>NC_133769.1:364505585-364587299 GCF_003597395.2 Chelonoidis abingdonii | reverse complement strand
ACCCCCACCATGCATCCCTTGCAGATCAGTTTTAAAGTGGAGCGGAAATGATCATTGTTGACCTGGTCTCTGTCTCCTTCCTTGTGCACCATCACTGATTAACATTGCCTCTCTAGGAACAGTTGGTCTAGCCTTGCTCTTGCTGAAGTCTGTGGGGCTCTCTTTGTGAATGAACTGGTGCTACAGGCCCAGCAGAGGGAGCCTATGGCACAGATGGGCTTCAGTAAGAGTTGTGGCTACTAAGCACCTCTGAAAATCCAACCCATGATTTTCTCAGGCAAATGTCCCTCTGCTGTTCCAGCCTAATTACTGGGCTGCTGTTGCACATCTGGCAGACTTCTTCCTTTGCACGATTTCTGAGACTCTTAAGGCCTTTGTAGCACCATCAGCCCCAGGATTTGGTCTCCCCAGCATCAACAATTTGATTGATATCACTCTGGGCTTTTACTCCACTACTGCTCTCCACGTACTGGGCCATTTTCTGTCTCTCTGGCTTGCAGGCTCCTGGTGCCTGGCAGAAGCATCATACAACACAGTGGATTCAGTCAGTGTTACCTAATCTAGTCACACCAAGTATCAGGTGCCTCATGTCCACTTCAGGAGCCCCAGCCCAGTCAAGATAGGAGATGGGGATGTAGCATGTTTCAAAGGGCTTCAGTGGTAGGACTGCCATATGAAACCTGTGGCTCTTCGGCTCTTCTGCTACCTTCCCTCCACTCTCTGCTGAGTCTTCCTGCATGGAGATGGGGTGTCCCCTGCAGCCATTGGCTGAGCTCTTGCTCCAGAACCTTCCTGTCTCCCACTGCACCTTACGTCCATCTGAGCCTTCACTTCCAGTCAGGGCCACCCCAGGGGGGACAAGTGGGGCAATTTGCCCCAGGCCCTGGGCCCCACAGGGGCCCCGCAAGCCCTGGTTGAGAATCCCTTCCCTGGCTAGAGGTGCCTTTTTAATTTTTACTCACCTGGCAGCAGTCCGGGTCTTCGATGGCACTTCGGCGGCGGGCCCTTCACTCGCTCCGGGTCTTCAGCTGCACTTCAGCGGCGGGTCCTTCAGTGCTGCCAAAGACTCGGAGCACTGCCCGGAGAGTACAAGCGCTGCAGCGGGTGGCGCCTTTTTTTTTTGTCCGCTCCCCTGCTTTGCCCCAGGCCCCCTGAATCCTCTGGGTGGCCCTGCCTCCAGTCACCAAAGGGAAGCTCCGCTCTTCCTCCACGTCTCCCTGTCCAGCGAGAAATCTTCATGACCTCATTCTCCCCAGAGCTTCCCTTTTTTCGAGAAGGAATAAGGAACCATCCATCTTCTGCCTGCATCTGTCTCCTTTACAGGGACTGACCACTTTCTTCGCTGAATCCCCTTCTCTTCAGCTTCTGCTTCAGCTTCATTTCACAAGTGGGTGGGAAAAATCATGCTAAGAATCCAGTAACTGTGGGAAGCCTAAGGAATCCTTGGGATAGCCATTTGGTGAGGAACCCAGCTTGCAAGATGGGGAGATCCTCAGTAGGTCCTGCTCAGGTGACATAAATAGTCTTTCTGACAAGGTCCAAAGTACCCTCTTAGATGATCTAATCTAGTGGTTCTCAAACTGTGGGTCAGGAACCGGTTCCATGGTTATCAACCTCTTTTGTCGTGTGCTTCAAGCGTTTGCCATCACTACGGCTAGCTACTCTCCATTCCTTTGATGTCCCAAGCACAGCCATTCTGCCAAGGATGAATTTGGGACCCAGGCTGTGCTGGGTTCCAGTGCACCCTGGTTACCTGCAGGCCTTTCAATGTGCTCTAATCAACCACAGTCGCTTAGTCTGACTTTCTGCAGAATCTGGAGCACCCCAGGCTGCATTCCAGATTAGACAGTGCACAGCTGAATGGAAGACAAGCAGGACTGCATGGCCTAGCCCCACGGCTGGACTTAGTGCTCGTTATTAACGTGATAGGATAAGGAAGTCGCTGGCCCGAGCAGAAGAAGGTGGCTGAAGCTGCTGGCTGGTACAGCAGACATCGTGGCCTGATAAACAAGTACAGTTGCCTGAAAGATTAGGAACTAGTGGTCTAGTTAATTGTTTGTGATCTGCAGCATCTTCTGTTCTCTCGCAGATTCATCCATTTCACTCTTACTCTAGCCCCTCTGTTTAGATCACCACAATGACAAACTTTCTAATCCCGATGACTTGTCTTACAGGTTCCATCAGTGACCAGTGCATCAACTCCTATCGTTGGAGTTTTGTCATCCACTCAAAACAATCGCTGTCTCTCTGCCCCAGATTTGACAGCAGAAAAGCGTCTGGTTTTCAACTCCGTTTCGTCACTCTCCACTCTGCACAAGCCGGAGCGATCCATCAGCCCTGAGAGCAATGACAGTATCTCAGAAGAGCTGAATCATTTCAAACCTATTGTCTGCTCACCATGCACTCCTCCCAAGAGGCTTCCTGACGGCAAAGTCTTGAGTCCTTTGATTATAAAGTCTACTCCAAGGAACCTGAACCGAAGCCTGCAGAAACCAACCACCTATGAAGCTAGTCCCAGAATCCTGAAAAAATGGGAGCAAATATTTCAGGAGCGCCAGATTAAAAAGACTTTCTGTAAAGCTACCCTTACATCTCTGGCTTCAGAGACTGGAGAGGACTTTCTGGTTCCTGACATTGCTAACTCCAATAAAGAGCAGCCACGAATGTTAAATGATCAAATTCCACCTGGTTCTGCGGCACACACAAACACAGAGTTAGATTATTTCCCTTCGATCAGTGAAGTGAAGCTCGAAAGGACTGGTAACAAGAAAAACCGTTCACAGGCCTTAACAACGGATGGCAGTTTCTCTGAACTAGATACAAGGTCAAATGGAACCTCTCTGAACACTCAAATTTCAGATGTGTCTGAAGTAAAAACAAATTCATATCTGGACAAATCTGGTCATTATTTTTGCCCCAGTGCTAAGACAAGAAGAATAATTGGAGTCAACCCAGCGCCGCCAGGGAACAGTATACTAGGAGTTTCTGTCAAGACAGCAGGAAAAAAGCAGCTGAAATACCTGAACAATAGTGAATTGATCAACGTACAAAATGGTACCTGCAATTCTGTTGAAAACGTTATTGGCGAACAGCCCCCTTCACTGAGACGAGGACGAAAGAGACACTGTAAAACAAAGCACTTGGAACAGAATGGTTCGGTTAAAAGACTGAGGCAGACAGCTGGCGAGATGGGCTTGGCCACAGCTGATCCTTTAGTGAGGGAGATGGAACAGAAGCTGCAGCAGGAGGAGGAAGACAGGAGGCTGGCCTTACAACTGCAGCGAATTTTTGACAGTGAAAACAGGACAATGGATAGGCGGAAAGGAAGAGTAGATCAATATCTCTTGCGGTCAAAGAGCACTACAGGTGCAAAGTAGCACTTAGGAACAATGTTGCCTTTTGTAGAGGACATGAGGTTTATCAAGATATCCTATAGGAGGAACTATTTTCTTGTCATACTACCACCCACAAATTTTTTTTTTTTCTTTTTGATGGTAAGACATTTTAGATCCAGTTCATGCTGAAGCCAGGGTCCTTGCAGGTTAAAAACAAAAATTCACCTGTCCCGTTTTGTCCATCACTCTGAAAGATAACTGATCCTCACCATGTATATGCTGAAATGTACTTAAACATAGTAGGTGACATTTCTGAGTTAAATTCTGGTGGTGACCATCTTACTAAGGCAATGGGATACCAAGAGTATATGAGCCCAATGATAAGGACCTTGTCAATCCACTGTCCAGCCTGCTGCATCATGTCAGATAGAAATTAGAGATTGAAAACACATTTACATAAATCATCCAAACTGTTTCTCTTCCAACACCCCAATCCTGTGCCTGTTTCACTCTGTCCCTTATATTGCAGCCAGATACTGTGAATGGATCCTAAGTTATACCATAGTGATGTAAACTCCCTGGTTTGTGATAACCTTGTAACAATGGGACCCCTTAAGAAAGAGGCTATGAGCCATGCTTTCTCCTTTGTGTCCTAAGGAGCAAATGGATACACCGATAGTGGATACGATTCAGTGACACCTTCCAAGGACACAACAAATGAAATACATTAGACAGCGTAGATCAGAGGTTATTGTAATGAGACCAAATGAAATGTAGGAAACCTGCAAACCAACGATTTTACGGAAAATGCATTGCTGAAGACTAGTTAATCGATGTTGGTAGTTATCACAGAAAACTTAGCTATAAAAAAAAGGCAAAGCGAATACTTCCAGCCCACTCTCTTGGGATGGCATGAAGGTGAAACCAACCAGTCAATGTGGTTTTGCTCATCTTGGACATTTAGGAAGAGAAGCATCGGGAAGGAAGGAAGCCACCCAAATGAATCTGTTTGACAGGGGCAGCATGGGAGTCCCGTGTACTGCTCATTCCCTAGGTATAAACCAGCCACGGTTGGGTTGGAGAATGTGTGCACTGCAGTCGTAGTATTACTTAGCACTTAGTGGACTATTTACCCAGAGGTTTCAAAGCATTTGGTAGTAGCAAGTAGCCATTATCTTCACTTTAGAGATGTAGAAACCGAGGCACAAAGGTTACAATTTTCAAAACAGCTGCTAATTTTGGGCCCCTCCCATTCCAGTTGAAGTCATTGGGAGCTGGGGGTGCTCGGCCCTTTTAAAATTCTTGGTCCTAGATCTCCCAAACGGGGCTCTCCAAAACAGTGGCATCCAGTTAGTTGACACTTCAGCCTATCAATTGGCCCAGGGTCAGTGGTAGAGTTGGAAATAGAACCCAGGACCCTATCCAGTGGAGAGCGTGTTCTCCACCCCACATGCGGCAATCACCATGTGAAGCCCTTTCCAAGTGAGAATTCCCACAAGGCTTTCACCGTTGAGCTTAATGCCACAGTCTGGCCAAATCACTCTGATATTTTAAGCAGCCCAACGAAGTCTGTCTGTCTACCTGTGGCACGGAGGGTGTTCGTTTTTCTCTCTTGGGCCAATTGCAGGGAATATAGATCAATGCATTAGGTAAGGTAAATGACCATGCTCCGTTAATGGGTGCCCTTCCTTCCCAAAGAACCTCTGCTTTTCTCCCTTTCACCTCAGGCCTGTCCTTCCAATTGTTTCACTGAGTGAAATAACTTTCTCCATTACCACCAGTAACGGGCTCAAAAATGTCACTCTTTGAATCTTGAATTTCGGACCTAGATGATGGATCTTCTGTTCTGTCAGTGGAATTTTTTCCCCTTTCAGAAACGTGAGTCTGCCAGTTTAATATCTTGTTGCTCCTTATACCAGGTGACGCTGGCATTTTAAAGAGCTACCTGTTAACACGCTGCACCAGCAGTACACCAAGCAGCTGCCAAAACTTGCAGCTGACCTGTGGAGTGCTGGGAGGTTCTGCTAATGCAGCATATAAGAAGCTGATGTAAAAGGATTTTAATAGTTCATCTGTTTCTGCTGTGTCTTTTGCTCTCTCCTTCCATCTTAAATGATGATGAATGGCTTGCCTTCCTGGCAACAAAGGAATTGGTTTCATCTCCGGCTTGCCACTTATTCATATAACTACAAGGACCCTGAAGCTTTTTACTGCTTTAAACTGGATTTAAAAAAAAAAAAAAAAAATCTTATATTTTAATGGATAAAATTTATATATTTTCAATACTATATTTCAACAGATTGACACTTTCATTTTGAGAAATCTTGTAGTACTGATGACATAATATATATCTTGTATTAACACACACGAACTACTGGCTATTCAACTAATATGTGAAGCCAGGAAATTGATGCTGGTTTTCTGAACTCTCTTAGACTGGACTGCTGTGCCTAACTGTTGTAGCTCATGGGTTGTATATTATTGTATCCTCTTTGGAGAGGAAATTCTGCCCTTAGTTACACACTTGCAACCTCTCTGGGCCAAATGCACAGCTGATTTTAAGCTGATACGATTCCAGTGACTTGACCTGCCTTGCACTCACTTAAGCCAGCAGTGAATTTGAAGGAAACTTGATTGAAGTCAGTGGGTTTGCATGGGTCAGAGTTACTGATGGTCAAATTTGGTCTCATCAGTACTCACAAACAGCAGAGTACTTAAGGATGGAACAACAGTCTTTAATCCTGAATTTCCTTTATTTTTGTTCCGAGCAAAAGCTTTTTTACACTATCCAAGTGTATTCATGATTTTTTTCCCAGTCTCTCTTTCAACAACCCCTTACCCCGCTCCACCCAAGTGAATATCTTGAAACAGGCTTCCTTACTCAATTACCATGGCTTTTTCTAGGCCTGGGCTGCTGGCTTTTTTTAAAACAAAAGAGCTTTTGAGAAACTCACTTTCTGTGGGTTTCACAAGCTGAATGTATCTTTCCTTAGAAGGAGATTTTGAGTCCTACCCACCTAGGCCAGTGTCCTTCTGCGTGTTTTTTTTTAAAAGGTCACTTAAACACGTGGGTTTTGTGTGTTAATTTCATGTGTTAATTTTGTTTTTATTTTAAATCTGAGTCTCAATGGAAGTGCAGGAGCCATTGCCTCAGGGCAGTTCCTCAAGCTAACATAGCTTGATAGAAAAGAACCATGCTAGAATGTCTGTTACATACTTTATTATCTACGGGTCGTTCACACAAAGGGCCCTACTCTGCAAACTGTTACATGATTAATCCAAGGCCCTGATTCCATTGAAATTAATACAGAGCTCCCATTGATTCAGTGGGTGCAGGTCTGGACTATCATAGAAAAGCCCTTACAAAGTACGGTCCATTGTATCAGTATTTATTTAAGGAGGCCTTTGGTTTTGGGATCCTCTTGTGGAGTAACGGTGGAGCCTAAAAATCTGTCACTTCTTTTATGAGACATTATTACTCGTATGCAGTAGCATCTTTAAACAATGTGGCAGGGTTGGTTTCAATATTTCCAAGGGGTGCTTGTCCACAAAATACGGTGTAGGATTTTAGTCCATTAATTTCAGCCTTTCTTAAAAGAAAACTACAAATTATAGTTATTATTTTATCCTCCATTTAGTTGCTTAAAGATCAAGAAAGACAGTTTCCAGTTTGCTAGAATAGGCGCAGTCCTACTCCTTTAAAGTCAGTGAGAGCAAGATTGGGCCCATACCGCCTGATCCAAAGTCCACTGAAGTCAGTGGGAGTCTTTCCACTAACTCTGCTGGGCTTTGGATCAGACACCTGGTTTGTGCATCTCCATGTGCACTTAGCTGGGGAGGCTGGAGACTCGAGTTGATGGAATGTTGATGACTCTGTTGGAATGTTTTACTACTTTAACATGAACAGTGTTTTTATTATTTCCTAGAAAAGCTTGGGTAAAAAAATAGGGTACTGTAAACAACTGCACTTCAAACAACAGAAGTTCCCAGCCCTTCGTGCATTCAGAGGGCAAATTTACACTTCCTTTGTCGCAGCTAATGCTAAGTGAGAAGTATCAGTAAAACAGCGGCCCTGGTGGAGACACCAGAACCATGGATGGAGTCAAAGATCTCCACATGTCTGGAGACACTAAAACAACAAAAGATTTTATTAAAAAAATCTCTCTTTTGGCCATTGTTTTGCATCCTCCTTTCTGATCTAACATTCTCTAAGGAATTGAACCTACTCCCTGCACTTTGCGTGAAGGTGAAGGCATGTACAAATTCTTCCAGAATGTGAACGTCTCTCACCTTACTGCCCTCCTGTAAGCTAAAATGGGGCTCAGCTGGGGGGGCCCTGTGGCTGGTGAAGTAATTGCACTGCTTGTTGCACTTCCTTGTGACAAGAAGGGGTGGGATTAGGGATTTCATTTAGTAGGTGAATGACTGAATCTGCCAAAGATGCCACAGGACTTTAAACCAACTCTGACTCTGTAGATTTCTAGATGGGGTGAAAAAAATGTATTAAGGGTCTCTGGGGGGGCGGTTAGTGACTACAGACATCAGTAAACAAATGAAGGAAAAGTGCCAAAAGAGTGGATTGTGCAAAAGATGATTGTATAACACTGTCCTATATTGTCAGTATTTTTTCTTCAAATGGTATTGTACATGCAGTATGGATTAGTCTTGAAGTACAGCTTAATCAAGTGCTTCTTTGTCTTTTGTCAATGAAAGCAAAGGGGAGGTAGAAGCCTTAAAGACTATAACTGATTTTAAAACCAGGCCTTTAGCCATGCATCAAGGAGATAGCCCTGCAGTGCTCTCTGCTGGACTTTCCAGACCTCTTTGCCATCTTCTAGCTTTCAAGTGAAAGGTTGATAAGGAGCTTGTCCTGTGCAGTGGGAAAATATTTCATCAAAACCAATCCTTTCCGATTTTTAAAGGGGACGAGAGATGAAAACTAAAGACCATTCCTTGTTCAACTTTTGCATGTGGACATGAAGGTCCAGCAAGTCACTTATCGAGCTCTATGGGATCTTTGGTAGATCTTCACAATGAGCTCAGAACTGTGCCATGTCCGCTGATTGAACTGTAACTCAGAAACCGGAATGGTCTCTCTCCATGTTGTACATGAGTTTGATGTAAACTGTTTTTTCTTCCCCGTATCTTTAAAACACTGCAACGCATCAAAGAGATAGAGAATTAGCTATTCACTATGCAAAGAAAAAATCGTTTAACTGATGGGATCATGTGTATGCCTGGTTTTCTGGTGTTTACTGTCAAATGGTTTAAAACAAATATAGCTGTTGCTACATTTTTTCCAAAATGCTTTAAATTATTGTGCTTTGGTGTATCCTCAACTTGCTGTTCAAAAACCAGTGCAGTAAAAGACAAAAGGTCATTTAGGGCCTCAGCTGAACCACTGGCTTCATCAGAAAATTATAAAACACATCAGAGTTTACTGAGAGCTTATTTACTTGCATGTGTATAATGTGTGGGTAAAATAACATGTGAGGACATGGTTCTATCAGACTGTTGCTTCTGTTATTTCAAGCAGAGTGAAAAATCCCCAAACTCCCCCTGTGTCAGTCGTACAAATACCTTGTACAGTTTAACAGCAGAGAAGAGGGCTCTAATCCTAGGACAAAGGCAGAAGTTAAAACAGAATAAAACAAGGTTCTTGTAGTGAATTACCTGTTTTTTTCTGAAGTTGCTGTACATGAAAACTAGCAAGCCTGTCCCTGTGTCTTTTCTAACCAGATACAGCCCCAGCCTACACAGGTTTGCTAGTGACCGATATGTGAAAATACAACTGCTGGAACTTCCAGTTTGCATAAAATAGAATGTGTTCTTTATGTACCCCAGTAACCATCTGGCCAGTGCTGTCAGCAAAGGCGGGGGTGGGGGTGGTTGGCCTGCACATGGTAAGTGGCAGATGAGAGCTCTGAGGGTGGGACTGGACTGAGATAATGACACCACCAAACAGCCCGTGTAGGTGAGGGGCCCCCTCCCCTTGCTAACAGCAGAAGAGCCGAACTGCTGATTTTGTAGTGCAGCCCGGGCTTGGGGCTTCCATGTCTCACAGGGCTGGCGTTTGCCATAGTCTTACTCTGTTCCCAGTGAAGTCAGGGGGAGCAGAGGCTGGGCTAGGGTACAATCCCCAGGAGCAATACAGCTGAGAACAAGAACCTTTGCTGTATAGTCAAGGATAACTGCAGCGAGGGGGAAGGAGAATGAGAGACAGGCTCTACTGAGGTCCCAATGCCCAGCACCTTTCCCACACAGGAGCCAACCCTGGCTGCAGAAATGAGATGGAGGAGGAGGGTTTTTGGAGTCGGGCCATTGGAACACTTCCTATGCTAAGGTACAGATTCATAGAGTCCAAGCCCAGAAGGGACCTTTAGATCATCGAGTCTGACCTCCTGCTTAACCCAGGCC
Source organism: Chelonoidis abingdonii (assembly GCF_003597395.2). Classification (NCBI taxonomy): domain Eukaryota; kingdom Metazoa; phylum Chordata; order Testudines; family Testudinidae; genus Chelonoidis; species Chelonoidis abingdonii. Next base: position 364,577,547 of record NC_133769.1, on the reverse strand, counting down.
ACAGAATTTCACCCAGTTAGCCTTGGCTTGAGCCCTGTAATGTGACTGAAGTATCTCTTCCAGCCTGCAACAGGCAACTAGCCTCCCTCCTAGAAAAAGTGAGAAACCTGATGTTCTGATCCCAAGCGTGGGGGGAGCGTTTCTCTACAGAACACTGTCCCCAGGCACAGTGGCAGGCTTCTAAACCTTCCCTTGCTACCGTGGGAGCCAACAGTCTATGTTCTGTCCAGCCAGCACCAGCATGTCCCTCCCATCCACAAGGTGGTGAGAGGGGAGCAATCCTTAAAGGGGGCAAGGGTTTCTTCTGCTGGCCCAGATCCAGACAATCCCAGTGCCTCTCTCAGGCTGCGGCGGGGCACTGGGATTGTTACAGCTTTCTCTGCTAGATTAAAAGAGCCCTTAGTAGCTCCTCTCTTCTCTGTGAAGGTGTTTATATGCCCTGATTGTCCCCTCTCATTCTTTTTGACAAACTAAATAGATTGTGCTCATTCAGTCTCTCATCACGCCTCAAATCATTTTTAATGGCTCTTCTGGGCGCTTTTCAACCTCCCTTTAAAATGTGGCCACCAGTCCTGGATGCAGTATTGCCGGCTCAGCTTGCCGAACGGAAATAGTATCTTCCCCTTAAAGGAGGTTTACAGTCTTTCCACACTGCACATGTTGAGCATTATCACCATTTTAGATTTTGTTTAGGTAAATTAGCCCAAGTGCCCTGGAATTCCTTCGGGGTTGAATCTGGCCCACACTTCCACTCTGGTTCTTTTAATCATTCCTCCCAGGTCACTCCCCATAAGCCCTGTGATTGTTTCTGTCAAACATCTGCCTCTTACAGGAAAATGAGTCTTTGCATTGATGAGTGCTGCACGAAGTACTTCAGTACAAGCACAAACACAGCCCATTCAGGCAGTCAAACGGGGTCTGAACAACTTTACAGCTACTGTCACAATGGGTGTTACTGATTGACAGTCGTGCTCCTTCACCCTGCCACTGCACCTCTGGAGTTGAGGGGAGGGGGCTTTAATTTTAAATATGACTAAGCCCACACATTGTTTTCCTAACTCAATTCTGAGCCATGTAGAACATTTTTAAATCTCTTTGGGCTATTGCTGTACTCCAAGCAAGGTGACCTCAGCAGCAGCTGTACTTGCACAGTAGGAGCAAATGGCTAGTAACTTGTTTTAAAATCTGAACACTAGATGAGCTTCCAGCAGTGACCTTAGTTACTCCACTTGCCTTAGAACTGAAGAGTGTATCAGCTTCACACATTTCACAAATACAGCCCCCCGCTGCTCTGGAAAAGACTGTAAGACACAACCACTAAGGAGGTGCATGATTGACGGGTTATGCTACAGGTGTGACCCATGAAACATGCCAAAAATGCAGGCGCTGGAGTATAATTTGCTTAGAAACTGTTGTAATGTTTTGGCTTGAGTTCTTACCTAGTCCTAGCTCAGAATGATTCAGTTATGGGAAGTGGAATCCTCACCTTGCTTATCTATGCTAGAAATACAAGTACTTTAATGCGTTAGTTTCCTAGGTCCAGAATCCATGTGCACTGGGTAGTCTGAGGTGTGAGCGGCCTGTGAAGAGAACTCACCGTCCATGTACATTTAACCGGGCAGGGTTAATGAGCTGAAGTTAGTATGGCAGCACATGAAACCAGCTCCATTTGTTGCCCGTCCCTCTGTTTTCACTACTTTATGAAGGACACCCACCCACATACGGTGCAGTCCCTGAGTGCCTTTAGCCACCCATCTATAGCCACTGCACTGCACCCTGCGTGCTGAAAGGATTTCTGCTACGCTTGCCCCCATCAATCACTGCAGTGTGCCAGGTGCCTGTGCACCTGCTGCATGTGAGCCCGCTAGATTCCTTATTTCAGAATAACCATGTTAGCGGCACAGGCCTTGCTGGTGGCAGCAGCAGGGCAATAACTGACCAGGTGTTTTGTGAGCCATTTGTTTATTTCACTGAGTGCAGCTGTAACTATGTAGACTCGAGCACAATTGTACTGGCATGTTACACACAAACCCTTTCACTGTGCTGCATTTTCAACCCTCGCTACTAAAAGTGCACTAACCTTGTTATAAAATTAACTCAAAAATCTATCTAGAGAGAAACACAAAAGTTGAGGCGTTCCTGTTCTCCACAGGCCAGTTTACAAAGCAAATGTCACTCCGCTCCTCTTACGAGAGGAACTTTTCTCCAGTGACAGGTAATGGTTAAGGCTCTCGCTCTCATCCGTGTCCTGAGGCAGAGTCTCTGATTTACTTTCCTCGATCTCGACAAAAGTTTCTTGAGTTGGGCTTTGCCCCAGCTCTGGGATAGTCACACTCTCCTTGCAAATCGCCTTATTAGAAGTTGCCAAAGCAGCCTTGTACTTCTGGTGGAATTCCTTCATCAGCCCCAGAGCCTCCTGATATGCCCTCCGGTTGGATTTCTTCTTTCGCAGAACAGACACTGGGGAAGAGCAGAAGCATGAGCTCACTGTTCCTCTGGAACTGGTCTTTTAAAATCTCATGGTGACTTTGATCTTTACTGCTTCCCTCTCATCTCTGATACAGAAAACACTGTCGGGTCTGATCCTAGGCTCAGAACTCAGCCGCATCTCCTACTGTATGCAACAGGGCCTGCACAGATTGGGCCCATACAGTAAAACTGGTTTAGTCCATAGATAGGGGATTGGTCCTGCTTTGAGCAGGGGCTTGGACTGGATGATCTCCTGAGGTCCCTTCCAACCCTGATATTCTAGGATTCTATAGCTGGACACCAGCTACCTTGTCTGGAGAACTCACTCACTAAACTACTTCCAGTCAGGACTGCTTCGTCACGCGTTGGGTTTTGATGCGTCGAAAGCACAAACAACCCGTAGAGTTTGGGATGAAAGGTTCTGCTCTGGAGCTAGAGAATGGCCGAGGTATTGGACTGGGCCCTTGGCGTTCCTGAGTTCAAATCCCAACTTGTCTGACCTTGGACAAGTCACTTCCCTTTGCCTCTGTTTCCCTCCTCTGTCCTGCAGAACAGGAGTGGGGTGCAGGTCAGTTACAGGGCTTGATGCTGTGGCCCCTGTTCTAAGGATTATTCTATTATAGAACCTGAAAAAATGGACTTTAGAATGGAAATTTTAACATGGTGCCTCTGCTTGGCTTGTGGCGTTTAACCTGCAGCGGGGAGTGCTCGGCTGGTCCGGAAGCTACACTCTGCTCACTACCAGCTTTTGTACTTTTCCACTTTGGGAAGCCATTTTCCACTTAGTTTAAGGAAACAGAGGGCAGCAGGACCCAGTTCATGATTAGTTCCTGGTTCACATCAAGGAGGACCATGCACACCCTGGCTGTCGTGGGTCTGATTCTATAACATGCTGAGTGCTGTCAGCTTCTACAGGCTCTCAGCACCTCCTAGAGAGATGGGGAAACTAAGGCACAGATAAGGGACATTTCCAAGGTCACCTATAAGTCACTGTCAAAAAGTCAGGGGTGGCACATAGGTAACTTGACTTCCAAATCCAGTGCACTTAGTCATTTAATTTCAAATATGTCACAATGCAGATGTTTCCAACCTCTGCACAGGTCTGTCCTATCACAATCTTTGGATGCAAGTGAGCAGAAATGCAGTGGGGAAATACCTAGTGGAACTTCTCTGATGTTCACATTGCCTCTCATGGCTCGGAGGACGTTTTCCAGCACCTCGGCTTTAGTCTTTCGAGAGGGAGGGCCTGGTGGCTTCCCCATCTACAAGGAAAGCAGACAATGACAAGCAGGTGTGATGGTCCACGTCCACTGTCCTCCTCCCCTGCTCTGCAATGTTTGGCAAGCTGCACTTTCACTAGAAACATGGCCTATCCGCTTTAAGTGCTTGACTCAGTATGAGCAAAGCCGATCACAGACATGTCTCAGACATGCCAGTCTATGTGAGGTCCAAGTTTCTCAGCTGCCCTTTGTACCTAAAATGCTGCGCGATGTGCAATTACAGAGTCGCGTGGCTCTTACATCATTCTACTGCAGTGTAAGAATTTATTCCGTAGCTTCTACCCATCCTGGTGGGCTACTGTCAACATTTTGGAGATGGACAGTTCCTCAATAAACCACAGACCAATGGTTGGCAACCTTTTTGGGCAACTGTGCCCAGGTACCAGATTAAGTGGGGGTGAGCCCATGCCCAAAAGTTCCCATTCAAACTGCATGCAACACGCCACGCATGCCATGGTCCCTGGTGGAGGAAGAGTCCACCCAACGGAACGAAAGGCAAGGATGGGAAAGAGGCTGGGGCCCTGAACAGAAACTCTTCATTCAGGAATAAGGGGAGCTTATTGTACCAGACTCCGAAGCCTGTCACGTGACATATCGGGAGATGGGAACCACTCCCGTAGACTAGAAGGGATCTGATAGCACTGGGCCAAAACTTTGGAGCCTGCCATGAAGAGAGGTGAAGGATTTAACAAGAGATGGCTCAGGGACACAAAATTCTGACCCAGATCTGACTGGGGGGACATTCAAATCTAGGGCTTCCGTTCGAGTCCATTACCAAGTTCTGAGCCCAGTTTGGCAGGGATTGGATCCAAAGTTCTGGCTTGGCCCCAATTCCAGATATAGACAGCGAACAAAAATAACTGTTCTGCCATCAAAGCCTAAATGTTTTACCTTCTTTTTTCTGGGCACATACGGCTTCTGCACACTGTCGAGCCTTGCCTTCGAGTCACGATACACCAGGGGCTGTTTCAGAGCACGCCTCAGCGCCTGGACATTTTGCTGCATTCCTAAGAACAAAGAGAAATAGGTGTGTCTGAGGAAACCCCCTGCTGCGGCTGACTATTATAGTAACACTTAGCACTTACCAACCTCTTCAAAGAGCCTTCCAGTATTAATCAGATAAGAAATCATCTTTAGCTGCTTTCATCACACTGCCATTAACCAATGGATCTACAAGCTATGTACCCGAGACACTGCAGGACTATATACCTCAGTCACCGCTAAAAGACGGCCCATTCTGGAGTATGACTTGGCCCTATTTAAAATCCACACTATAAACCAGGTTCAACACAGGCTAGAGAGTGACTGTTCACAAGGGAACATTCCAAGGGCAAGTGGGAGCTCAGCTTTGGCTAGCCAATGAGAAAACGGCATTGCTCCAATTGCTTTTCAGCCTGAAGTGCGGTATGGGGTCAAAGCAGCCACTGGAGACCTGGCTGGGTTGGGAATACAGACAATTTCTTCTGCTGGTCACTGGCACATAAACAAACAAAAACTGAGACAGGAGCTTCAGCTCGGACATGCCAGTCAGAAACCCAGCTCAGGGTGCAGTTGGCAATGAAAAAAAATACGTCACTTGCATGGATCAGAACCGCTGTTAGCCCAGCCTGGGAGAGAACAGGATTTTTCACAGGAAGTGGAGAATACCTGGAAGAGCAGAGGAACCTGGGGAGCAGGAATTTACCCAGGATATCGAGCCTAATGCCCCTCTGCTTACAAAACGGATCATGGGTTCTTCACTGGCTCCACGTGGCCAGGGTCTCAGACTGAGGTATGAGATCCTGCAGCAGCACAGGGCCCTCTCGCTCCTGCTAGCTCTGCCAGCGCTAGCCGCTGTTTTTTCATACGTGGGTGGCTCCGAAGCTGGCAGACTGAATTGTACTGAACTTGCCAATGGAAATGGCCTTTCAGAGCAAAGATATGCACAAGATTCCGGGCCTAAGGATGATCTGGTTCACTCCACCTACCCAGAATGCACCCCTGCTTCAGGGCCAGCCTCTTAGGGCTGAGAGGGACTTTCATGACCCAAAGACCATGTGCTGGCCCCATGCCCAGCAGGGCCGGTTTTAGGCTGATTCTCCCATTCCCCCGAATCGGGACCTGCACCTAAGAGGGCCCCGCGCCCAGTGGTGAGCTGCAGCCGATTCCCAAGCTCCAGCAGCTCTCGCCCCGCCCTGGGCCTCAGCTCACCTGCCCTGAACGCTCCGCCCCACTTCTCTTCCCTCTCCCCTGCTTCCCACGAATCAGATGTTTGTGCAGGAAGCCTGGGAGGATTCAGAAACAAGGGGCAGCTTCGCAAGGTAAGCTGGGGCAGGAGAGGAGGGTGCGAGGAGGGCTCCAGGGAGGCGTCGCGCGGCCCAGTCCAGCTCCGGCTGAGTGGCTGCGGCCCAGCGGCTGCCTCCGGCCCCGGCTCCGGCCCCGGCCCCGGCTGAGCAGCGCTGGCTCCGGCCCCGACTCTGGCCAGGTGCCACAGCTCCGGCAGGGGTAAGCAGCATGGTAAGAGACCGGGGTGGAGGAATGGTTGGATAAGGCCAGGGCAGGGAGTCCCGGGGACAAGGAGCAGGTAGGGGGAATTGGATCGGACAGAGGTTCTGGGGGGGTGGTCAGGAGATGAGGAAGATGGGGTTGGGTAGGCGTGGGAGTTCCGGGGGTCTGTCGGGGTGGTGGTGGATGGGGTCAGGGGACAGGGACTGGGGCGAGTTGGGTAGGGGGTGGGGTCCTGGTGGCAGTTAGGGTAGGGGGTCTTGGGAGGGGGTGATATGGGGACAAGGAGTGGGGGGATTGATGGGTTGTGGTTTCTGAGGGGGGCAGGACATGGATGGGGGGTGTACTCATTGGGCAATTCCCTACCGGGTCTTTGGCGGCGGGTCATTCAGTGCCGTGGAGGACCCGCAGTGCCGCCGGGTGAGTCATCCCTGCCAGTGCCCCGTAGAATTAGGCCCTGCACTTCCTAGAGCCAGCCCTGATGTCCAGGGGTGAACATTACCCTTAGTGTGGAAAACTCCAAAGGCACCGGTTTAAGACCAACATTGCTCAGGGGCAGAGAGAGGCACTTTAGGAACATGGTCCTTTCCACTGACTGTTCAGATTCCCAGTTACACCTGCTAACCTGAAGTTCAAAGGCAGGTTCAGATTCAGAGGTTTCAGGGTCAGAAGGGATGTATCCGATCAGCTCTTCTGACCTGCAGAACGAGCATTTCTGAGAAGAGCAATCAGCTCTCCCGACTTACCCGCTGGTTCAATGAACTCGGGGTCAGTTTTCACACGGAGCAATTCTTCATAGCCCTTATATTTCATGGGAATATATGTGCAGCTGCCCGATGTTCTGGACTTTTGTTTCCTCTTCCCTTGTCTTTCCTCCAGTTCATGTCTCCAAACAGAGCTGGAGATGTCATCTGCATCATCCAGCTTCAGACATCCAGGGGAAAGGATTTACAATAAGCACTTTTCATTGCAAAACCTGCCTTTACCCCACCCAAACTCTAGATCGGATGCAGATCTCTCAGAGCCGAATTCTACCGGCTACATCAACTGCAACTCCAGAGCCCCTTGGGGCTACTCGGGCTCAAGTGAGGGTAGAAATTGACTCTAAACATCCAGATTTGATGACTGATATTTCCTAATTGAATGCATTGTAATAATATTTCATAATTAAAGTATAGCATCTAATAACATAACACTCTCCAAGCGTTAATTTACCTGCCACGCTTCTGGAGAAGCCTGTATTATCCCTGCTAACTGGGGATTTTTCAGACAAGGCTAAGACCTGCTTAGTTCTTCTTACCACAATCCAACCTTAAGGTTAAACAACAGGTAGTAATGACACCTGAGCTCATCTCAGCCCTGTCTATGTGATTGTTTCCATCACTGGGCATTACAGAGCAGAAAAATCCTGGTGCAGACCAGGCCGAAGACCAACAGGGAGTTTGCTCATTGTCACACAGAGTCTGACTAGAAACACTGGGAACAGAAGTTAGCAGTGCTGGTGCTTGGCACCCTGCTCTAACCACTAGACCACACTCCCTCTCGGAATACTCAGCTTTAACCACGTTTACTTGCATACACAATGTGAGGGCTCTATTTTGGGGAAAGGGTGTCTGGAAAGCTGCGCTTGTCACTTCTGAAAGGGAATTTGGTGCCATGAAAGGTACCAGCCTGAGTGCTCAGCAGGCTGAAGTCTATCCTAGGCCAGGTGCGAAATAGGAAGTGGCCTACAGAGATTGGAAGCTCTGTGGTTGGGGACGGTTTTGTATGTATGTATACAGTGCCCAGCACAATTAGGGCCTGCAGGTGTTACTGCAATCCAACTAACTAATGAGAACTTCACCATTCTGCCCAGCCAATGGACCTCAGTCCAGATCTGGGCCAACATCTCGAGAGGAGAGGTGGGAATTCAGTTTCCATGCACAAGTAGTCCCTTGAGTGTGGTCTCTGTTGAGACTTCTAATAAGGGAATCAATTGGTGCCAATGTGATGTGGTCACTTTCCCAGTGGGAAGAGAAAAGCAACAACCAACTTGTTTCACACACATCAGCAAAGAGCCATTAGACATTAATGATTTTTGATGACATGGGCTGGAATTGAACCAGTAACTGCAATGGCGAGGTTCTATATTCCGTTACCAAGCACCTAACCATCTAGTCCACCTGCAACCATGTTACCTTTATAAATGCAATCACGACTGGGAAAGTAGAGAATTGATTTTTTGGTTTCCACTAACACCCCAGCCATGGATGTAGTTGTACTTGTTCCTGCTGGGCTTTCTATTTCCAGCTAGCTTGTCAATGGGGAATTATGAATAATAACCTTCAGTTACATGCATGCCATGCTTTCTTCCTTTAGAAAACAAAGGTCATGACTGGACGAGCCTTTGGTTCTCGAATGCCAGATACTTTACTCACAAATTCACAAGTGAGGCTGGCTTAATACTAGGCAGACACACAGTACACGCTCACACACCTGAGTCAGAAAGAAGAATTCAATGTCATCTTCAGCGCTGGCAGGAGCAAGCTTGGAATCACATTTCTCTTTCTCCGGCATCTCCCTGTGGCTACCAAGCATTTTGGTGTCATCATAAGGCTCCTGGTGCTGCTGTGCTGACGATGGTCTGATTGGCGGAAGAGGATCAGACAGGCTCAACCTATGTGATCCTTCCTCAGACTCCTCTAGTTTACCCCCCTCTGTATCTGACCAGAGTTTCCAAAAGGAGGACTCAAGAGGAGCGTCTAGCATCAGCGGCTGCTTTGGAACCTTTGGGACATGTGATGTTACCTGGAAGAGAAGTAAAGGCTGATCCCCCAGAGCTCTCTGAGCCCTGACAAATACTGAGCCCCCTATAGGACTTCTGACCCATTCTGGAAGGGGTGGTGGCATTACTAAATAAAGTGTGTGTGTAGGCAGGGCCTGAATGCAGACACAACCAACATCGCCATCAGGGTATGATTCATAGACTTTAAGGCCAGAAAGGACCATTGTAATCATCTAGTCTAACCTCCCACACATCGCAGGCCACAGAACCTCACCCACCCACCCACTCCTGCAATAGACCCCTAACCTCTGGCTAAGTCACTGAAGTCCTCAGATCATGATTTAAAGACTTCAAGTTACTGAGAATCCACCATTTACACTAGTTTAAACATGCAAGTGACCCCTGCCCCATGCTGCAGAGGAAGGAGAAAACATCCCAGGTCTCTGCCAATCTGTCCTGGGGGAAAATTCCTTCCTGACTTCAGATAGGGCAATCAGTTAGACCCTGAGCATGTGGGAAAGACCCACCAGGAAGACACCTGGGAAGGAATTCTTGTAATAATTCAGAGGCCTCCCCATCTAGGGCCTCTCTCATCTCCAACTGTTGGGGATTTTTGCTACTGGTAGTACTGATGGGCCACACGCCACTGCAGGCAGTCCCATCATACCATCCCTTCCGTAAACTGATCAAGCTCAGTCTTGAAGCCAGTTAGATTTTTTGCCCCCACTGCTTCCCTTGGAAAGTTGTTCCCGAACTTCACCTCCTCTGATGGTTAGAAACCTCTGCCTAATTTCAAGCTTAAACTTCTTGATGGCCAGTTTCTAGCCATTGGTTCTTGTGTCCACATTGTGGCTTAACATAAATAACTCCTCTCCCTCCTTGGTATTTATCCCTCTGATGGATTTATAGAGAGGGATCATCTCTCTCCTCAGCCTTCTCTTGGTCATGTTAAACAAGCCAAGTTCCGTAAGTCTCCTCTCATAAGGTAGGTTTTCCATTCCTCAGATCATCCAAGGAGCCCTTCTCTGCACCTCAATCTATTTTTAAGCTGGTTATAATAGTTTAGCCCCATCCCTAAAGCCCAGAGCAATCCATGTTATATGTTCGCTCAGCCACAACAGAATTTAACTGCCATTATCGCCGGAATGTTTTTTATTCTACAGCTTCCAGGCCAGGTTGTGAGAGCTGAGAGTCAGGAATGTGCTAGGCTCTGCCAGGGTCTGGGAAGCAAATTGTCTTCAGTCAACTCCCTGGCAATGCACTTGCTGGACAGCACAAATGTCGGGGTGAAGCAGCCCTTGCCGGACATCCAGAAGTTCATTCATTATTGCAAGAAATGCAGGCAGCAGTAAATCATGCCTGATGCATCCTTAACTCCTGGAAGTCCCCCACCTGCTACTGAGCAGCCATAAGATGACTTTGCCAACGGCAGTTCAGACCGTGCTGGAGCCACAGAGCAGGAATCACTGGGAGAAAGTCTGTGGCCTGCATTACACACAAGGTGAAACTGTGATCATGAGGGTCCCTTCTGGCTTTAAAAATCTATGAAGCATGTGCCAGGAGGAAAGAGAGGGCAGCAGTCATTCATGCAGATATCAGGGGGTGGCCATCTCTACGGATCTCATGGATCCATGGGATGGAGACGTCTGTGCTCCTCCGAAGCCCTCTCACTTGAGGGTTGGGTCCCACATGCTCTGCAGGGTTCATTACATGGAGGGGCCCCATGTAATTATATTGGAAGTCACATTACCCAGTTGCAATGCTTAACAGAGAGGGGATTCCGCACCTGCTTAAAATTAAGCATGTGCTTTAATGCTCTGTTAAACTGGGGCCATGATACAAATTGTATGTTATTTAGAAGGTAAACTCCTTGGGTTGTAAAATCACCAGGGCTAGGAGCCTGTCATATTTCTCTGTGCCTACTGATATCAATATCTTGACTGTATTTGGCATGTACGAACAGCTAGTGTGTAGCTGTCATAAGTAGATAGGTAAGGGTTAATTTTCTTTTACCTGTAAGGGGTGGACAGGGGGGAATCAAGCACCTGACCAGAGGACCAATCAGAGAACTGGGAGGGAAAGGAACTCGGGGTCTTTTGTTTCTCCCGGCTATGGATTGAAACAGCTTTTCTGCTAACTCCAATCTTCTTTCTAATATTCTACTATCAAGTGTGAGTACAAAGGAAACCAAGCAATAGGCTGTTATGTGCTTTGGTTTGTATTTACATGGGTGTAATTGCTGGACTGGTTTAAATTGGCTATTTTTTGAATCAGACTGTGTATTCCTAATTCTTATAAGCAAGAGCCTGTAATTGACATCTTAATGCAGTGGGTTATATTTTTCTGTATTTTCTTTCTTTTTATATAAAGTTTCTTTTTAAAACCTGGTTGAGGTTTTTGGTTTTTCTCTGGTGAGGCTACAGGAAAGGGGGGTGGAAAATCTCTTTATGTTAGCTTTACTAGGTTTGAATGCATCGCCTCAGGGGGAGGGTGATTTCCCTCTTTGTTTTGCCTTCAAGGAGTTAAGTACTGCATCGCCCAGGCTCACCCAGGGAGGGAAGCTGGGGAGCAGATAACGAGGAGACAAGGGGGAGGAGCTTGTTTTCCCATTTGAGATAGGGAGACCCAGGGGTTCTGGGTCTTGGGGGTCCCCCAGGGAAAGGTTGGGGTGACTTGGGGTGACCAGGAGCCCTAAAATCCTGGTTGGTGGCAGCGAGATCAGAGCCAAGCTGGGTATAAGCTTGGGGAGAGTTTTATGTAAGCCCCCAAATTTTGGATGCTAAGGTCCAGATTTGGGACAGAGGCTTTATCACAGTAGCTTCACACCATCTCATTAGTGGTAGGTGGATGAGGATTGTCCTTCGCGCCACCACCCAGAACAACATGCAGTTCCAGCTTTCTCCCAGAGAGAAGCACCATTCCATCAGTACTGCAACTTTTTGCTGCAGTGTTTGGTTTGGGTTGATGTGAACTCCTCCTACATGTTAAGAGTTGGAGGTGGCTCAGATGTACCATGGAGAGGCCACAATAATTGGACCATTCTTCGGGTCCATGTTCTCTGAATAGGTAACAGGACTAGCACTAATGGTTTGCACCCTGAAGATTGTCTAGTGATTAGAAATGCCGGGTCAGCCAGGTGCTAGTGAGCAAGGAGCGGTCAGAATCATGCAAGTCAGTGAGAATTTAGCACTGACTTCACTGGGACCAAGGCTGTGTTTACCACACTGATCCATTCATACCTTCCTATTGGCCTTGACTGGAATAAAGATGTGCGGTTTCTCCAGTTTTGAAATCTTTCTTCTAATTAGCTTAATCCCAAGTCTGTGCTGAAGGAAACTGGTTAGCAAAGGTGGATCACCTGCCAAACAAGGGGATTGCGTTAAAATCAGCTGTATCTGTCCTGGCACTCTGACAGCAGAAAGCAACTTCCATGACAAGGCTCTCTGGGCTAGCAAGGGCTGGACTGACTCACGCAGTGGGACAATGAGCCAGCACCTCCTCTGGCTTCCAGCAGTTGCCGCTGGATTGAAGCTTTAATCTGTAAAACCATCAGGGCAGATCCTCAGCTGGTGTAAACTGGCATAGCTCCACTAAGCCACGATGAGACGCAGCAGCTGGGGATGGATCTGTCCCAGTCCTCACTGTGCTATCAGCAAGAAACAGCCGATCGGTAACTGCAGTGGGACTTAGGAGACTGGAGCTCTAATCACAGCAACCTAAAGGAGTTCGGTTTCCAACTCCCGGCAACTCAGTGGAGTCGTGCACCTAACTCCCTTAAGCTCCAGCTCCGCACGTCGTAGATTTGGCAGGGCTTGCCCCCCCCCAGGGTGGTGTGTGGGCAGAGGCTAGGCCTTGCCTCCTCCCTGCAGCCTCTGGAGAGGCTTAAAGCTACAGAAGCAGTGTCCAGGAGAGCACAAGGGCTGTAACAGGCCAGTCTTTGCGGATAATGGTGCATCCTGCCAACCTTTCCCAAGAGACAAGTCCCTGGCCCAGGACACTGAAAACCTGCATATCGCCCTGGTGACGTCACAGAGACTAAGGTCAGCGGGATTTCTCCCTGAGCTGAGCAGGCAGCCGGCAGTTTAAAGTAACAGCAGCTCTAACGCCTCGACTCCTGTGTCCATGCTAGCTGTCAAAACAATGGGCGCTGGAGCAGCTAAACCAAGGCGATGTGTGGAAACAGCCCGTTTTCCAAATGAGCAGCACTGGGGAGCAATGGATTGATCCTGCACCTCAAGGGAAGTTTTGTTACTGACTCCAAGGGAGCAGGAGCAGGCCCTGCAGGTTTCCCTTCTTCTTAAAGGGCCAGACCCCTCAGGGATCCTGGCTGGTCCCATACCGCTCCTGAGGGTGGTCAAGGGGTTGCTATGGAATGTCAGCTCCGCCAGAGAGGGAAAGAGAGCCACGGCTAGCAGGTCCTCCTCATTTTTGATCTGCAAGATAAAATACAAAACCACAACACTCCCTGCTCACGTGTGCTGAGGCACCCTCTTTGATTCCAATTTTACTGTCATCATGAAGGTCTGAATCCCTGAGGCAGCAGTTTGGAGACTGCGCTGGGACTAAGGAGACCCTGGGTTCTATTCCCAGCTCTGGCACTGGGTGACCTTAGGAAAGTCACTTCACAGCTCTGTGCCTCAGTTTCCCCATCTACAAAATGGGGATGATGATTCTGGCTCTCTTTTGTAAAGGGCTTGGAGATCTATGGATGAAAAAACGCTCTCTGAGGGGCAAAGCTCGTGTACTGCACAGCCAGTATTCTTCCCGAGTAAACACGGACGGCAGGGCTGGGGTGCAACCACCCTCATCTCTCTCAGTCCAGCAGCTCGGATCAGCCTGGAACAATGCATGCTGGGAAATGTAGTCTCAATGAGCTACACCTACATAGCAAAGAGGAGGGTGTATCTGCAATCGTAATTGATAACAAGATGAACAACAATTCCATTTACATCAGGCTTTTCCCAGGCAGATTCCCTGTGAGCATCTGCCATGCTGCAGTCTGACCAGGAAGATCCAGCACTCAGGTAGCAGCCAGGCGAGAGAGAGGGCCAGACTGGATCACTCTACCACCCTTAGGATGGTAGTATCTTAGGCCTTGGCTACACTGGTTCTTTACAGCACTGCAACTTTCACGCTCAGGGGTGTGAAAAAACACCCCCCTGAGCGCTGCAAGATACAGCGCTGTAAAGCGTCAGTGTAATCAGGGCGGCAGCGCTGGGAGCGCACGCTACACCCGTAAAGGATGTGGTTTACATGCAGCACTGGGAGAGCTCTCTCCCAGCACTGCCGCTCCGACCACACTCACACTTGCGCTTTGAAATTCCAAGTGTAGCCATACCCTTAGTACTACTCTGCTACTACAGCCAATTGTGCGTGGGGGTGTAAGGAGAAGGGGACGGTACCCTTCATTGCACCAGGCACTAGCACAATCCAAGCACAGAGACCACCAGCAGTGCCAGATGCTTCAGAGGAGGCTGGGCAGGGGTGGCCTATGCGCCCGCCCTTGTGCACCCACTAGCAGTCAGCAGCTGAAGCCCACTGATTTCAAAGGTGCAGCAATGACCACTCCTACCTGTGCTGCTCCAGCACACTCAGAGGCAGGCAAGTGCCTCTAGCTCCTGACACGGGTGCAATGCCCGAGGCCTACCTCTGCCTCCCAGTGCCTTCTGCAGCCTCACTCCTAGAGCCTGCCAACAGGCCAGGAGTGGAGTCACTGTGGGGACAGCAAGTGTCTAGGACAGAACAAGGGGACAGAGATTTCTAAGTTTCTTACAATCCCAAGGTACAGCAGAACACAGCTGGCCACGGCAAGTCTCCGTGGTGAGTGTATTTCCAGTTCCACCAAGAAAGCATACCAAGGGGTTGCATGTAGCAGCAAAATAATGGCTCCCCTGTCCCTTAACGGGCCCAGATTTCACCCTTACTACTATGGACAGCACCTGCCTGTAACCACACGGGCTGACTCACCTTGTTGTTGGCCAGGCTCAGATAGCGCAGTTCCGGAAAAGGGGGCGTAAACTCCTGGCTCAAGGTGTTCCTGAAACTGGTAGGGGGAGTCCCAGCATCGGCGAGACATGAACGGTCGTTTCTCTCCATGAAAACGTCCTTACAGAAAGAGGGGGAATAGTGAGATAGACAGACAGACAGAGCTGCCGCAGGGGGATGTCCAGGACATGGTGACATCTAAATCTAGTCCAATTACCATAAAAAATCCACACTCGCTGAAGATCAGCAAAATACTCATGGAATGAAACTGAGTAGGAAAGAGATAACGCACTAAGCCTAATGGTTAACACCGAGGACTAGGCCTCAGCACTCCTGGGTTTCATCCCTATGTCTGCCATTGACGCACTGTGCGATCTTGGGCAAATCACTTAACCTCTCTGTGCCTCAGTTTCCCCCATAACAGGCCAGGTGTGTTGCCATTATTATATCTACAAGGTTCACATTGGCCTTGCTCCAGGCAGCACAGCCAGCTGGTACTTTCCCCTTTTGACTGCATGTTATGCTTCAGAATCTAAGTGTTCATTTAAAATAAATTAAAACACTAACCTTAACTGGATGGACAGAATCCTGGGCCGGCAACGGACTGACCGGGGCTGCATCCCCCAGCTGGCAGCAGCCAGAACTCCAGACCATCAGCTAGCTGAGCCGCTCAGCCTGCCGTCGGTCTGGGGTTCTGGCTGCCGGGCCCTTGCAAGCTGGGGTCCTGGCCGCCGGCCCACTCAGCCCTACGAACAGAACCTCAGACCGGCAGCAGGCTGAGCGGGGCCGCATCCCTGGCTGGAAGGAGCCGGTGGGCAGAACCCCAGGCCAGCAGCGGGCTGAGCAGGACCGCGTCCCCAGCTGGCAGGAGCTGGCGGACAGAACCCCAGACCGGCAGCGGGCTGAGTCAGTCTGGGGTTCCAGCCGCCAGCCCAGCTCAGCCCACTGCTGGTCTAGGATTTTGACTATACGCAATGTTCACCTTACGCCCTGGCTTTAGAACCTAACCCCACGTAAGATGTGACAATTCTGTATAGCAAAATGGCACACAGCTTTATTTTAAACGTACGCAACAGATTTAAGAGCTGAAACATTCACAGGTTATGTGAAAATTAGCTGCACAAGACTCCAGGCTACGGCAGGCTACTGATCATAAATCATTCAGGCTGGTAAGGCCTTGGCATTCCCAGAAGGGCTTTTAAAGAATAAGGCAGAAAGAGGCTAATGCTCCTAAAGAGAAGAACCTGAGGAGGAGAACTTTGGAATGTCCATCCTAGACCATAATCTCATTGGAGATTTTTAAGAGCAGGTTGCACAAACACCCTGTCAGGGATGGTCTAGATAATACTTAATTCTGCCTTGAGTGCAGGGGACTGGACTAGATGACCTCTCGAGGTCCCTTCCAGTCCTATGATTCTATAAGCCAGCAAACAAACAGTTCTTACCAGCAATGGTGGTTCTCGAGAGGCAGAAGTGAAAACAACCTCTGTAATAAAACAAACAAATCACGGGCTTCTAAATACAACTGCATGGGACTCTGGCGCTCAGATCTTTGGGGCAGGACCACCTTTTTGTTCTCTGTTTGTACAGCACCTAGCGCAATGGGGCCCTGGTCCATAACAAGGGATCTTGGGTGCTGTGACAACGCAAATGATAAATAAATCATAATGGAGCTGTGTTTTGTGTTGGCCCATCCCATAACTAGGGGAATCGGAAGGGATACATGCAGTGTCAGTCTGAGCCTGGAAGAGATCGTCTTCATGATGAACAAAGCCTCTGGCTGCGTCTGCCAACAACGATAGCAATTAGTACTGCTCAGGGCCTAATGGCAAAACATCCGTTGATGTCAAGGGCGCAGATCAGGGCCTCAACATACTGGGTGTGCTGGTTGCACTGTAAACCACTGGTGATCCTGGCCCAAATGACGTCAATGGGAGTTTTGCTGTTGATTTCAGTGGGGCCAGGATTTCACCCCATATAGATGTTTAAGGCCAGAAGGGACTTTGTCTGACCTCATAATGAAAGGCGCTCTCTGAATTACCTGTCTCTCCCCTCCTCCCTCATAACACACACACACACACACACACACACACAATCCTTCATGGTATTGCTGTTTGAATCATGGCATGCAGTTTCTGATGCATGGCTCTGGAAAGGCTCAGCCACGGATTAAGAAACCTGATCCTTCTCCCACTAAAATCAGTGGCAACGTTTCCATTGATTTCAACAGGAAGAAGGGCAGGCCCTGAGAGCTGGGAATGAAAGGCAGAGCTGTTACCTGTCCTGTCTGGATCCTGGTTGTTTTGTAAAATTAAGTATTCTAGTTGCTCTTTCTCCGTCACCAGCTGGCCTTGCAATCCTCCCCCACCTTGCAGCGGCTGCTCGTGCTTCTGTCCGAATCTAGACGGAAAGCTGCGTGACTCTGCCTTGGTTCCCATCCTTGCCAACTGTGGGTGGAGGGAGAACTGGGAATTCTCCATCTGATGCAGGTAAGGGACCTCTGCAATCCCATTCTTGTCCAGGTTTAACTGCTTCAGGCTGATCAGAAGAGGAAGTGACCATGAAGCCTAATGAAAGTTACCATTGCACAATATGCACCCGGAGTGGGAAACTGTCCCTGAGCCTCCATGGATCCTGTACTTCTCAGTAACAATGCAACATAAGTTGCTTCTCTCACAGCTCTTCATCTATGCTGAAATACGCTAAGGTAACAATCACAGTCCCTTACAGCAGCGGGCCTGAGAGTCCTTCCCTCCCACAGAAGTCTATGGGAGTTCTCAGCTCACAAGAAAGACTCAGCGTCTTGCAGGATTGGGCTCTGCAGCCTGAGTGACCCCACGTTTGTTCAGTTATTTGGACTCCAGGAAGACGGGCTGGCAGTTGGTTAAATCAGGACGTGCTGATCCTGGGGTTTGGGTAATTGGGATCCTGGTGTAAGAATAGAACAATGCTTGGTACCTCCATAGCAGCTTAATATCACTGATGAATTTAACCTGTGAGGAAGGTAAGCCTGATATCCCCAACTGACAGAGGGGGAAGCTGAGGCCCAGAGAGATTAACTGACCTGTTCAGAGTCACAAAGGAAATTTGTTGAAGAAACAGAAATAAAATCTAGGGCTCCTGATACCTAATCCCATGTCCCAACCCAGTCTGGCCGTCCTCCTCTCGTCAGCACTTCACAGACAATATGAAATTCTACCCCAGGAATGTCTGCACTGAGGAAGAACAATAACGAATGGAGCATCTCTTTGAATTCAGACCAAACCACCACCTCCAGGCCAGTTCCAAAATGCTCGCAAAAAAATACAGTCTAGTGAACGTTAGCAATAGGAATCAGAAGGGAACATAAGAACGGCCATACTGGGTCAGCCCAGTATCCTGTCTACCGACAGTGGCTATATTCTAGTCCCAACTCTGCCGCTGACTGCCTGAGTGATCTTGCATGAGACACTTCACCACTTTGTGATTCAATTTCCCTTCCTGTAAAATGGGGATAACAACGCTTAGCCAACTCCCGGGGCGCTGTGGTGTCTGACTCGTGAATGTTTGCCTAGGGCTTTCAGGTCATTCGGTGTGACAGAAGTGCAGGGTATTAATCGAAAATGCTCTCCTGCCAGCTCCCCTTGGCTTGTTCACGCACTCCTCACTGGAGCTGGGAGAGTTTTCAGGTTGATGGCAATTCCA
This sequence comes from Chelonoidis abingdonii, assembly GCF_003597395.2. NCBI lineage: Eukaryota > Metazoa > Chordata > Testudines > Testudinidae > Chelonoidis > Chelonoidis abingdonii. The sequence continues at coordinate 364,558,881 of NC_133769.1, read as the reverse complement.
AAAAATTGAAAACAATTATTTCGGGTTGAACCAAACACATTTTTTCAAATTTGCAGCAAATAAAAAAGTTAGGGGGAAAAAACTGCTTCGGGTCTAACAGAACATTTCATTTCAAACACTTCCAAACCAAGCCTTTCAATCTTGACCATGGTTTGAGGGGTTATTTAAAAAAAAAAAAAAAAAAAAACACAAAAACACTAAAAGGAGTTAGAAACAAAACGTCATTCTGAAGCAAAAAATCCAAATGTTTCATCTTTAAAATGTCAAAGCAAAACATTTCCATTTTCTTTTGGATTTTACTTTGGTTGGTTACGATTGAAACAATTCGGCAAAATGGACACACATTTGTGCTCCAAATCTGTTTTTTTCATTGAAAAAAAGTTTCTGTGGAAAAATTTCACTCAGCTCTCCTGCTCCCTCCAAGCTTTCCCTCCTGCTCCGCTGCATGCCCCCTACAAGCCCCCTCCCCCTTCAAAAACCTGCTCAAATCCTATTGTTCTAGGACATACAGCATGTGTAAAGACCACACCGCTGTGTTCACGATTCTACTGCAGCAGGTGGCCCCCTCTTGGCAAGGGCTTGGGGCCTGATTCTGCACTGACTGATCTCCTCGACTCAGATGCTTCTAAAATGCAGTACATACCACCAGTGGGCTGTATGAATAGCTAATACTGATAATACATCAGAGGGACTTTTCCCACTGGCTTCCATAACTCAGCTGTACTGAAATAACCTACTGGGCCCATCTGAGGCAGTTAACTCCACGGAAGGAAAACGGGAAGAGCAATCTGCTCCAATCCATCATTTCTGAGCCTTGGGATGTGAGCAAAAGCACTTGGCATGATTCTGAATTACGTCCCACCCGTTTATTTTAGGGCAGCCAGGGGGACATTGTCACTGTGTGGCTGTTTTCACTGACCTACAGTTCCCAAGATTAAACAAAGTGGAAAGGAAAATACCCTAAATGAGTTAAAGTTTTTTTTTTTTTTTTTTTTTTTTTTTTTAAGTTTCAATGTGTTGCTAAGGGCATCGAGCAGAGATGGGCAGTGTGCCAAAAGAAGTCAGAAACATTTGCGGCATGATGGTTTCTTTACCTGCGGAGATTAGCCAGGCTTACAAAGACGCTCGGGTGAGAAAGATAATTGTCATCCAGCAACAAGACTTCTAGAGATGGAAACTTTAAACAACTTGGGCTGTCACTGCAAGTACAAAAGGGATTTCATTAATAAATCAAACAGGTGGAGAGAAGTCAAAAACACATTTTTCACTGCTGTGCAAGAAACAGATCTTCACTGGTTCAACCAGAGACATGAGCCTTGGTCTTTACACATTACAGGCTCCATTAAGACTCCATTTTTAAATGGTTTATAAAGGGTTAATAAATTATTAATAGCTGTTCAAGTATGTTATGGGCAAGATTAGGTGGTTCTAAGCTTGTTCCTGGCATTTAGGTGCATGAAGCACGTTTCTGGCATGGGTTACATATTTTATAGGTAGTTCTAAGTACGTTACTGGCATGATTTAGAGGTAAGTATATTTCTGTCATGGTTTAGCAATGTTAAAGATGGTTCTAAGCATGTTATTGGCAACAGTCCTTAAGAAGCAGATCCTGCTCTGATAGAAGACAATGGGAGTTTTGACATTGGTATCAAAGGAGCAGGATTGGGCCTAAGGGCCATACTCAGTCAAATTCCCATAGTCAGGATCACTGACTTCAATGGGAGTGCTGTCTGAACAAGGACTGAAGGCCTGATCACCCTAACTCCTATGACACCTCTGAGGTCAATGGGAGTTGATGGTGCTTGGTACCCCTAACAATTAGGCCTTCAGGTCTGGGCTCAGTAAGGGTCCAAAACCCTTATGGATGGGAGTCACCCTCACCAGGAGAGCAGTCCCACTGATTTCAGTGGCACTGTTCATGTGAGTGAGGTCTATCCACAGGAGCAAAGGCCTAGGGGGATCGGAATCTAAATCATTATAGTCAGTTACATGAAGTTCTCCCCGTGTGTTTGCTCTTTAAATCCAACCCTTCATTTTTACATATTTATTCTTTGCTTTTCCTTGTTCTGGACAGTGACATGACTACCTCTCCACCAAACAGGTACAGAATGCACTGCAGCAACACACGCTTCCCTCTCACCACCCACTAATGTGCCTCATCTTCGACCTCAGGGACCCCCTCTGGGGCAACAGGGGGGTCAGCAGGATGGATTGATTTCAACCCCTGGTTTCAATCACAGTTTAAATCAGCAGGCAGAAACCCTGGATTTAAACAATTGATTTTAATTATGTTTTCCATGTGTACGTTTAGATATTTTCCCAAGGAAAAGTTAAATCTCACTGGTTGTGATAACTATTAAACCTTTTAATTTGATTACTTACAGCTAAATACAACCTTTACAATACATATTGTACTTTTCTTTTGCTAACGAGCAGGATACACTATGACTGTACCTACTCTTTAAGCAATCCTACAGCTCAACGTAACATTTATTTACATTTGGAATGTCTCCACTTTTTTATTGTCAGTAGTATTCCCAACCCCAAACATTCAAAAATAAGGAGTCAGGCCCCCCACAAAAATCACAAACATTATCTTAAAAATCAAGAGATTTTAAAAATAAAATACAGATTGGGTTCTGGGTTTTGAGCTTTCACTTGGGTTCCATTTTCATTCTCTGCAACCAGGAGGGCTAGCAACTTCTTATCTTTTCAAATGAAAGCTGAGATTCTCATATAATCACCTCTCTCCAAGAGCCCTGGGCTTTAAGTGAGACATCATGAGAGTTGGCAAAAGTGTGCTAGAAAATGGTGAATGATGTATTTCTTATTTACTAGATAATAATTCACTTCTTACTTGTATCAAGCTTCGTTTGGATGAAATTTGAAACTCAATTTCAAATATGCACAAAAACTGCATTTTTCAAGGTTGGGGGCAGAGGGTTAGTAGTTGAATAAATCTATCATATTTTTCCCCACACTTCCCAATTACTGAAATCTACATTAGAAGCTACATTCTAAACAATGTTGGATGACTAATGAATAGACTACAAATATTAAAATAGAAGTATTTCTACTAGATGGAATTTGGAAACTAAAAGTAACTAGGTAAAAGATTTTCTGCGTACACATATACAGACACAGAAAGAGGAAAATACTGACGTAGAAAAAAGAAGTCTCAACGATCGCTCCTTTGTAAAGGCTGAAAATGATTGTGATACTTAAAGCAGTATAGAATATTGTGCCATATTTATAACGCTTTACCTAAAAAGTTAGTTTTCCCCCTGATGGAGTCTAACAAACAGCAGCCTTTAACTTTTTAGTCAAAGTTTATGAGGTGTGCTCAGTACGTTTGTTACATTTATTTACCTGATATGAATAGATTGTAGCATGTTTAGGCCTTTCGGTAGTTTATCATAAATTCTTATTTAAACAGAAAATTGTTAAATGTCTTAGCTTTTAAAAAGATAAAAATGATCACTCTATTTTAAAATCCAACTTAAATGAAAAGAATCTGATTTTCCCCGAAGTTTTAAAAAATCATTTATTTGTATCCTCCGGGGAGTAAAGTTATACAAAACCCTAAGGCTCTCTGCTTTCTAAGCACTATGCAAGCACTAACTAATAAATATCAGCCTTGGTCCTTTCATTCCAGCAGCCAACAAGGGGGTTGTCATAGAGCAGCTGGCCCCTCTAAAGAAGCAGGTCCAGCTCCCCTATACCAGAACAGGTGCTCCCACTTTGGCCTAGTAAGAGGGCAGGGCGAATCATTGGCTTATGGAAAACAGAGCCGGTCTAACTTGATACCGTTCTTTGATGAGATGACAAATTAGGTTGATAAAGCTAATGCTGCTGATGTAATATTCTTAGACTTCCGTACGGCTTTTGACTTGGTACCACACGCCATTTTGATTTAAAAACTAGAATTGTATACAATTAATATGGCACCCCATTAAATGGATTACAAACTGGCTGATAGGTCTCAAAATGTATTCGTAAACAGGTCACGGTCATCGAGCGAGTGTGTGTCCAGTGGAGTGCCACACAAATTGGTTCTAGGCCCTATGCTATTGAACATTGTTATTGATGACCTGAAAGAAAATATAAAATCCTCACTGATAAAAGTTTGCAGAGGACACAAAAATTCAGGGACTGGTATATAATGAAGAGACAGATCACTGATTCAGCACAATCTGATCTCTTTGTAAACTTAGCGCAAGCAAACAACATGCATTTTAATATGGCTAAATGTAATGTATACAATCAGGAACAAAGAATGTAGGCCATGCTTACACAATAGGGGACTATCCTGGGAAGCAGAGACTCTAAAAAAGATTTGGGGGCATGGTGAATAATCAGCTGAGCATAAGCTCCCAATATGATCCTGGGATGCATAAACAGGGGAATCTTGAGTAGGAGTAGAGAGGTTACTTTACCTCTGTATTTGGCACTGGTGTGACTGCTGCTGGAATACTGTGTCCAGTTCTGGTGACCGCAATTCAAGAAGGATGCTCATAGATTGGAGAGGGTTCAAAGAAGAGCCATGAGAATGATTAAAGGATTAGAAAACATGACATAGCAGTAGACTCAAAGAGCTCAATCTATTTAGATGAATAAAGAGAAGGTTAAGGTGTGACTTGATTACCTACATGGGAAACAAATATTTACTAATGGGCTCTCCTGTCCAGCAGAGAAAGGTATAACATGCTCCAATGGCTGGAAGTTGAAGCTAGATAAATTCAGACTGGAAATAAGGTGTACATTTTTTAACAGGGAGGATATTGGAACAATTTACCAAGGGTTGTGGTGGATTCTCCATCGCTGGCAATTTTTAAATCAAGACTAGATGTTTTTCTAAACGCTCTGCTCTAGGAATTGTTTTGGGGAAGCTCTGTGGCCTGTGTTATCGAGGAGGTCAGACTAGATCCCAATGATCCATTCTGGCCTTGGAAGCCATGAACAGAGAGGGAGAAGGCCCCTGGAGGAGGGCTGGAGGAGGTTCTGGGCAGGCAGGTGAGTGGTTTGCCGGCTGATGTCCCAAAACTGGAGAAGGCTCAAGGCAGCAGCAGAGGGAGTTGCCTGCTGACTTCCAAGTTGGGGCAAGGGCTAGATAGAGCTGAAGTCGGGGAGTATCAGGGGGGCTTACCCACTGATGTCTCCACAATGGAACTAGAGAGGGCTGAGGGCCAGGGGAGCAGTGGAAGGGTCCAGCTGATAGCCTTTCTGAGATGAGAGGTTAATGGAACTAGGGGAGTGATGGGTAGTCCCTTGGTGAGGATGAACTTCCAGCATGGAGGCTGGGGAAGGGCCTGCTGGGAAAAGCAGGGCTACACTCCATCTGGAAGGGCTGCAGTAACTCCAGGCAAAAGGACAGGAGAGGACCAAAGAAGAACATGAATGTGGTGGAAGATGCCAGAGTGTGGTATATGCTACATTGATGTCTCAGATGTGGTGGGAATTTAAGGACTGGGGATGATAAATAGTCCATGTTTTTGGAGTTTTCTTACACATTGTTTGCACTATGTTTTGGTAACAAGCCAGTCCCAAGGAGGGGTATTATTGAGTCTGTTGTAGAGTCCGAAGGGGCTCGAGGTTAAATGGGATGGTAATCACAGCATCAGGGTGCCCAGCCACAAGGGGACACTCAGAGATGAGGGGGGAATTATTCACTAGGGCCAATTATTGCCAGTTATGGAGAAGACTCCTCTGACCACTCCAAACTGGAATGACATCACCAATCCATTTCACATGTAAGAACACCTTACCATCAGTACATCCCAAAGCACTTTACAAAGGAGGTCAGTATCATTATCCCCATTTAACAAAGGGGGAAACTGAGGCACAGAAAGAGGATGTGACTTGCCCCAAGGTCACTCAGCAGCAGAGGTGGGACCAGAACCAAGGTCTCCCAAGTCCCACTCCAGTGCTCTATCCACTAGGCTACCTGTCGGCAACCAAACAGCTAGCTGGTAACAACTTGGGGTGATTACCAACCTGAGCTGGATTCAAACCAGAGACATACAGCTGACAGGCTCCTCTTAAGAGGTGTGGAGGACCTTTGACTTCAATGGGAGTTTAAGTGTTCAGAACTTCCCAGGAGACACCCAACAGTTTGGAGGGTTGGGCCCCTTTAAGTTACAGAGGAACGAGCTGACACAGGAGAAGCTCTTGGAGTGCACAGATAAGATTCTGCAATACAAAGGTTCCCGGATTGGCTCTCTGCCTCTGTTCTGGGATATGAGACAGCAGCTGGGCGTGAAGTGGTAGGGGAGAGGGATGGGAGCAGGGCCTAGATTTCTAGGGGAGGCAGCTGTTAAAAAAAAACCCAACCTTTGGATGTTGAGGTGGATAGGAGGTTCTTCTCCCACCCTGATCATAGGACAGATGGTGCCGTGTTCCCCCTGGGGCTGAAGTCAACGAGACTGATCACACGCTTGTAGCTAAGCACATACTTAAGTGCTTTGTTGAACTGTATGCAGAGTGTTCAGCACCCTGTGTGCAAGCCTTTTGTAAGGGGGGATCTGTCCTGCCCAATCACCCATGGGGGTAGGGTGACTAGATAGCAAGTGTGAAAAATCAGGACGGGGGGGTGGAGGGTAATAGGCACCTATATTAAAAAATTACTGAATACTGAGACTGTCCCTATAAAATTGGAACATCTGGTCACCCTACATGGGAGGGGGAGGGGAATATTTGGTCTCATGGGCATCCATTGCCAGTGGAGCTCCATTTCAGAGCTGACCGACAGAGAGAAGTCTGCGGCTCACACAGTTCTTCCTCAGCTAACTGACTGACCTGGATTTTCCATGATAAACCTGTGTGCTTTTGACACCTAACCTGCTGGCCAACTCTGTATTTCCTGGGAGAGCGGGGGGGTCACACTCACTCCGCCATCAGCCAGGAGGCTCTTTCACCGATGGATTTTTTTTTTACCCAGAAATAAAAAAACAGGTTTTAGTTTTCAAGGTAAGAAGTGATCACTGTCAAGACAAGCTCAATCCTTGGTCTGGCAGCCATGACAACAGCCGTCCAACAGTCATGTTAATGTAACCTGCTACATGATCCTCACCTTACCCACAATAGCATGTCTTTTAAACAGCACAATGCCGTGGTTACATTTCAGAAAGACTCATAATGCACAGTGAGTCTGTCTTTTTATTCAGATCAAATGACTAATGCTTCACGATTCTCTCTTTCTGGACTTACTTCTCTGAAACTGTCAGGTCAGAAGGAAGAGATCTAAGTCCATTGGCCGTTAGGTGAAGAACCTTAAGTTGAGACAAAACTCCCAATGTCCGAACATCCTCAGGAGACAAATTGTTATACGAAAGATCCAGTATCTAGGGGAAATGTAAAAGAAATTCCCAATGTAGCAAAAAACAAACACATTGGCCTCTGCTGGAACTATTTATGGTTTCCTATATATACAGGATATTAATAAATAATAATAAGTAATATTCAGTGAGGCCCGATCCTATGAGGTGATGGTGACACTTAACTTCTACTGACTTCAGTTGGGGTGGGGGATACTCAGTCTTTGCAGGAAGAGCTCAGCACTGAGCCCTTGCTCAGATGCATCTGATATCTGATACCTGTGACAACAGTTCAGGTGCGAGCAGGCAAATAGAAATTGTCAGGGAAGTGACTGAAAAAGGAAGGTTTTGTGACAGAAGAGTTTTTGAGTCAGTATTAGTAGAAATATTTTGATAATTCCTTGCAATTCTGATGCACCTTCCCCTTCTCAAAGCACTTTCAAAATGATTCTGAGTGTGTGAAGTGTAAGCCTAGCTTGGCTTGCAAACGGAAGAGGTCTCGGGGGATTGGGAAACTGAGGCACAGAGCGGTTCCTTGACTCGCCCAAGGTCACACAGTATACTTCTGACAGGGCCAGGAATAAAACCTAGTCTCCTTGCTCCCAGTCCTGTGCTCTAAACACTACATCGTGCTCCTTCCTCTAATCACGAACATACTTGGTTTAAAAGAACAATTCTAAAGAATGTACGTGTGCGGCTTTAGTTAGACACTGAAAAATTGTATCTAAAAATGACCTTTTCCTATAAAAGTATCAGAAAAATCTTTTCAATGATCATTATTCACAGTATCTGAATGAAAGATGCCCAAAAATAGCCAGCCTGGGAATTCAAAGCAATTCTGAAGGCATCACCATCTCATCCCACTAATCTCCAACACAGGTATCCCATGTGAAATACTGAGGAACAACCAGCCTATAGGTACATTCTCTCTTGTCACCAATGGAGTACGTGAATCACATCTGTGCCCAAGGTGGAGATAAAAATCTCCTTGTTGAATTCCTCATTGTATTTTCTGCCCACATCTTCACCATTTTGCTCAGGTTTCCTTTACAATATCCACAGTGAAATCTAAATACCCTGTTAAATAATGTTAATAACAAATATTGAGTAATGTTACACCTTGCTATGACAACTCTAAGTGTGGGAGGGTAGAAGATGAGTTTGGTTTCCACCTTCCCTCTGATCTTACTTCCAAGTGCAGAAAGTCTCCAGCGCTGATTTTAAGATTTCTTAGTCCATTCAAGGAAAGTTCTAGTTCCCTTAGCCCAGAAAACTTATGAAATGCTTCTAAATGAATAAAAAGAGAAAAAAGTCGTATGAGAAATTTGCGCTGAAAGAACAATTGACATCTTGCTGTGGAAACAGCCAAGGTGCCCAGCTGGCAGGAGAGGGTAGGACCATGTTTTTCTAGGAGAGAAAAAACAAATCAGATTTTATTTCTAATGATCATTTATATGGTTTTGTTTTGAAATTCTAGCCTTTGAAAAAAAAGAACAAGAAAGGGACCTAACAGAGTGAGGGGCCCAGCTCTCACTGAAAGTCAGTGGAAAATGGACAGCTAATTCCATCATGCTGCCTTCAAAATCTCTTATAAGTGAATTTAGTGTTGGTGAAAAGCACTGGCCTCTAAATCCTGAGACGTGGGCAGAACCCACGCAGCAATAGACGGCCCACCCCCTCAGATGAGTGATGGGGCAGCACTTAGGGCTTAACTGAATATGGGGGACAAAAAAATGAACAAACACCGATGGGGTGTCAGAGGTACCACATGAAGGAACCACAAGGAGACACCAAACACAGAATCCTGCTTGACAACGCTGGAAACCAAAGTCCCCTGTTTATATAGACATCAGGTGCATCATGGGTAATGGCAGTTGTCATAAACAGATAGTTAAGAGTTCAATGCCTCTTTTTCCTGTAAACGTAAGAAGCCAGTTAAACTGGCGACACCTGACCAGGGACAATGGGACCAAAATACGTTTTCAAATCTGGTGGAGGGAATCTTTGTTTGTGCTCTTTGTTTTGGGGTTGTTCGCTCTTGGGCGACAAGAGGGACAGACGTCAATCCAGCTCATTCCAAATCTTTCTGAACCAGTCTCTCATGGTTTCAAACTTGTAAAGTTACAGCAGTAAAGGCCTGTTAGTCTCTATTTTTGTTTCTCAATTTTGTAAATGCTTCCTTTTTGCGAGAGGATTTTACCTCTGTTTGCCTGTAACTTTGAACCTAAGGCTTAGAGCGGGTCCTCTGCGCTTATAGATCGATTACCACTGTAAAGTATTTATTCCATCCTGATTTTACATAGATGATTTTATCTTTCTTTCTTTAATTAAAAGCTCTCTTTTTAAGAACCTGATTGTTTTTCCCTTTTTAAGATCCAAGGGTTGGATCTGGACTCACCAGCGGAATTGGTGGGGGAAGGAGCGGGAGTGTGGGGGATTGGTTAAATTCTCCTTGTGTTAAGATTCCAAAAGGGGTTGGATCAGTGTTCACCAGGAACTGCCGTGAAAAAAAGCCTCTCAAAGGCTCCCCAGGGAGGGGAGGTTGGGAGGGGACAGGAAGTGTTCCAGACACTGAAATTTCTGGATGGTGGCAGTGTTACCAGATCTAAGCTAGTAATTAAGCTTAGAAGTATCCATGCAGGTCCACACATCTGTACCCTAAAGTTCAGAGTAGGGGAGGAACCTTGACAGCAGTGAAAGCCACACCATACCTCAAGCCTTCCCTAGAGGGATCTACCACCTCTAGGAGTTCAGTCTCCATTGCCATTCATTCTCTGGTCTCAGTACCACTTCTAGTGGCTGTTTAATCATATATAGAATCATAGGATTGGAAGGGACCTCAGGATGTCATCTAGTCCAACCCCCTGCTCAAAGCAGGACCAATCCCCAGATTTTTACCCCAGTTCTCCAAATGGCCCCCTCAAGGACTGAATTCACAACCCTGTGTTTAGCAGGCCAATGCTCAAACCATTGAGCTATCCCTCCCCTGCATGGTGTGTAACCATGTCCATTAGGAACTGGACTGAGGCCATCAAAGCCACTTCATAGAAAGGCCAGTGAACAGCCATCAGACAGTAACAGCTTTTAGTCATTATTGACCCGGGCCGCAGTCAAAGTGAAAGACTCTGTATCCTATTTGTTACCTCTTGAGCTATCCAGAGCTCCTTTTTGTAAAATGATCAATGTTAATTTTCAGCATCACTTCCCAGTCTTGAGCAAAACAAGCTGAAACAAAACACAGGCCGACATGGAAGCTCACTGCTAGCCCCTTTAAACAATAAAGAGCAGGAGTTTGGGCATCCTACACAATCTGTCCCACCAAGGATTAGGAGAGTCACTGAAGTGCAGAGGTGGGGGTTAACATTGTCTTTTTTTTTTTTTGTTAAGTAAAGAACTGAGACTGCAATTTGATTTTATGGTGACTCCTGGGAATTTGGGATGGCCTCCACATGGGTCACAACTGGGACCCCAATCCTTCAATTAATAACACATGGAGTCAGTGTCACAGGCAGTCCTCCAGGTGCTATCAATGACTGGATTGGGGCCTAACGCGTTCAGGAGCATTGGTCCATTTTCAACAAAATAATGCCAACCATTGCTCCTCTTCCGATCTCCTCTCCTACTGGCCGTGTCAGGAGCAATGCTGCATATCCCTAAATATGCCTGCAAATGCAGCTCTCACCACTTTGGCAACATTGACCATGTATGGACCTGTCTCAGTTGCAGTCTTCATCCATGCCTCAAGGTTGCTTCTTACCTTGATGGCTGCAACTCCCTTTCCTGTAGCTTTCCAACTCCCTACACTCCAGGATGTACAGAATACTGCTTCTTCTCTTCCCATGTATAAAAGAAAGCATGACATCTGTCAAGGTTCCTTCCCCACTCTGAACTTTAGGGTACAGCTGTGGGGACCTGCATGGACACTTCTAAGCTTAATTACCAGCTTAGATCTGGTTTCGCTGCCACCACTCACAAGCACTACTTTTTTTCCCTGGGCAGTTTTGAGAGACTTCACCAATTTTCTGGTAAACACAGATCCAAACCCCTGTCTTTGAGGACGCCAGTCTTTCTGGTGTCCACCAGAAAGAGTTTTCTTGTATAGAAGTTCTTGTTCTACAACAAACTGGGATCGGTTGGAAGAGCTGAGAGGCGATGGGGTGCTTCATGCCACCGCCCAAGCTTTCTGAAGGCTGTCATTTGCTTCCTGCTCAACCTAGAACTGTTTCCTTGATGCTGGAGATGTCAGTTCCTTCTTAGACTGTGGACTTGGGCTTTGTCTCTCTGGAAGCGATGTAGATGATGAGGTTGTTTTTGTTGATTGTGAACTGCTCTCTGCTGGTGCACTATGGGATATTTTAGGCTCTGGCTGAGCCTCTTGGGTAGGGTTGTATGCTGCTTCTGCCAGTTCAGGCCCGCTGGTGCCCTCTGGCGTTGGTGTTGTAGATGGGTTTGCAAGCCCCGGCAACGGAGTCAGCGCTGGCAACGGTTCTGGTGTCGGTTGCTTTTCCAGTTCCGGTTCTGGGACTGGATGCACTATGGTTGTTGCAGTCGTTGGCAGGGGATCCGGTTCCACCACCTCAAAGAGAGAGATAGTTTCACCTAGCCACTGGACACCTGACCAGAGGAACCAATGGGAGGAACAAGATGTTTCAAAGGAAGTGAAGGGAAGTTTACTTTTGTTTATCATTTCACCGGAGTGGAAAAAGATCAAGGAACCAGCTCTTAATCAGAGTAATAAGTTTTAGAAAGGAATAAATAGGTTTATATTATTTCTTTGTAAACTTGTCTTGGTACCATTTAAGGGAAGTAGCAAATTTGGGTATTCTTGTGTGTATTAAGATTTTTGCCAGGGGAACATCCTCTGTGTTATGGGAATCTGTTGTCTGTGAGAGTAGCTGGGTAGCTAATCTCTTCGGCAGGGGTTTTCTTTAATTAAAAGCTTTTTTCTTAATACGCTGATTGATTTTTTCCTCGTGTTTTAAAGATCCATAGGGGGTTGGATCTGGATCCATCAAGGATGTTGGGTTGGGAGAAAAGAGGGGGATGGTTAATTTCTCCTTGGTTTAAGATTCAAGGGGCTTGGATTTTTGTGTCAGAGCAGGAAATTGGCTGAAGTCTCTCAAGAACTACCCAGGGAAGAAAAGTAGTGCTTGTGAGTGGTGGCAGCGAAACCAGATCTAAGCTGGTAATTAAGCTTAGAAGGTCATGCAGGTCCTCACATCTGTACCTAAGTTCAGAAGTGGGGAGGAACCTTGACATGGTGACAGTGGTGGGATTTTTAGGAACCAAAGCCAGATATTTTTTTCCCCTTTGAGATGCTGGGGAAAGCAGTGAAAGGGGAGAGACCGCTGAAGGCAACAGATAAGAGAGTCTAACAGAGGGCTTTTTGGTTAGAAGAGAAGCTCCAGCTGTGAGCACTGGAGGGTCATAAACATATTGCCAAGGAAGTAACAAACGACTGCTTTACTAGTTTTTTTTTCTAAAGAGTCAGCATTACAGTAACCAAAGTTCAAGCTGTTTCCCCATCTCCCCACTCAACATAGCTAAGGTAGACCGGAGGAAAATGTTCAGGCAAAAAAAACCCCCACATGCCAACAGCAGCTAAAAATTAGCTAAACTCCAGGCTGAGGAGAGCCAAAAGGAACATAACAGACCAGATGGCCAGGGCTGAGCCTGCCCACAAAAGAGCTATTGAAGAAAAACAAAAGAAAACTGAAGGGTAGAGAATAAACAGATGGGGGGGGAGAGGGAAATAAAGAGAAAGCATGAACTGGAATTAGCAAGGACTAAGTAGATGTACCAGCCAACCCTAACAACCTTCTCCAGGCACTGCTTTTCTATCCCAGAAAATTCCCGCACCTTACAAGGCAGGTGATGATACTGAGGCTTTCTTAGAAAATTTCCAAAAGGACCTGCCTTGGGTACAACTGCATCTCTACAGATCTAGTAACATGAAGAGAGCTGAGGCCACAGCTGCAGTGACGCCTTAGCAGAGGTGGCGGTCTGAAATGCCTAAAGAACACATGAAGGAATTAATGAACTTCTTACCAAACCAAGGCCAGAATGAGAATGAGGCTAACACCCTGAGCATGCCTGTCAGCGGTTCAGGGGCCAGCTAAGGTGGAAACAGATGTGTCATTTACCCGACCAAGCCTAATCCGAATGAAAGAATTGGGAGGCCTGACTATTCATGGAGCACACGTGCTAACTCGTCTGGAAGAGCTGTCCTTCTAATGCAAATGCAGCAGTTTCTTAGAGGGTGTTCCTGAGAAACAGAAAGGTAACACCTCCTAGATGGGAAGGCCAAAACTGGTAACTGAGGCGGGGAAGATTGGAGCCAGATGGGTGGAAGTGGCAGAAAAAAAAAAAAACTACTAGAAGGGGAGCAAATATCACAGGGGGAAACCGAAATAAACCCTATCACCGGGGGCAACCCAAATCCCACACCTACAACTCAAGGAAAAGCCCCAGACACCCTATTTCCACCACTCACCAGTTCCAAGCAACCCACCTCGCGCAGTGAACCAGTCAAGCTGGGTGAGTGTTTTAAATGTAAATGACACTGGGACATATAAGTCCAACTGCCCAAGACCCCAACCGAGTGCAGTTCATTACAACGCACCATCACACAATGATCCCCAGCCCAGATGCTCTCAAATACCCTCAGAAGCGAAGGGAACCTTGAGGTGGGTGGAAAGAAGGTTATGCACGTGGAGAGACGGGGGCACAAGTGTCATCTATCCCAGCAATCCTTTGTGGAACCCACAATGTCATCACCCAGAGGCCAAGTGAACAATTCACACGATTCATGTCAAATCTATAAACTTGCCTACAGCGAATTGCCTGTCCATTACACAAGGGCTTGGTCAGGATGTGAAACTTATTGGGCAGTTGTGGTAATCTAGGCCTCTCCAGTCCCAGACCTGAACTTTAGCGTTCCACAATACTGTTGTGCCTGTCCCGAAACGTCTGGACTTTTGCGTCCAATAAGTCTGGGTTTACATGAGAACTGACCCCAAGCTCACCTACCAGCTTGGGTATTTGGGGCGCCACCAGGTCCAGGTAGGATAATTGTACTTCAGGGGCTGAACCTCCCCTTCTCTCTCTGGTGTCCCCCAACCTCCCTTGGGTGGGACACCAGATTTCCAAATCCTTGGATGCTAAAAGCAGGGGGAAAACATCCTTCTCCCCTCTTCCCCGGCTTGCCCGAGAAACCGTTTCTTGGCTTCCAGAGATGAAGCGTTCTCTCTCTCTAGGAGAATTGAGAATGCAAAATACCTAACAGCTTGCTTTTGCCTTCCCTGTTGCCTGCTCTTTCCCTGAAGCCAATATGGACAAGCAATGGACGCCAGTAGGGACTTCCTGGCTCTTGTTTACGCATACTACTAGTCTATAGCGAGGCGTATGATAGGCCTGCTTCCCTTCTTCTCAGGAAAGAAACTCCACACTGTGTTAAGAAAAGTTTATTGATAAGAACAAGAAAGAAAATAGAAACAATAAATCTTGCATTAAGAAACTCAATACACGGCTCTTGCTTATAAGAGATATGAAGAAACAAGAGTCTGATTTTAAAAGATAGCCCAATTAAACCGTCCGCGGTAAATCAACATACATGTTGAATACACCACAAGCATCATAAGGCCGACTCTATTGGCTTTGGGGGTTCCTTTGTACTCACAGACTTGTGTGGTATAAAATTGAAATAACAAGGAGTTAGGAGAAACCTTGTTTACTCAGCAGCCGAGAAAACAAAAAGACCCCTGGTATACAAATTTCCCAGCCCCTGACTTAACAATCCAGTTCCTGATTGGTCCTCTGGTCAGGTGTTGGTTACCCACGTTGTCCGAGGAACGGTATAGAAAACTCTAACCCTACTATAGCTATCTAGTTATGACAGTAGTCTAATGACAATTATCGCGCATCCCCATGCTATGGGGGAAGAACTTGGCCAACCATGTGAGCGGCCAAGGGTGTGGGAAATGGTCACACATGCAGCCAGGCCAAACAAGCTCCACATCCAGTCCCTGTTTCCTGAGCGTCCACAAGGGCCCCGTCTTGTGTTTACCCAAGAAGACTCCGATAGTTGGTTGCCACCCCTTACCACCATCAAACCAATGGCCTGGTGGAGAGGTTTAATGGAACTTTGGGGCCATGATACGTAAATTCGTAAATGAACACTCCAATGATTGGGACCTAGTGTTGCAGCAGTTGCTTTTTGCCTACAGGGCTGTACCACATCCCAGTTTAGGGTTTTCACCATTTGAACTTGTGTATGGCCACGAGGTTAAGGGGCCATTACAGTTGGTGAAGCAGCAATGGGAGGGGTTTACGCCTTCTCCAGGAACTAACATTCTAGACTTTGTAAGCAACCTACAAAGCACCCTCCAACACTCTTTAGCCCTTGCTAAAGAAAACCTAAAGGATGCTCAGGAAGAGCAAAAGGCTGGTATGATAAACATACCAGAGAGCGTTCCTTCAAGGTAGGAGACCAGGTTATGGTCTTGAAGGCGCAACAGGCCCATAAGATGGAAGCGTCATGGGAAGGGCCATTCACGGTCCAAGAGCGCCTGGGAGCTGTTAACTATCTCATAGCATTTCCCACCTCCTCCCTAAAGCCTAAAGTGTACCATGTTAATTCTCTCAAGCCCTTTTATTCCAGAGACTTAAAGGTTTGTCAGTTTAAAGCCCAGGGAGAAGATGACGCTGAGTGGCCTGAAGGTGTCTACTACGAAGGAAAAGTGACGGTGGCGTGGAAGAGGTGAACCTCTCCACAACCTGGAACATCTGCAGCGGCAACAGATCAAGAAGCTGTGCACTAGCTTTGCCCCATTGTTCTCAGCCACCCCAGGACGGACTGAACGGGCATACCACTCCATTGACACAGGTAATGCTCACCCAATTAGAACCCCACCCTACCGGGTGTCTCCTCATGCCCAAGCTGCTATAGAACGGAGATCCAAAACATGCTACAGATGGGTATAATCCACTCCCTCTACCAGTGCATGGGCATCTCCAGTGGTTCTGGTACCCAAACCAGATGGGGAAATACGCTTTTGCGTGGACTACCGTAAGCTAAATGCTGTAACTCGTCCCGACAACTATCCAATGCCACGCACCGATGAGCTATTGGAGAAATTGGGACGTGCCCAGTTCATCTCTACAATAGACTTAACCAAGGGGTACTGGCAAGTACCGCTAGATGAACCCGCCAAAGAAAGGTCAGCCTTCATCACCCATGCAGGGGTGTATGAATTTAATGTGCTTCCTTTCGGGCTGCGAAATGCACCCACCACCTTCCAAAGACTTGTAGATGGTCTCCTAGCAGGATTGGGAGAATATGCAGTTGCCTACCTCGATGATGTGGCCATTTTTTCTGATTCATGGCAGAACACCTAGAACACCTGGAAAAAGTCTTTGAGCGCATCAGGCAGGCAGGACTAACTGTTAAGGCTAAAAAGTGTCAAATAGGCCAAAACAGAGTGACTTACCTTGGACACCAGGTGGGTCAAGGAACATAAACCCCCTACAGGCCAAGGTGGATGCTATCCAAAAGTGGCCTGTCCCAAAGTCAAAGAAACAGGTCCAATCCTTCTTAGGCTTGGCCGGGTATTACAGGCAATTTGTACCACACTACAGCCAAATCGCTGCCCCACTAACAGACCTGACCAAAAAGACCCAGCCGAATGCAGTTAAGTGGACTATGAGTGTCAGAAGGCCTTTTACCCAGCTTAAGGCGACACTCATGTCTGACCCTGTGCTAAGGGCCCCAGACTTTGACAAACCATTCCTAGTAACCACAGATGCATCTGAGCGTGGTGTGGGAGCAGTTTTAATGCAGGAAGGACCAGATCAAAAATTCATCCTGTCGTGTTTCTCAGCAAGAAACTGTCTGAGAGGGAAAAGCCACTGGTCAATCAGTGAAAAAGAATGCTACGCCATTGTGTATGCCCTGGAAAAGCTACGCCCATACGTTTGGGGACGGCGGTTCCAGCTACAAACCGACCATGCTGCGCTAAAGTGGCTTCATACTGCCAAGGGAAAACAACAAAAACTTCTTCGATGGAGTTTAGCTCTCCAAGATTTTGATTTTGAAATTCAACACATTTCAGGAGCTTCTAACAAAGTAGCTGATGCACTCTCCGTGAAAGTTTCCCAGAATCAACTGGTTAAAAATTGTCCTTAAAATGGAAAAGTCTTGTAGTTTGCACATAATTAGTAGTATATGTAAAGGTGCATGTGTTTTATTAATCTGTTTATTCTAAAAGTTCTAGGAAGAAATCACCGCCAGTGTGGTTCCACACTGTCTGAGATTTGGGGGCATGTCATAAACAGATGGTTAAGGGTTAATGTCTCTTTTACCTGTAAAGGGTTAAGAAGCTCAGTAACCTGGCTGACACCTGACCAGAGGACCCAATGGGGGACAAGATACTTTCAAATCTTGGTGGAGGGAAGTCTTTGTTTTGCTGTTTTTGTTGTTTGTTTGTTCTCTTGGGGCTAAGAGGGACCAGACGTCACACCAGGTTTTCTCCAATCTTCTGAATCTCGTCTCTCATGTTTCAAAATTAGTAAGTATAGCCAGGAAAGGTGGATTAGTCTTATGTTTGTTTTCTTAACTTGTAAATGTGTCTTTTGCTGGAAGGATTTTTACCTCTGTTTGCTGTAACTTTGATCTCAAGCTGGGCGGGGGGAAGTCCCTCTAGTCTATATGAATCTGAATACCTGTAAGCATTTTCATCCTGATTTTACAGAGATAATTTTTACTTTTTCTTTCTTTAATTAAAAGCTTTCCTTTTTTAAGAACCTGATTGATTTTTTTCCCTTGTTTTAAGACCCAAGGGGATTGGGTCTGAACTCACCAGGGATTGGTGGGGGGAAAAGGAGGTGGGGGGGAAGGTTAATTCCTCTTTAAGATCCAAGGAGTTTGCATCAGTGTAGCCTCTCAGAGTAACCCAGGGAGGGGAAAGTCTGGGGGGAAAAGAGGGAGGGGGAGGCTAATTTCTCCTTGTGTTCAGATCCAAAGGGTTTGGAGGAACAGGAAGTGTGCCAAACACTATATTTTTGGCTGGTGGCAGCATACCAAATTTACGCTGGTAATTAAGCTTAAAAGTGATCATGCAAGTCCCCACTTTTTGGACGCTAAAGTTCAAAGTGGGGAAAAAACCTTGACACACCCACAAAAGGGTGGTTTCTTTTTTTGTCAATGCAGGAACACCACCTCCCCAAATTACATTAGCTATGTCAGTGGAAGCACTCTTCCATCAACATAACCCCCAGTGTAGACCCAGTTACATCAGCATTGCTATGCTGGGCAGGGGTGGGCTTTTTCACATCCCTGACTGAGGCAGCTATTCCAAGACCAAGCCTTAGTCTTCCTCTGCATGGCCAATCATCCAAACTTCAATACTTCCTGGCCTATCCTAGCTATCTCCCCGTAAAGATGACCCACCAGCTGGATTACATGCCCCAGAGTTCTCTTATGCTCATGCTATTGTAAAGCTAGTAAAGATTAAACAGGTACAATGGAAGATGGTCAGTTTATGGATCAGACCCAAGGCACATCCAGTTCAATAGCCTGCCTCGGTGGCCAGTGCCAGATGGTTCAGAGAAAGATGTAAGAGCCACATAGGCAGATGTGGGGCAATCTGTCCCCCACATTAGGTCTCATCCTGAGCTCGAAGAGCAGAGACATGCACTTAAATCTTGTAGCATGAGGTTTAATATCCCTTCCAAAATGTTGTAATTAATTATAACAACTCTGGAAATTCTTGATATTACTGATGAACACATTTGAAAGAAAATATAAACTACAGCTCAGCTCAACACAATCTCTACAATACATAATGACCCAATATAATTTGCTCTTTTTCAAAGATGTAAGTCAGTTTCACATGTTTCCTCCTCTCTGATCTGCATATATTCTTGAACCACTGAAGGAAACATTTAGCTTAATTTTTTTTATTCTCGACTGAAATTAGTTTATTTTATTTTCTCCAAATTAATAACTGATCATACAGCACTAGGATTGTGTTGGCTTGAAATACACTGCTCTGCAAGTGGGACTAACCAATCTGTATAAAAGCGAAGTGTGAGCAAGCAGTGATCAATTACTTACAAGTGGGAAAAGTACATCAGGATGATCTCATCACTGTCACCTCCAGCACCAGACAATTCATAGCTTCAATTTCCCTTTGTTAGGCTAACTTTTTGTTATCTTTTCTTATACCCATGTATTAGTATCTCATTTCCCTATCAATCCTCCACCTCCGCCAGTTCAAGTTTTGTGCCAGCTCAGACCAGTTTCTTCTAGTGCTGTACTTGCTTGCATCTTCTGATTTTCCTCACAAACACGATTACATTGCAACTTTCTTACATATGTGCAACACTAAAGATTACTCTGCAATTTCTGTTAAATCAGAGCAGATATCTGTCAGGCCTTTGCTCCCAACACCTGGGACTAAGAAAACCTGGTTTCTGTCCCCTGTTCTGCCACTGGCCTGCCGGGTAGCCTTGAACAAGTCAATTCACCTGTCTGTGCCTCAGTTTCTCCATCTGTAAAATGGGGATAGTGATACTGGCCTCCTTCTTATGCTTTGAGATCTACTGATGAAAAACACTATGTAAGAGCTAAGCATTATTATAAGAACTTCTTCTACAAGGAAATCCACTTGGTGGTGGGGAGCAATTCTCCTGCATAGGGGCATCACGTGTGCCTTCTTTTTGAAACCTATCTGTGAGATTCTAGCCATAAGCTCAGAGATGCTTAGCTTCCCTGTATTACGTGCCTCTGTCTAAGAGATACGTCTACATTTCAACAATGTACTCCTTACCTAATGTCAATAGGTTTTCTGTAGCATTGATATAAGCGACGGAATCAAACTGCTCGAAGTCATCTTCTTTAGCCTGAAAGAAGAGAAAGAAAAACAAGCGTTCGTACCCAGTTTGAAATAGCTAGGTCTTTTTTTCTCACAACTCCTAAACTGTAGCACTTCCTAGTATTTGCTTCCTATGTGCATTCTGAAAATGGACAGCAAGTCTGAGGGTCTGTCTTCACTGCAGAGTTAACTTGGGTGTTCAATTGCTCTAGACCCTTATGGCTCACTCAGAAACCCCACTTTAGCCCCTCACAGGGCCCCTCACCCCTCTAACCCCAGCTGCCCATCTTCACAAAAGGACTGGTGATCTTTTCGCGCCTTCTTTCCCCTTCCTCTCTTGTCTTCTTGAGGTGGGCAGATGGCTTAGACTCCCTCCGTTATTCAGAGGAGCCTGACACAGAAAATCTCCAAGGGGCGAAAGCCAATGGGACAGAAGCTGCTACTGCAACGTGAGTGCAGGGCACACTCACTCTTCAACACGGTATGTGTACCCCCTGACTCTCCAAGGCCTCCCCTCCACACTGCACTGAGATCAAGACAGGGACACCCTTTTATCTTTCCATCCACTCGCGTGGGGCCTGATACTTTTACTTAGCCACCCGCCCCAAGAATATTTTCACCAGCCATCTATCCACAGGAGCCACCACTACAATATGGCCAGTGTACTTATTTAATACTTACTATTGTATTGTATCTTACATGTCATGGGTAAGAAATATTTAATAAGCCAGCTTTTTTTGCACTAAAGCTTTTTACTGGGTCACAACAGGCCGGCAATGTTTACAGATGGGTCCTGTTCCCAAAAATGTCGAGAACCACTGAGTTATATTACAAGTGCACAGTTGTCTGGCCCGGTTGCTGGGAGGAAGTAGGTGTCTGCATTCTCACACATTGTTTGCCTGCAGCATGGACACTCACAAGCTAACACAGTGGATCGCTCAGGATCCGAGGTGGTTCTCCACATTTATTTTAGAGAGCATCTCCTACTTACTGAGACCAGATTTTTGTTGCTTATATCCACAGAGCACAGATCTGAAGGGATCTTCACACAGTGGAGATTAATCTGGGAACACAAACCAAAGGGTTAGCCCTGCAGCCTAGCCAGGCAATTCCACATCCAACAGTTCGGTATCTGAACTCACAAAGGCACAGGAACAACCAGGACCAGGAGTGCCAGCTGCTCTGGGTTTATTATCTGGATGACTTGGGGACAAGTGACTCTGCTCTCACTTCTAGAGGAGCTGCCCCAGTGTATGTAACACACGCAACTGAACTGCCAGCTCCACCAGGCGCGTGGCCGCACACTGCAGCAGGACACGCCGTGCAGACAGGGCCGGCTCAAGGCACCAGCAAAACAAGCAGGTGCTTGGGGCGGCACATTTCTAGAGGCGGCATTCTGGCGCCGGCCATCATGGGTGCCGACTCTGGGGCACGGGGAAAAAGTGCCCCCGCTGCCCCAGCTCACCTCTGCCTGCTCCCCTGAGCTCACCGCCGCCACTTCTCTTCTCCCCGTTCCCTCCCAGGCTTGCTGTGCACTAAGCAGCTGTTTTGTGCAGCAAGCCTGGGAGGAAAGGACAATATTCATTTATGCACAAAAACAGTCCTTTTCTAGCAAATATTAAACAGTTTATTCCTTGTTAGTTCTGTATTATATTAATGAGTTTATAAAATTCTTAGAGAAAGCTGGTCTACTGAGAGTTTGTGTGTGGCAAGCTGGGCTATAAATAGGTAGCACAGTAACCTGCCCCACACGAAGTGGTCACATGGACCCGGCTACTGCGCAGTAAAAGTTTCATAGTGCGTTTTGATTGACTGTTTCTAAGCAGTCAGTGCACTATAGATACATCCCAGCTTAACAGGTACTTAACGCATTAACTACCTGTACAGAGAAGCCCTGAGTGATTTTTCAATGACAACTGGATTTAAAAAATGGAACAAAAAGACTATTTTGCTGTGTGAGGGTCATTGTTTGCAGTAACAAAACAGACACTGTTTTTGCAGTAACCATTTCTCTTGTTTGAACTCAGTGAGATGCTGTTCAAAGTTTGAGGTTGCATGTTTACAAAGCAGTTTGTACCACATCCTGTGAAATCATTAAAGGTCAAGTCTTTGAAAACTTGCTAGACTGTCATTTCTTTCTGCCAGTGAGCAATGAGTATCATGACCTGTCCTTGTCTGTTTGGTTTTACAACAGCCCCTGCATTTCTCTGCATCTGAAGAGGCATGGGCATTTTCCCTCTGGCTCCTGTATGTCTGAACTGGTCTTGTAAGGGGCTGTAAAAAGACAACATCTCTGATCAGCTGGCAATGATTGCTAATATGTGGAGATCACGTAACACTGTATAGGCTGAGTATTTATAGCCAATTGGCTGCAGACATGTAATAAACAAATTTCTTAAAGCTGGGCGGTGAAGACAACTCAGGCCTTAACGCCATACCGTGCATATGAAGTTAGGTGCGAACGTGGTGTGATCATGATGGTCTTGCGCAAGACCATTGTTCATGCTATTTTGGTTAAGAATCTGAGCACCAGAAGTAACCTTTAGAATAGCCTCAGTTAACTGGGAGGTAGGGCATGGATTAATAAATCCGAGTGCTTTGGAGGGAAGGAGGAATAGAGAAGAGGATGTTGTGACTAAGGAAGGAGAATAGGGAACTTTCTGTGGAACAGCTAGGATATGGGTTGGGGGGAGCTGACATGTTGTGGGGAGGGGTGTGAAGCTGGGAAGAAGGCCAGAAAGGATCAGGTCACTTGCTCAATAGAGACGTAGGGAATGGCGTTGGGTCGATTTTCCAGGCATATATTAGTATCTGTCTTAACTTTTGTTCACATGGATTCTGCAGCACTTCCAGTAGTAGAGAATTCAAAATTTTATTTTATTAGTTGCATTGCAGTAGCGCCAGTACCCTATTGTGCTGGACAAAACAAAGAGAGAGTCCCTAGCCCAAAAAAGTTTACAATCTAAATAATATTTGACCTGTGTCTGCAGGTACAGTATTATCACTGAAATGAAATTACCTATTGCATGGAAGATGGCAGCCAAGCAGACCACTGCTGAATAACTTGGCTATAGATACAGGGGCAAGTCCTTAACCCTTCCAAAAATTGCCACGGGGTCGCTACAGAAGGAGGAGAACCTCAGCTTTTACGGTATCACCTGTGTGACCCACACAGCCTGAAGAATGTAGGATAAAAGCACAAGTTGACTCCAATACTAATGGAAACTAGTAACAAGACCACCAAGGTATTTCAAACCAGATGCTTAGACTTTCCCTCCCAAGACCGTTGTGATGCTTCCTCAGTTAGCTGGGAAAGCACTTCAAGAGCTTAAAAGTGCTATGTAACTGCAGAGTATAATTTACAAGTATTTTGCCTCATTCAGTTAGGTTTGCACTCACCAGAAATGGCCCATCTAGCATATTCTCTTGAACCATTTCATCTGTATATCCATGGTGTTGGAGCTCTTCCATGTACTGTGGAGTCCCCCCTACTTTCTCTTGAAGGGATTTCGCACAGATCATTGCTTCAAACTTGGTCTTCTGGGCAGCTCTGTGAGCCACCAGCCAGTGACCAGCCCCTGGCATAAGGAAGTGCAAGATAAGAATAGAGATCAAAGTAAGCAAAGAATGTGTTTGTGCCGCATCAACAGTGTGCTAGACACTTTGGCATTTGATTTGATCTAAAACATGGCTCAATCACTGTTTTTTAAAAATGATCTTTCTATAAAATATTTGTGTATAAAATAATCAGTCAGGGAGGCAACTCTGTTGTCAGATAAGGACAGAAATATCAAGGCTGTAGCCAGAGACACAGAAAAGTAGAATTTTACTACTGTTTTTACATCAATCCTGATTTTTTCCCTGTAATTTCAAAGTATTTCATGGATATCGACTCAACTAAAACAATCCCACAAAATATATAGGACATAACTAAAAACAATAATAGGGGACTGTAGAGGAGAGGACTGACCCCTGCGGTGCTTCCTGCTGGTGACTCCTGGGATTTAGCTCATTCCAGCTCTGGAGGGCCCTCTGCAGGCCAGTGATCTGCCTGTCCTCTGGCCCCTGTGTCCCTCCCTGGACCCAGTGCCTTTTTACATGGGGTGCTGCCCCCTGGCAGTAACCCCTTTCTCTCAGGGTCTCCCCTCCCCAGGGAACCCCCACCCACTATCCCCACCACATCTCAGTATATGGCTACTGCCAGTCATCATCTAGCCCCACACCCTGGGGCAGACTGCAGTATCAGCCTACTCATCACTGGCAAGGAGGGTTTGGACCTGCTGCCTTGGCCTACCCCTGGGCTGCCCTCTGCAACCCCCAGTACCTGTTGGCCTTATGCTAGGCTGCAGCCTGGGGCTTTCCAGACGGGAGCTCCCCTGCTCCACTCAGGTACTTTGTCTCTAGCTCCCTACAGCCAGGCCCTTCTCCCTCTGCAGGCAGGCAAAGACTGTTTTCTCTTGGCTTCCCTGGCCTTCTTATAAGGCCCTGTTGCTCAGCTTGGGGCATGGCCCCAGCTGCAGCCACTTTCTCCAATCAGCCAGGGTTTTTCCCTGCCCAGCCCAGCCCTCTTCTGGGCTGTTTTAAGCCCTTTCAGGACAGGAGCAGGAGACGACCCTGCTACAGGAACATATGCTGCTCCCTGCATCTCTGGCTACAGCTGTACTGTTCCTGTCCTACTCTGTCATGAGGCTGTGATTCTTACTGAAATTCTTATTAAAATGAAGCCCTAGAGATTATACAACTGTCCACTTTGTATCAGGTGAAGTTTTGAAACATTTTCAGGTACATTTAAACATCGTTTTAGAATGTACTTGTTTACATTACAAATTCTGATCATTATTGTGTGTCTCACTATAGCATCTAGGAGTTCCAGTGTTGGACCAGGACTCTGTTCTGCTAGATGCTGTACAAATGCAAAACAAAAAGACGGTCCCTGCCCAAAATACTTTACAGTCCAGGGGCTAGAATGTGTTAGTAGCAGGAGGTGCAGATTTGCACCACACCAAAGAGAGCTGGAGTAGAACTTTTGACTCAATAATTGCATCTGCGCTACAGAATTGAACAATTAGTAAATGAATATGCAAGCCATCCCTAGTGCCTGTACCAATGGTGCAATGTTTAACTAACCACTCTGCTTCAGATGCAGCTTTTCCCTGCACATATATACTGGTGCCGTTCCGCACCATTGTAGCTGCATTGTCACCTGGATATCTAACAATAATCAGCACGCTTCCCTGAAGCAGTGGCTCATGAGAGATTTCAAAAGACCTTCTGGGTGTCAAGGAGGAAAATTAAGGGGAAAGAGGCCAAATATTTTCCCAATAAACTCCCATAAGCTTCCAAGAACGAGTGCCATGTCCGAGTGCCATGTCCAAGTCCCTTTCCCAGCGTAACTGCATCACAATTACTTTCCAAAAGCTCCAGCAGAAACCCTTCTGGCTGAGTAAGAAGCAAAAGGTGAGTGTTGTTCTTGGCCTCCATGTGGCAAAAAGGACTTGGAATGGTTCCATGTCTCAGAACCTTGTGGGACTTTTCCCAGGAAATAATTTGACTTCTACAGTTCCCTGGGCTCCCACAAGGCCTTTTGAAATCTCCCAGAAGCCACTGCTTCAGGCAGCTGTGCTGGGAACTGTGTAAAAGAACCAGAGGATGATGCAATTGACATGGCATATTCTTGTGTAAGTGTGGGTGCAAGGCAAAACTTAAAAGTGCATGAATAGTGTGTACACAAAATACCATTAGTACCTACCCTTATGATGTCCCATCTGTTTAATTACCAATGGTCAGTTCCCGGGTGCAGACATAGTCTTAATTTATCATGTTCACACATGACTCTAGACCAGGGGTTCCCAACGCGGTGCCCGTGGGCACCAAGGCGCCCCCTGGGGCATTTAAGTGCACCCGCATACCGACCCGTGGACGAGCATCTGCCGAAATGTCACCGACAAGCTGCATCATGCAGAGGCATCACCACTGAAATGATGCCGATTTTCGTCGGTGACGCCTCTAGATGATGCTGCTTGTCAGTGGCATTTTGGCGGCGATGCCTATTGACGTTGCAGCTTGTCGGCGGAATTTCAGTGGATGCTCGTCCACTGCCACGGTCCTCCATGGCTCGTCATCTGGTGCCCACCAGACGAAAAAGATTGAGGACCACTGTTCTAGACTGAGCTTGTAAGGGCAGAGACTCTTAGTCATTTGGCTAAAATGTACAGCATTGTGTACATTTATGACATGCACATGATAGCAAATACGTGTCATGAAAAATGAGTTATTTTCTTTGGTTTTCCCCTCCCCAGATCATTATAGTGACAGTTACACTTGACTCACTGTCTGTGATGATAATCTAATTCAAAGTATCACATTTAACCAAATTCAGCCTTGGCATAAAGGGGTGCAGTTCCTATAAAAGCCGTTTATACCAGAGCTGAATTTGGCCCAGTGACTTTTCCCATATTAAGTGCATGCAGATGTAAGAACTCTTGCCCACAAACTGAAGTACATGTCTAGAGTTTCTAGTCTGAATGAGATTAATCTCTTAAAACATATATTTTAACATATGGGCAATGGAGAGACATCAGAAGTCCAAAGGCCAGATTCGGAGGTGGTGTAAGTCAGCATAGCTTCACTGAAAATAACGGAGCTACGCTGCTTTATACCAGCTTAGGATCTGGCCCCAAGCCTTTAACAATTGGAGTTCAATGGAATCTGACATGCTATTATACTGCGGGGTGACAAAGTTATTAGCAGTCAAAAAAATGTTACCTTCTTCACTTGTCCGCAAAATGTTTCTGGCAGGGAAGCAGTTGGTTGCATAACTGTTTCCATTGTCCAGTTTATACAGCTTTGTTGTAGACATCTTGTCTGCAGAGTTACTAAGACAATCAAGGCACAAATAAACCAGTTAACACTTTCACTGGTACTTTTACTATCACAGCTAAAAACATTACTCAAAGCACAGTACAAAGGTTAGCTAGTAAATCCTCAAAACAATCCTGTAAGTGGGACATGGTAGGCATTACTTACTCTTATATACAAGAGTAAACTGAGATGGAGAGATTACAGCCAAAATTTTCAAACTTGAGTTCTTAAATATAGACAGCTAAATCCATCTTTAAAATATCAGACTGTGTTTGCTTGATTCAGGATAGAATATGACTCCCATTATTTTTCTGCTTTAACCCTCAGCCTCCCTTTTCTTACCCCTTTCCTTTGTCATCTTCATGTTCTGAGGCCTTGAGCAAGTCCCATAGGCCAACGTTTCAAAACCTGGGTGTCAGACATAAAGCACCTAAATAAGTGAGTTGATGGAGGAGTGAGGATGGCTGGTGTGGCGTTGGCATGACAGGGTAAAGCGGTGAGGTGTGGCCGGCAGAGCTTTGCTGTGAATTACCAAAGAGATGAGATCATGTGATGGGAGCTGGCACAACATCAGCATGGGATACTGATGGGTAATGCAGGACCATTGTGCTCAGAATGGTAACAGTGTCAGCCAGCTACTGAAGGGGCACAAGCACTGGGCATGGAGCTGAGGTAGCATAAAGGCATTAAAGGAGGTGTTGGCATGCAGGATTGGTGAGGAGCCAGCCCAATGGTGTGCCATCAGTATGAGATACTGAGGCGGGGTGATGGGGGGGAATGTGACATGATGGCATTTGGCACAGCATGGGCACAGGATGCTGACTGGGGGGACACAGTACAATGGAGTCGGCATGGGGTAACAAAGGGGACAGTGCGATGGAGTCGGCATGTCATTGGCATGGGGTAACAAAGGGGACAGTGCGATGGAGTCGGCATGTCATTGGCATGGGATACTGGTTGGGGGGACATGACACAATGGAATTAGCATGTGGTTAGGATGGGATATGAATGCAGGGGACACGGCATAATGGTGTGGAGTTGGTGTGTCATTGGCATGGGACAATGGTGGGAGCGTAATGCAATGGTGTTAGCATGACATTGGCATGGGAGGATGCGACACAGAGGCATTGGCATGTTATTGACATAGACTACTGATGGAGAACACAGCACGAGGAGTTGGCACTGGTTACTAATGGAGGACGCAAGGAAGTGGTGAGGTTGGCACCTGGTGGGTATGGAGGTGCCAACAGAGGACACAGTGCGAAGCAGTCAGCACGTGGTTGGTGTGGGGGTGCCAATGGGGACAAAGCACGAAGGAGTTGGCATGGGGCACCAGTGGGGAGATGTGGCATGATGGGGTTGGTGTGGGCTACCAAACGGGGATGCGGCATAATGGAGTTGGCGCATGGTTGGTGTGGGGTACTGATGGAGAACACAGAGCAGCAGGGTCGGCATGTGGTTGGCACGGGGAACCAGTGGAGAACATGGCATGGTAGAGCCGGCACGGGGTATCAGTCGGGGACATGGCACTGTGTACCAGTGGAGGACATGACACAGTGGATGCGGCACATGCTTGGGATGGGATACCAGTATGAGAGGAGGAACGGTGGAGTTGGGGTGTGGTTGATATGGGGAACCAGTGGAGGACACGGCATGGTGGAGTGTGTACATGTTTGGCGTGGGGTATGACTTGGGGATGTGGCGTGGGGAAATCAGCACGTGGTTGGCATGGAGTACCAGAAGGGGAAGCGGCACGGTGTACAAGTGGTGGATACGGCGTGTGATTCGGATGAGATACCAGTGGGAAGGAGGCGCAATGGAGTTGGCACATGGTTGGCACAGGGTACCAGTGGGGGATGTGGAGCGGGGAAATTGGCACACTGTTGGCAAGGGGTACCAGCAGAGGATGAGGCACGGTGAAGTCACCGCGTATTTGGCATGGCGTATGAGTGGGGGATGCGGCGTGGGGGAGTCAGCACATGGGGTATGAGCTGGGGACTCGATGCGGGGGAGTCAGTGCATGGTTGGCATGGGGTTCGAATGGGTGACATGGCACGGTGAAGTCTGTGCGTGGTTGGCATGGGGTACCAGAGGGGAACGCAGAATAGTGGAGTTGGCTTGTGGTTGGCGTGGGGTACCAGTGGGGGAAGCGGCGTGGTGGAGTCCGCGCATGTTTGGCGTGGTGTACAAGTGGGGAATGCGGCACAAGGGTATTGGCACATGGTTGGCACTGGATACTAGTAGAGGATGCAGCAAAGTGAAATTGGCATGGGATACCAGTGGGGGATGCAGCATGATGGAGTTGGTACGTTTGGTGTGGGGTTTGAGTGGAGGACATAACACAGGGGAGTCGGCACGTGGTTGGCGTGGGCTACCAGTGGAGAATGTGGCATGGTGGATGCAGTTAGTGGTTGGGATGGGATACCAGTAGGAGAGGAGGCGCAGTGGAGTTGGCACATGGTTGATGTGGGGTACAAATGGGGGATGCGACCCAGGGGAGTCGGCGCATGGTTGGTGAGGGGTACCTGTGGGTGACCCAGCATGGTGGATGCCGTGCATGGTTGGCATGGGGTACCAGTGGCTGACCCAGCGCGAGTGAGCCGGTGCATGGTTTGGCTGGAGTACCAGTGCAGGA
This sequence comes from Chelonoidis abingdonii, assembly GCF_003597395.2. Classification (NCBI taxonomy): domain Eukaryota; kingdom Metazoa; phylum Chordata; order Testudines; family Testudinidae; genus Chelonoidis; species Chelonoidis abingdonii. The sequence continues at coordinate 364,529,200 of NC_133769.1, read as the reverse complement.
TGCAGTGCTGTGTAGTCGGCGCTTGGTTGGTGTAGGGGATGTGAAGCGGGGGAGTCAGCATGTGGTTGGCGTGAGGTACCAGTAGGGGAACGTGGTACGATGGAGTCGGCACCTGGTTGGCGTGAGGTACCAGTGGGGGACGTGGTACGATGGAGTCGGCACCTGGTTGGCATGAGGTACCAGTGGGGGATGCAGTGCGGGGGGAGTTGGCATCTGGTTGGCATGAGGTACCATTGGGGAAAATGTGGTACAATGGAGTCGGCGCCTAGTTGGCGTGAGGTACCAGTGGGGGATGTGGTATGATGGAGTTGGGACCTGGTTGGCGTGAGGTACCAGTGGGGGATGTGGTACGATGGAGTCAGGACCTGGTTGGCGTGAGGTACCAGTGGGGGATGTGGTACGATGGAGTTGGCACCTGGTTGGCGTGAGGTACCAGTAGGGGACGTGGTACGATGGGGTTGGCACCTGGTTAGCGTGAGGTACCAGTGGGGAACATGGTAAGCTGGAGTCGGCACCTGGTTAGTGGGAGGTACCAGTGGGGGACTGTTATATCCTTGGGGGCAGCCAGTTTAGGAAGAAATCACTTGAGGCCAGACAGCAGACAGCTAACAAAACTACCATTTATTTACAGACACAGAGCTCACCTAACCGGCCGAAGCTGGCTGGGCTATCCCCTAATAATCTAACTCAGTTGCCATAGGAACAAAAACCATGACAACTAAATACACAACATAATTCCTGCCACCGCAATAAGAACATCTCCTAAATAAAACACACACAGACTATGAGAGAAGGTAGGTAGACTGCTCATCTCGCAGCTAAAACTGCGGGATATTTTTCCCCATGAAGTGGGCTTCACGGCTAGCTAAAGATCAGCGATGGAGGAGGCCTTCTGTCTCTAGGTGGATTACGGCGAACTTCTGGTGTGTTGCACCTGAAAGTACCAAGGGCTAGGTCCGCAGGACGAACAGCGTGAGCGAGGTGGTATCAGCTCGTGCTGGCAAAGGGTTCGGCAGTAATGGAGAGAACAGTCAGGAACAGTGATCGTATCTCACCAGGAAAGGTGAAGTCAGACACTCAACTGCAGATGTGGTCCTGAGACTGGCGATGACCTGGCAACAGCTGGTTTACATGCTAGCCGCCAGGTAAGATTCTCGGCAGTCCAACTGCGTAGGAAACAGGTCTGTTGAGTGATGAATCGTGGCAGGGACCAATTTAGCTTCCGGAAGTATATTCTCGACAAAACTGGCTGTCCCGAGCGGTCTAAAGGTTTTTTTTTTCAGTTTTTTTTTGCTCTGGAGTGGGGGCCTGTGATGGCTTTTGATATGCTGGGGGGCTCTGCTACCGTTGCACAATTTGTCAGGGTCAGAAGGTTTCAGCAGATCAAAGCAAGTGTGGATAGCTTGTCGTCGCCATCATTAGAAAGGCGGGGATGCCTTGGTCGTACGCATGAGGTGTGGTTTCTGTAGGAAAGTAAGAAGGAATCCATGACACTTTGAATGGAGGGTTGTCCCTTGCTGATTTAAAGCGTGTTTCATTGCGGCACAAATCCTTTCAGCTACATCCATGTGGATGATGATATCATGCTGAAGTGATGTGGGTGTATCCCATTTGCCTTCATAAAATTTTGAAACTCCTGACAGAGTGAACTTGCAGCCCGTTGTCACTCACAAGTTGTTCTGAGAGATCGAAACGCTGAAAGCGTCTCTCGTAGTTTTTGGTAGTACTGCTCTGCAGTAGTGGACTGCATTATAGGACTTTCTGCATTTAGAACGGCATCTACCTGCACCAAAACATGCGTCCTTTCAAGGGGGAGCCAAGTACGTGAATACGGTTGCCGACCGGTTTTACAGGCCAAGTCCATGGATGTAGGGGTGCCCACTGCGGGTGCATTCCTCACACCGACATGACATACAAGCTATTTGCCTTCTCTTCAATAGCACTGTCCATTCCAGCCCACCAAAATAGCTTCATGCAATTTCTCCTGCCACTAATGCACAGTGAGCGGGAAGGTAGCTGTCTAACATCTGTGATCTCATGGTGTGAATAATGACACATTCCCCCAAAAACAACCACTCTGACGATAACTCCGTTCCTCTCTGGACACTGTAAGGTCAAAGGTCAGGTGAGACCGGAGAGGTCTGTCGAGGATTTCTATCCCATGCATCAACCAGCCTCCTAACTTCGGGACAATACTGGTCAACGCAGTTGCTTCTTATCTGAGTAGCAGTTTGATGGTGTATGTCTCGACCTGTGCACAGTAGAAGATCCTTGTTGGGCACTGATTTGATGTTTGACCGGCAAACGGCAACCTCTGAGAAGCATCTGCATGCCGTGCAGAAGTGGATTTCCGATATTGAAATTTCATGTGTGTGCTGAAAGTACACATGCCCAACGTTTGCATACAACTAGCAGCTAATGGGGATATGCCTGTTGTAAAGGTCAAAAATGACGTCAGAGGGTCGATGCGTCAGTGAGAAGAGCAAACTCTGACCAAACAGGTACCTGATTGAACACTCCGAAATTCCAAAAACAATTCCTAATGCCTCACGTCGATTGGGCATTAGTAATTTCTGCTTTGCTTAGAGTGCATGAAAGCAAAGCAATAGTCTCTCTCTCCGAAAGCATAATGTGTGACACGACTGCTGCTCGACATTCATAAAGGAGGCATCGCAGGCCAAGTTGTAGGGTTCAGGTGGATCAAAGTGCGTTAGAACGTTCAGAATTAACAATGCATCCTAAGCTTTGTTAAACGCAACATCACCAGGCTTCAGGCCACTTCCAGCCTTTCTGCCCAAGAGCTCGTGTGAAGTGGTTTAGCATGTGGCTCACTGTGAGATGAACTTCTCCGTATAAGTTCAGTAGTCTAGAAACGAGCGCAGCTGGCTTACATTTCTAGGTGGGAGGCCTCACAAATAGCCTGAACTTTTGCAGGGCCTATGAAGAGCAGCATCAATGATGGTCCCAAATATTCAACAGAGGGCTGGAAGAATTCACACTTGTCTTTGTGAACTCGTAGGCCATACTCTCCAGTCTTTGTAGGGTAGCCTAAATTCTTTAAGTGCCTCTTCATTCTCTCCAGTGACCAGATATCATCCAGGTAGCACTGAACTCCTGACAAGCCACACAAGATCTGGTCATAGCCTCTGGAACAGAGCGGGGAGCAGACGTTATTCCGAGGGTAGCGACAGTATCAATAAACCCCCTTATGAGTCACAATAGTCAACAGGTCTGGGACTTTTCATCGACGCTGCATTTGTAAATATGCTGGACTCAGATCATCATTACTGAACTTTTATCCCCAGCCAGGCCAGCGAAGAGGTCATTGATGCGGGAAGGCAGTATTGCTCTGCCACACAACACGGATTGACAGTGACTTAAAACCACCCCCAAAATCCGGAGAGAGCCATCTTTCTCACTATTGGAACAATAGGAGTGGCCCATGGGCTATGGGTAAACTCGTATTAGGACTCCACTGGTGACCAAGCGCTCAGGTCTGCTTCAACTTTTGGCTGATGGCATATGGCACAGTTCGGCTTCAGATATTTTGGTGGACTGTCAGGTTTAATGTTCAATGTCACAGTGATTCCTTCATACTTCCCAGATCCTTCTCCAAAAACAGCAGCATGTTTCCTTAGTATAGGGGTTAGACTGGTTTCTTCTTTAGTCATCAGGTGCACTTCTGCCCAGTTCAGCTGAATCTTCCCAAGCCAAGACCTACCCATTAAGGCTGGGTAACTACATCTTACCACAAACAGTGGCAATTTAGCAGCCTGTCCATTGAGCTCCACCTTAACATCAATAGTGCCAACATGGGCACAGCTTCTCCCATACACGTCTTCAGAACAGTTTTTGTTGCCTTAAGTGGAAGATGCTGTAGCTTCTCTTTATACACAGTCTCAGAGACCAGCGAGACGGCTGCACTGATGTCCAGTTCCATGCGTATAGGTTTGCCATCCAACAACGGGATTACGCAGTATTCATGTGAGCCCACTGCCAAAGACAAAACATGCAGTGGCACTTCCGCTTGCGATGAGGTGTCACCTTGATCATCCTGGGTCTGCTCTAAGGTATGCAGAGTTCCTCTTTATATAGGCCAGACCACAGGCCTCTTTTTCTTTTATTTACAGGCACACTCAATGTGTCCCTTTTTGCCACAGTGTCAACACACCAGGTCCTTACACCAGCATTCTGATGCCTGGTCACCCGGCTTACCACAGTGGTAATATTCCTGACTCTGCACACTTTTGTGGGTAGGTTCTTGTGACACTTTTTGCACCCTAGGGGATGCACCGATGTATTGCGCCTCCCTTGTAGCCAGTTCCATTGAGACAGCAATATCAACAGCCTTCTGGAATGTAAGCTGAGCCTCTGTCAGTAGGCACTTCCATATAGCTTCACTATACAGGCCACACACTAACCTGTCACACAAGGCATCATTTAACATCTCTTTCAATTCACAGTGTTCTTCTAGCTTTTTTAAAATTGCTACAAATTGTACAAGTGTTTCATCTTCTTTTTGGTCTCTTTTGTGGAACCTATATCTTTCAGCAATTACCAGTGGTTTTGGGGAAAAATGGGACCCCAGGATTTCCACAATGTCACTGTAAGATTTAGTCTCAGGCTTACCAGGGTGTAGTAAGCTGCGTCGCAGGGAGTAGGTTTTAGCCCCAACAGCACTTAAGAATATTGGCACCTTCTTTTCTTCTGGAACGTCATTTGGAAAAACAAAAAGCTCAAAATGCTCAGTATACACATGCCATTGCACTATATTCTCATCAAAAGGTTCCAGTGGCCCTGTCAGAGTAGCCATGATTTTTATTTTCACTTTCACAGTCAGTGCAAACAAGCAGTTTTTTTGTTTGTTTGTTCTTTACCTTGACTTCTACTTCCTTCTCTTACTGGAGCAGCACCGGAATCCCATCCATCATCACCACTTGTTATATCCTTGGGGGCAGCCGGTTTAGGAAGAAATCACTTGAGGCCAGACAGCAGACAGCTAACAAAACTACCATTTATTTAGAGACACAGAGTTTGCCTAACTGGCCAGAGCTGGCTGGGCTATCCCCTAATAATCTAACTCAGTTGCCATAGGAACAAAAACCATGACAACCAAATACACAACAGGGACGTGGTACAGTGGAGTCAGCACCTGGTTAATGGGAGGTACCAGTGGGGTTTGCGGCCTGACTTAGTTGGGAGTCCCCAGTGGGGCGAAGCGTTGGAGCCAAGTTAAAATCATAGAGTTCTTGGCCCTCAAGTTCCTAGCGAGGCCTTTAGCCTAACTGCCGAAAAGACGCTGCGCGCGGCCCCTCTCACCCCATTTCTCCCCTGGGGTGAGTACCTGTGCCTCCCTCGCCTCGTCCTGGGGGGCGTCAGCCCCTGGCAGGTCTTTGCGCGCCGGCTATCAGGGCCACAAGGCAGCCGCCATGTTGTCTTCTCCCCCTTCAGTCTCCATAGCAACAGGGACGCTGCCGAGTGCGCTAACAGATCGGGAACGCAAAAAACTACGTATCCCAGGATGCCTCGGTTCGCGCGCTTCCGGCCACGTGCCTCAAGCGGCGGAAGCTGTAGTTTGCTGTGGCGGCGGACGTGCTAGAAATCCCGTCAGCCCCCGCGCGGCTCCTCGGCGCAGCCAATCGCGGGCGCACAGGTCGACCCGAGCCGCAGGAGGGGGCGGGGTGGAGGGAGGAGAGAAGATGGCGGCGAAGGGCGGCAAGAACGGGCTGCTGGACAAGGTAGCGGGCGGGGAAGGCGGGCTCGGGGCCCCGCGGCTGGGACCATGGGCCTTTGGCTCAGGCGCTGCAGCCCAGGGCCAGGCCCCTCCCCTCAGGGCGCCTCTGAGGGCATCGGCGGGGGACACCCGGAACTGATCCCTGGCCCCCGCCCAGAGCCGCCTCTGCCACCCCCCACTCACTGGGTGCAGGCTGCTCCCTGCCCCCCACAGCCACCTCCTCTGCCCCCCCCCGGCATCCCCCTCACTGGGTGCAGGCTGCTCCCTGCCCCCCAGAGCCGCCTCCTCTGCTTCCCCCCCCCGGCATTCTCCTCACTGGGTGCAGGCTGCTCCCTGCCCCCCGAGCCGCCTCCTCTTCCCCGCTCTCAGGTATCCTCCTCACTGGTTGCAGGATGCTCCCTGCCCCGCCCCCCCGCCAACTCCTGTGTTCCCCTAGGGATCCCCCTCACTGGGCACATGTTGATCCTGGTGCACTCTCTCCCCTTTGAACTCCAAGGTGGGAGCCCTGGCCCCTTAGAGCATTACCTACCATGAGCTCTGGTACAAGGGCACAGGCATCCATCTGGGGCTGGTCCTGTGACCCTCAGCACAGGAGTCCTGGCACCCACACCCTTCCAGAAGAACATCATTCACACCCTGTATCTGAGTGTCAAGAGACCTCTACGTAGCTATTGAATATTGAAGTAGGGCTTTTTGCACCCATATGTGCTCCCCTTTCCCCCCTGTGAATATAGGAGGGGGGCTTTTTGGTCCCATAAGGCTTCCTCACCTATGTACATTGAAGTGGTGCTTTTGGCATGTATGTGCCACATGTGAACATCGAAACAGGGCTCTTGGCTCAAGCAGGCCCTCTGCTGCCAACATCACATTTCACAATTAACATGCTCCTCTCCAGGCACTCTTTTGTACCAACACTGCTTCATGGAGCATTTTGTTATCGGCATCCACTCAGCACAGAGGTGTGGTTCTGTGAATGCAGATTTGAAATAATGGACAGCTGTAACTAGTCCCTCTGCTTTGTTCCTTTTCAGTGTTGTCTCTTTGCCTGGCATGTGCAGCATATGGTAGGAAGTAAAATGCAGAAGTAACAAAACATAGGAAACTAAGGCTGGTCTACACTAGGAGCATATTGCTGATACAGCTATACAAGATCAGCAAAGCGCTCCTAGTATGACTTCAGCTTATGTCGGCATTGCTTATTCCAAATGTACACCACCACCACCTTACTCTGAGCAAGATAAGCTCTGCTGGCAAAAGTGTGAGTTTTGCTGGTATAAGCTGTGTCCACACTAGGGGCTTATACTGGCACAGTTTTGTCAATTACAGATTGTACCTCATTGTTCTCCTGACAGATATAGCTATACCGGGAAAAGTTTGTAGTGTCGATCTGGCCTAATGCATATGGTTATTAATATGAAGTGAGTTTGGTGATCTCAGCCCGGTTTTGAAGGGCAAGGTGTTTGTCTCTTTATTTCTCCCTTTCTCTGCACCTGCTTTGACTTTGGCCTGGAATGAGACAGTCAAGTTTGAGATCAAGATATCCTGTAGGCTGTAGGTTTTTAGAGCTGCAGTCATCTCTTGTGTTAACTGTTGCCATGAACAACGTGGGTTTTTTAAATTAAATACTTCCAGGTTTCTTGCTGCAAGCAAATGTGTTTAATGTTCGGATTTCAAATAGCAGTGGTTTGTGGTTTTTAGTGTGATGCTTTCTGGAAGTATCCTCGTTATTTTCAATGTGCTTGGTAAGTACTTAATTGTGGTTATTTAAAGTGCAACCAAAGCCAATGTGTGCTGGGGAATATGAATATCTTTATCTTCTGAAATGGTGGCTGTCCAGCTGGTGCAGAGACTGAGTCATTCAGTAACAGTGCATTGAATCTGTTGGAAACCCTAACTATAATTTGCTGTATCCTCCTCAGGATTTCTGTTTGCATGCGTGCACACACTTACTTGAGACCTGTTCTTTCTCAGCCATTTGATTCTGAGATGCTTTGGATGGCTTTAATGAAACCTGATGATCTCAGGGAGCAGAGCAGTTGGGGTACGTGTTGGTGAGGCAATATCTGGAGAACTGCTGGTGTCTGAATATCTTTGATTACAAAGAGTTTGTATTCAGATTTATAGAAGAGCGAAGACTAAGGTCAGGAGGGTATGCCATGGCAAGGGACAAATATTTAGCACATTTCTAATGTGTTATAAGTATACTGTCAGATAGAACTTTTCTTGGTACTGTGCATACTGACTACTCCATATTGTCTTGCTCCATTAGTAGGGCTTGCAGTTCAACTTGGAAGATAAGCTAGATCAGGTCCAGCCCTTTTGATTCTGATAGCCACAACCTGACAGACTCTCTCTCTAGTTGAGTTGAAATAGTTTTATTACAATCGTAGTCTACATACAGTGCTGACTTGTTCCTCTTGGCTACTTAACCTCATGTGGAGGAGAGGGTGCCAACCATCCTTAAACATGCAGGTGTTCATTCCACCCTCAAGGTCTGAAACCCTCTCTTTTGATGTTCTAGTTTAAGATTGAAGTCAATTAGTGGTGATGACATGCTGTCATTCCGTAGGGATTTGACATATGCCATCTTTTGAGGGCTGATCTGAGCTCTCCTGTTGCTCCATGTAGTAGAGGCCCATTGGTGAAATTACTTCTGAATATAAGATAGAGTATCTGATGTTTCCTCATTTATACCCCTTACTTGTTGAGGAGACTTGCTTCCAGGCAATGAAGTGGTTTAAGAACTTGGGTGTCACTTTCACTCAGTCCTTGTCATAGAAGGCTGTGGGCAGGATGTAGTATACAAGTGGGTTTTACTGGAGCAACTTGTGCAGGAAGATCCTTGCTTATCCCGAGGTGACCTTGCAAGACATCTGATTATTTACGTCTACAGCACCCGAGCATGTGCTGTGTGCCTCCTAGAAATATGTGAAAAGACAAGTTCACTCTCTTAAAAATGCCCCAATCTAATAAAATAAGAATGACAGGGTGAAAGGGGCGAGGAAGGGCCAAGATAAAGATCATGCAGTGACTTAATTCTGACATGTGAACACGTTGAATTCCTTCCATAATGGGGTACATTTTGTGTGTGTTAACTTGCTGAGATGCAGGAGTGAGCTTTGAGGAAGGGTTAACGTGGTAGTTTACTCAAATGAGTCTTGTTGTTACTATAAGCACTTGGGTACTGGGAGGGGTGGAAGCATAAAAGTACAGTAGAACCTCAGAGTTACAAAACACTAGAGTTATGGAATAACCAGTCAACCACACATCTCATTTGGAACCAGAAGATGCAGTCAGGCAACAGCAGAAACCAAAAAAGAAAGCAAATTCAGTACAGTACTATGTTAAACCTATACTACTGAAAAATAAAGGGAAAGTAGCGTTTTTCTTCTTCATAGTAAAGTTTCATAGCTGTATTAAGTCAGTGTTCAGTTGTAAACTTTTGAAAGAATAATCAAAGTTTTACTCGGAGTTACGAACCACCTCCATTCCCGAGGTGTTAGTAACTCTGAGATTCTACTGTACCTAGCCTCTAGAAGAGATTACCACCTGTCAGCAGGGCTTCTCCATTGCTGCTGCATCCTGAACAAACTGCTGTGCATTTTCTAGGGTTGGCACACTGATGCAAAAAAAGTAAAAGTGGGGCAAATCCTAACCCACTGGGTTAAGGCAAAATTCATTAACGTGAGGCACTCGATTACTAAAGCAGTGAGCAATAGAGTCGCTTCAGAAATATGAAGCAATTTTGTAGCTAAAATATTTGTTCTGGTAATTTAATAAAGAGCACACAGATATAATTGAGAATTTCTCTGATTTTCACAGTTCATCTCAAAGCGGGCAGATCAGTTCCAAAAAGAGACTTTTATATGGCTTGTTAAAGTTACCTGTTGTATCAAATTTGTTCAGTTTCACAAATAAAAAGCTAGTTTTTCTATCAGCCCTGAAAATTCAGCCTCTCTTCTTGCATTTCATCACAAGTAACAAAGATTCTGCAGGTCAAATGACACTTCTGCCTATTTGTAACACTGTTCCATTCGGTTCTATGGGTGTAATAGAGGATAGAACATGGTCCTGCAATTGACAGTTCTAGTCTGTACATCAGCAACAGAATAGGATCAAGCTAGTCTATGTTGACTCTGCAGGTCTAACAGCAGTAACTTATTTTTGACACTTGAGTGACACACACAGCAGATCTGTAGCATAAGAAGCTTCAATTTTTATGTAATTCCTTTTTGGAACAGTAAACATTTTAAGGCTCTAGTAATGAAAATACAACTGCGTGTAGGCAAGTAACTTCCCACAAAACTTTTGGATTCCACTCTCCCCCCCACCCCCCGCCCCGCTCCACCCTTCCCCACCCCCCAATTGAGAAATGGAGCCTGGATCTTCTGGAGAAGGATGCATAGGAAATGCTTGTGTGCAGTCATGACATTTGAATTATTTTCTTCTAGCTCCTTTTGGTTTCTCTTTCTGCCAACAGATAAAGAGGGATGGAGGGACTCAGAGGTGGTGTGGGGATGTGAAGCTTACTCGAGGTTTGGCTACCAATCTAGTTATTAGAAGGAAAATCAGAAATCCTTCCCCTCAACCTTTTTCACTTTCCCCTCTCTGTCCCCCACTTCCCAAACAGATGTGTTCAACTAAACCCCTGTGGATGATCTAATATGGAGGGTGATCTGGATGATCTAAAAATCATTGACTCGTATGCCATTATAATCTGTAGGAAAAGGTTTTCTCAGCTATGATTCATTCTATACTAACCTTAGCATTGCTGTAAAAATCGGGGTCCAGTGGCCTTCCATAAATATCTTCCATTTTAAACTTACTCCAAAACATGGACTATGTTCACTATTGGCCCTTTGAGTTAAATACAAAGGGCCCGTTACTACTCTGCCTTGTAAAATTAGCTCCTGCACTCGCACATGTGCTGAAGTTTCTTAGGCATTCAGCGATTCACGTCTGTGTGTCTCAGAGCAGAATTGTATGATTATTTTTCTGTGCCTGCAAAAGTAAATCAGGGCAAGCATCTTTTTAAAAATAGTTTATTTTAACCCAAGAGAGAAATGTGCTCCTCTGGCACTAAATCGGTAAACCATCTTGTGAACTTCACCTTAGGAGATATTCTGAACTTGTATTATTTCCCCATCAGGGTCTAACATATGTGGTCCGAGTCCTATCGAAATATCAGGCCATTTAAAAATACACACAGCTCAAAGCAGTACTGCCTAATGAATGTAAGACAGATATTGCTATGAGTTTTATGGACTTTAGGGAGGGAGTTAACTCTTTCATTACACACATGCAGTCATACTTGGTCCATCATAAGCAATAGGATCGCATCTCTGGGCGATAACTTGTGGAAAATTTGAATGTAATAAGAATACGTAACTCGTACATAGCACTTTTTATCAGTAGATCTCAAAGCGCTTTACAACGGAGGATAAAGTCATTGTCCCCATTTTACATAGGGGGAAACAGAAAGGCTAAGTAACTTGCCTGAGATCACTCAGCTCACAAGTGGCAGAGCTGGGAATAGCATCCAGGTCTCCAGAGTTCCAGTCCAGTGCTCTTTTCCACTAGCTCACACTGCCAAGTGGCTAGATGGCCAGCGTATAGCTGGGTTAAAAGAGTGGGGATTATTTTTGTCCTTGTATTCTTAAAAAATCTCTCAGTCTAAAGCAGGGTTCCCAAACTTTATTCCACTACAACCCCCTTCTGACAACAAAAATTACTATATGACTCCAGGAGGGGGATACTGAAGTCAGAGCTCAGCCAAGCCCCACTGCCCTGGGTAGCGGGGTGGGAAGGCAAAGCCAAAGGGCTTCAGCCCCAGGTGGGGGACCTGTAACCTGAGCCCCATTGCCCAGGGCTGAAGCGCTCAGGCTTTGGCTTCGGCCCCGGGCGGTCAGGCTTGGGCTTCAGCTTCAGTCGCAAGTGGTGGGACTCTAGCCCTGGGTCTTAGCAAGTCTAACACCAGCCCTGGTGACCCCATTAAAATGGGGTTGCGACCCACTTTGAGGTCCCATCCCACAGTTTGAGAACTGCTGGTCTAGGGTCTGAGTGAGAAACTTGTCGTTTCTTCTTTTTTTGTACGTGCCATTAAACTGTCCTCATGAGATTCCTGATTTTTCCCCCCTCAAATTTCACCTGTGTTGACAGTCACTGTGTGTGTGTGTGTGTGTGTGTGTGAGAGAGAGAGAGAATTTTCATAGCAAATGCAAGTACTTTGGAAGATTTGATGGAAAAGAATCAACATCATTAAAATTCCTATCACTGGCAGTGGCATCTGTTGATAAAGGCCAACATAGAACTGAAATTAAAATCACTCCCCATTTTAAATTGTCGCTTTAGGGGATCATTTCTACAGCACTGTTTATGAGACTCATCAGATTAAACCTTTTTAAAACTTGGTATATCATGGCCACAACAATAAAATCTACTAAATCTGGGGTCTGCTTTGAAAAAAGCCTGACTGGAAGGTCTAACATCATGTTGAATTGTGGTGCAATCCACTTACAGTACTGCAGCACAATTGTGTAATAGGTACTAGATTTTGTTAATCTTTGGACAGTTGTTCATATACAGATACTTGCTATGGAGCACTTCCTTTGAGTTTGGTTTTGAGCTATCATTTGCTATTATCTTCCTATTCAATATAGAAACAAATAAAATATTTACATATGCCAAGTGCTTGGAAGTGACTTAATTTCTCAATTTGCATTGCAGTGGAGGATTGATGACAAACCAGTAAAAATTGACAAGTGGGATGGATCAGCTGTGAAAAATTCTTTGGATGATTCTGCCAAAAAGGTAAATTCTGACTGACTGTGCTAGCCTTCTCATGGACCTTTTGGGGCCTTTTGAAATCACTGCAGGTGGGATCCACAAAGGTACTTAAGTGCCTAAGTTCCATTTTTAGGCACTATTGTGAGGCACAAAACTCCCACTTGGCTGCTGCCTAACCCAATAGATGCCTAAACTCACTTGGCATCTAAGTTTTTTCCTTCTGGGCATGCTCACTGCTGCTTCACTCTAGGCACCTGGGTGTCTGTTTCCTTCCTGGACATATGCACTGTTGCTTCGTGGTAGGTATTTGGAGGCTTATCCACACCTCATCCCCAAAGCCCTTCACAAACCAGGAAAGACAGGTGTTCGGTCCCCTAAGTCATGTGCGAGGGCCCACTCCTGTTGGCACCCTCTGAGCACACCTTCCAGATTGAACTCACCTGAGGTGCCCACACAAAACAGCCAGGGGTGAGAAAGACCTCCCTTATAACCTCTAGCTTAGTGGATAGGGTACTCACCCATGATGTGGGGGACCCCCAGTTCAAGTCATCCCACCACCCTTAGCAGGAGAAGGGATTTGAACAAGGAGCAGCCACCTCTCAGGTGAGTGCCCTAGCTACCAGGCTATGGGATATTCTGTTGTGATTTCCTCGATGTCTCCTCCTGAAGTTGTTTCACTTGAATTAAGCAATGGAATACTTCAATATTAATTGGGCCAGTGACCGAATTAGAATGCCTGTGTAGCCTAGTATTGTGGTACTCACCGGAGAGGTGGCAGATCCCTGTTCAAATCCCATCTTCCCCTCAGGAGGAGGAAGGACATGATCCAGGAGTCTCCCATATCCTGGGGGAGTACCCTAGCCACTAGGCTAATGGGTTGTATGGGAGGTCCTCTTCCTCGCCCTCCCCTCCTTGGCCATTTTGTTTCAAGTCCTGCACACAATTTACACCTATCTTCTCCTGGTTTGTGAATCACAAGCAGAACTGGGGGCCTCCCTGCATCTCAGACTCAGGAGCCTGTAACTGTGGGTAGGGCAGGGCTTAGCACCCCTCTTCTTCCCCTCCGGTTGGCATAGAATCATAGACTATCAGGCTTGGAAGGAACCTCAAGAGGACATCTAGTCCAACCCCCTGCTCAAAGCAGAACCAATCCGCAACTAGGCTGATTTAGGTGGTTCTGTACCTAGCAGGCTGGCTTTGGTGAATCGCCTTTCTTAGGTGACTGTCTCTCCCTGTTCATCATATAGGGAGCCTAGGTGCCTAACCCAGCTGGAGGGGTTGCACTGTTGCTCATGTGATTTTTTTCTAGGTGCCCTCAGTGTTGCAACACTTGAGTCCCTTCACGGATTCCACCTTGGAGCCTCACTCTGTACAGAACTCTCATGAAAGTCAGCGACAGATCTGCACGCAGATGTTTCCAGGATCAGACTCCTACTGAGGCCTGGTCTACACTGTGGGGGAGAGGGGTGAGGTCGATGTAAGATATGCAACTTCAGCTACGAGACTAGCGTAGTCGAAGTTGATGTATCTTATTTTGACTTACCTCCTGTCCTCACAGCACGGGATCGACAGCCACGGCTCCCCCGTCGACTCCGCTTCCGCCTCTCGCCATGGTGGAGTTCTGTCGACGGGGAGCGCGTTCGGGGATTGATTTATCGCATCTAGATGAGACACGATAAATCGATCCCCAATAGATCGATCACTACCCCGCTGATCCGGCGGGTAGTGTGGACGTACCCTGAGTGTCTCCTCCTAGAGCTGTGGATGACTCAGAAATCACTTGCTTTCTTAGATGCTTCCAACTTAATTACTATGTCATTTTGCATTAATAAAAATTGGCTAGTTAGGCTTAAAATGGCTTTTACTTGTTGAAAGAACATATATACATTTAAAGACTTTTTAAATTAGATATAAAAATATCTAAAGTTGCAGCGTTCTCACCACATTTATTGCTGTTTCTGTGATGTCCTGGATTTGAATTGGTTTTCCCCTTTCTGATTCTTTAATTAAAATCATCTGAATTATTCAGTTAAAATTAGTGCATATATAGAGAATTAATTTGTCTGTGGAAGCCATCTGTAAAAGTAGCTAAGTGTACAGTAAACTGGGCTCTTTGCTTTCCCATCAGGTTCTTCTGGAAAAGTACAAGTATGTGGAGAATTTCTGTTTGATTGATGGCCGCCTCATCATCTGCACAGTCTCCTGTCTCTTTGCCATCGTGGCTTTGATTTGGGATTATCTTCATCCCTTTCCTGAATCTAAACCTGTTCTCGCTTTCTGTGTGGTATCATATCCTTTCCTGTGTGCTGCAGGTTTAAGACGTGTGTGTGTCTTCCCCCAACAAGTGTAAAAAAAAATTAAAAAAAAATCCATAATTCTCTTTCCCTCTTTTAGCAGACATAGAAGTAAAATTGATAGGTCCTGTCTGAATTTCACAGACAGTGGGACTTGCCGGGTTTCTATTTTAGTATTTTATTTTAACATCCAAGTTAACATCCTCAATATTTTAGCTTAAAAAACTTGTATTTCTGTAAACAGACTCCTATAGCACCAGCTGCTTCCTGTGATAGTATAGATTGGGTACTGGGAGTGAAATAGCAAGCAGGAGCAATTGTCAGGGGCTGCCATCAAGGAATAACAGGCAGCATAAAAATTGGGAAAAGGCCACAGTATAAATGTAAGTTACATTTAGAGAACAGTTAGTAAATCTGAAGTACTGAGTAACTTTTATCATTCTGACTTTTTTTTTTTTTTCCCAGCAACATACTCTGTCATTCTGTGACTTTGTTGCTGCTGTTTGGCTATAGGAGTGAGTTAGTGCAGACAGTTCAGGATACCATGTCCAGAGTGATGGGTAAAGGGTGTAGCATTTCTCTGTATATACAGCTATGTCTCTGCATTGTGCAGATAGTCTCACGGGGGGGCAGTGTGGGCTTGTTCATACTAATAAAAATGTCAACCAAAAACGAGCTCTAAATGATCTTGTCAAAAGCAATTAAATACCCTAGACGCTGTGTAGCAATCAATCATTCATTTGTATGCATTCCATTGTTCACGTGTCCTACTTGTTACTGTTGCATGGCTCTCGTATTCCCTTAATTTCTTTAACTTTCCCGAACTTATTTTGTGATGATGGGAATCCTGACCATCTATACCTCATACAAGGAGAAGAGCATTTTCCTGGTAGCACATCGAAAGGATCCTGCAGGGATGGACCCTGATGACATCTGGCAACTTTCCTCCAGTCTAAAAAGGTATTGTTGCTTCTAGAACCACAGTTACCAAAGGACCATAATGACAGAACATCCACGCCCTGCTGAGGCCTGTGATTTCCCTACTTACTGTAGTTACTGAGGGGCAGGAATGTCATTTCTGCCTCCTGTTGGGTCTGTCACCTTTCTCTGTGTAGATTTACTCAGAGCAGCATAGGAGCCACATGGCTGGTGTGGTATAAGTCTTATGCAAAGGGTTATATATTACATCTGTGCGATGCACTGCATTTGCCTCTCAGTTTGCTTATAGGTAATATTCAAAGTGTTGGTTATGTCAAAACCCCTGAATGGTCTGAGACCTGCTTCCGCAGAGCCTGTCTTTCTCCCTGTGCTCTATTGCCATTAGTACCCACATGGAATCACCCCAGATATTTTCTGCTCTCTGTATCAGTGTTTTCTCAGCCCATTGGTAGAGCCCTGTAGCGGGTATGGTATTGCCACCCTTACTTCTGCACTGCTGCTGATGGCAGTGCTACCTTCAGAGCTGGAGTCCTGGCCAGCAGTCGCCACTGTTCAGCTACCCAGTTCTGAAGGCCAATTTGAGTCAGTGGCACTGCAACTCGAGGAGCCAGATCACAACTCCACACAAACAAATTTGGTCCAGTCAGGGGGGTGGGCCAAACCTGAGCGGCGCTGCAACCCTGGAGGTTGCAACACCTAAAGCGAAGAGCCAAGCCCAGCCAGCCTCACAGCACTGGATTTGCCACTGTGGGATGAGTGCCGGGCAGGACCCAACTGGGGGCGGGGGCAGGACATGACCGAAACCATCCCAGGACCTCCACCTCCAGACTATTTACTGGGTAGCAACAGGCCATAAACATTTACAAATGGGTCTTGAGCCCAAAAAGGTTGAGAACCACCACTCTATATTGCACCCCTTTAGGTTCTGTATTTGTAAGTTGTTACATCCCCTTTTGTAAGCCATTACTTAGCCAAATTAAGTCTTTTTGCTCTTTAAGTCAACTTCTGTCCTTTAGTCACTTAGGCCTGATTCTTCATCCTTTAGAAAAGTAGACCCATTAACTCTATTTTCATGAATGCAGATTGCAGTATTGGACATTTAGTTGCTTTTACTTTAGCTCCTGTCCTGATTTCTAGTTTTGAGATGGCTAAAATCTGTATGCAGTATACCATTTTCTGTCTCCTGTAACTAACATGTGGAACTCATGAGACCCCAGAGTTTATTATGATTCAAAAAGGAAATTTTTTAAATGAAGAGAGAGTTAGCTTAGATAGGCTAAAAGAATAAGCGATATAAGCGCTCATGCTTCAGGCATAAACCAATCACTGACTGATGGGTTTGGAAGAAATTTAGGAATCCTGTATCTTTAAAACGTCTGGTACTGGCTGCTGTCAGATATGACACCAAAAGAGATGGGACACATGGCTATTCATACATATATATATACATGCACGCATGTAGGGAGAGATGGTTGGCTCCCTGTTTGTGTTTTAATTGTGCTTTCTATTCCTGGCCTGTAAAATATATTTTAATTAAAGTATAAAAGTCAGACTTTTGGACACACAAGCATTTTATTAACTGAAACAATGAAAGCAGAACAGGAAGGAAGTGGGTGAGGGAGGGAGTTGGGAGCAATGTTAGTTCACTTTTAAGGGCAGAGGAAATGCTTACATGGAATTGGTTCATGTCATTTAAAATAAGGAGGCATTATGTGGCCCACTCAGCTTCATCTTTGACTTAAAAACACAGTTTTCCTTAAAAGATCATATAGATACATATTTAAAAAAAACACCTAGAAACACATGTGGAAATCTTCCATGGCTGTTGAACTGATCTCATGGCATGGATGCTGCCATTTTCAGGAAGTCAGGTCCACTGTGACTTGGAGAGATTGATCTTTACTGACGTGAAGAAAACACTTAATTTTGTCTGTTTGCAGACTCAGGAATGGATGGGCCTTTCTGCCTAGGTTTTTATTATCACTGTGTCATTTCAGCACCTTAACCGAGAAAGAAATGAGGTTAATGCTAGTTGCTTAGGGAGACTAGAATCTCTCCTACAAATCCAGGATGTATCTATCTGAAGGAAACGTAAAACAAGTTAATTTCAAGCAAAACTGTCTCTTAAATGCATATTGATACTTACCAAAAAGCAGGGTTACAATTCAAGAGCTTGTCCATTAACATCTGTGTCAGTTTCACCCTGTTAGAATTAAAATAGCAGTACAGTCAGAGCAATCAACAGCCATGGAGAAGTTTCAATTTTATTGGTTATTTTAACTCTGTTAATTTCAGAAAGCTCTAACCCCAAAAAGAGCATTACAAAAAATCCTTTAATATTGAGTTATAATTTACTGATACTGCATGTTGCAGCATCTTTGTGCATAGAAGGTAGAGCATTGCATGCTGGGACCTGGGCTGTACACCTGTGGTGAAGATGAGGGTTGCTGCGGCATGTGACACTTGTTCAAATTCAGGGTGTTCTTTTGGCTACTAGGCTCTCAGCCCAATGTAGCCACTCAGCTGTGCCAAATCTGAGTAGCCCCTCTCTAAACCGTGACTCGGGTTCTCTTTCTGTGTCTCTTCAAGGTTTGATGACAAATACACCCTGAAATTGACTTTCATCAGCGGGAAAACCAAACAGTCGAGAGAAGCAGAGTTCACCAAATCTATTGCTAAATTCTTCGATGACAATGGAACATTGGTCATGGAGGCCTACGAACCGGAAATCTCCAAACTTCATGACAGTTTGGCCACGGAAAGAAAAACAAAATAACTATTCCAATGGCTATCTTCCTGTGTGGATTATGCTAAATTAATACCAATAAATAAAGTGAAATAGCAAAGAATGTTACTTGCCTCTGTTTTTGTCCTGAAATCCTATTTAATTCTGGATAAAGCAAGATTTTAAAACTTGGATCTGAGATCTTGAAGCTAATGCCTAGCTACAGACGGTCTTGATCTGTGTGGTTGCAGTGTTTAACCTGTCTTTCAGGTTGCTCTGTCACTTTTGAGATGATGTTGGATGACATTTGACCTATCAAAGACCTTTAGGAGGGAGGTTTTTGCTCAATGCTGTATTGACTTCCTCCTTTTTTACCTGGCAGTGCTTTATAGTATGTAGCTCTGTGCCATGCAGTGTTTGGGGGATTTTAGCATTCACATTTCGCTAACTTCATTTTATCCTTTTCATAGTGAATCTTTATGTTAGGAATTCAGGACAAAACCTTTATTTAAAACAACTCTGTCCATTCACAAACAAGTGTTTTTTCTTTATTTTTATATTTATCTGATTGGGGAGTGGGTGGGTGGGATCGATTTTTTTTTTTTTATATCAAATCCTTTTATCTATTGGAAGGGAAAAATATCAAGACTGCAAATATGCTACTTCTGTATGTTAGAGCACAAAATTTATCGACAAGATGGAAAAATAAAAGCAATGGCATTTTTAGAGCTGTAAATGTCCTTCATGTTTGTCCAACTGGCATATTTCGTATTGAGATTCTGTTCAGTTGTGTCCCTGATATAAACTGTCATTTTTCTAAAAGATTTTTTTTCAATAAAAGGAAAGAACAGATGTGAAAACAGTGTTGCGGTCTTCATGGGGGAGAGATCAAAGGAGCACAGTCATCTTAAAATCACATTCCTGTCTAGAAAAACATGGTACCCACTACCATGTTCCCTACGTCCTTGAGATCACTAACACTGAAGAGTTAGACCCAGATCCACAAAGGAATTTACATGCGTATAGCCCTTCCCTTGCCATTTTGTGTGCAGTTAAGTGCACCGCTGCTGTTCTTGCTAGAAACTGCTTAGGCACCTGCATCCAGAAGAGGGGTTTCCAGCGGTGAATCACAAGCACAGACAGGTGCCTCCATCCAGCTTGGACATAGGTGCCTAACTCTTGAGACAGGTCGGGCTTAGGACACACCCCTCTCATCGGTGTCTGCTATTGGCTAGTCTGGAAGACTATCCCCAGTGTGCTGGCTTTTATGGGTCTCATTCTCAGGGCACATGCATAGCCTAGGCCTCCAAGCCAGGGTTTGTGGATGCCCCAGCCCCTTTGTGGATCTGGGTCTTTGACTCCCTTCCATTCGTGCATTTGACAGGACTTTCTCGGGAGTCCATTTCACTGTTTCTTGGAGAAACTGTCCAACTGAAAAGATCTTTATAACCATCAGCAGGGGAGTAAAAGTATCTTTGTCTTACAATGATTTGGAAAAAAAATTCAGTTGCAAAACAATTAAGTTGTCGCCCTTTAAAGAACAGCAATGGGCTAAGAGAGCCCATCTTGTCTTTGAAAACGAGTTGTCCTTGCTGTGATGTCATTTGGTTGGAAGGGACTTTGCTTTCTTCATGTTAAAAAGTGAGATTACAAGACCTATTTCTATTGTGCCTATTTGCATTGCCTCCAGGGTCCCAGTCAAGGATCAGGAGCGCACCGTGGTAGACACCGTACAAAGCAGAACAAAAAGATGGGCCCGACTCTGGAGAGTTTACAAATTTTGTCACCCTCTTTGTTGAATAATAGGTAAAAGGTGAAGCAATGGAACGTGCAGGAAGTAGCGGAGAACAGCTTGTTAGAGAGGTTAGCCGTGCAGGGGGCTGCTATGGGGACCAGTGTCATGTAGGGAGGAATTTTCATAAGCACTGGGCCTTAGCCAAAGTAATGGTTGTGATTGGCCAACGCTGAGTGCTCTTGAAACCTCCCACCCTGACCTTGTTTGTTTTGAGAAGAGGAAGTAGATGAGAAGCGGCTGTGTTTGCTCAGTGTGCTCTCTGAATTGAATGAGAATTGGAGGGGAGTGAGGAACTCCTGAGAACAGCCATTCCTGCACCCGCTGGGCCCTCTTGCCAGGTGCCACTCAGCTAGAGGAAGAGCATGCATGTGACAACATTCATCTAAATGCCTTGTACGTCGGAGGGCTCTGTGACTCCGGAACCTCTCAGGAAACTACATCCATCTGTTTCGGACGCAATAATGAAGCTGAGAAACCAACTCATATAGCCTAGTCTCCAGCTACAGGTTTGTTTACTGCAGATAGTTCCTTCCAGAAGGAGTTTTACAGGGGTAGGGATCACCAGAGAGGGATATAAAGTCAAACTTCAGACCTTGTTATGGGGCTCCCTATCAAAGCATGGTTTCTGGAAACCAAGCACGTAGTGATACATGCTGTTCCCCTACCCTTCCTGCTATTGGGTTCCAGTGACCTTGCTCCATTCATGCTTAGCACGGTTGCAGTTCACCCACCACTGACTCCATTTATGATCATTGCGATAGCCCCTGCCAAGCCAGCACTAGCCTGACAGTCCCACACTGTTCTCTGCAGGTCATCAGCCAGCTAGGCTTGGCAATCACCTAAGCAAGCAGCAGGCTAATTACGTGTATGTCTACACTGCAGAGAAAAACCCGTGGCTCTGAGTCTCAGAGCCCAGTCAACTGTCTTGGGGTCATGGGGCTTTGGCTGCAGGTCTAAAAATAGCAGTGTAGACATTCCCACTCGGGCTGGAGCCCAGGCTCTGAAACTCAACAAGGTGGGAGTGGTAATGTCTATGCTGCTATTTTTAAACACCCGAGCCAACCTGACCCGTGCCCTGAGACTGTGTGCTGCAGCTTTTTCTTTGCAGTGTGAACACTCTGACAGTCAGCATGAGATGGATTAGGAAGCTTACACAGTCTTGCCATTTAGGATGCTTTCTGACTAACCCTTCAGAAACTGCCATGATCCAGGCTACTGTCTCAACTCCCAATGAGACCAAAACTGTTGGTTACTTACCTCTCATAACTGTTGTTCTTCGAGATGAGTTGTCCCCCGAGTAGCCAGTCATCTAGGTAAGTGTATATCTGCACCTGCCTCCTTCCGAGGAAGGCTGCTACCACCAATATGCACTTGGTGAACACACATGGGGCTGTCAATAGGCTGCAGGGAAGGACCATGAACTGATAATGTTTTTGGTCGATCACGAACCTTAAGAAGCGTCTGTGAGCAGGGCAAATCACTATGTGAAAGTACATGTCTCTCATGTCGAGGGCAGCAAACCCATCTCCTGGATCCAGGGAAGGGATAATTGTATTGAGGGAGACCATGTAGAACTTCAACTTTACAGTGAACTTGTTGAGTCCTGGTAGGTCTAGAATGGGTCTGAGATCCCCCCTTGGTTTTGAGGATTAGGAAGTATCGGGAATAGAATCCCTTCCCCTTAGCTCCTGAGGAACCTCCTCCACTGCTCCTACGGCGAGGAGCGCCTGTACCTCCTGGATAAGGAGTTGCTCGTGAGAAGGATTCCTGAAGAGGGATGGAGAAACAGGGTGGGAAGGAGAGTAGGAGCAGAATTGGAGAGAATATCCCATTTCCACCATGTGAAGAACCCAGCAGTCCGACGTTATTTGGGACCACGTATGGTATGGGATAGACAACTAGTTCAAAATACACAGGGAAGGATCTGGTGTTGAGACAGGTGCTCCAACCTCGGGCACACCTTCAAAATGTCTGTTTTGAGCCTGACAAAGGCTTAATAGGGTCCCGGCCCTGTCTGGACGCCGAATGGGAAAGATTATGCCTGCCATTCCTACCCTTGCACCTGTAGAATGCCTGCCTCTGCTGGGTGCTGTTGCGATGGTTGGGGCTTAAAGGGCTTTTGTTGGGTTGCCAGGGTGTGTGCATAGCCAAAGATTTCATTGTGTCCCTGGAGTCTTTGAGGCCTTGCAGTCTGGAGTCAGTCTGCTCAGCAAACAGACCCACCCTGTCAAAGGGGCAGGTCTTGCACAGTTTGCTGAACCTCGAGCGAGAGCCCCGAGCCTACAGCCATGAACTATGCCACATAGCTATCTCTGAGGACAAAGTGCGTGCTGCTGAGTCCGCAGCGTCCAGTGAGGCCTGTAAAGAGGTCCATGCCACTGCCTTGCCATTAGGGGCAAATTCCTAAAGCTGTGTTTGTCAGGTTATTAGTATTATGATTTATTTTTGTATGGAACCCATTTTTTTTATCTAAAATGGAGGGCTTGGTCATGTGATCAGAAGGGCAGTTGGAGTGTTTTCCCGCCCTTTCCAACTGTCAGCAGTGGCCCAAGTAGTAAACAAGTCCCAGTTTTAACTGGATTTTCCCGGGATTCTATGGGGTTTCCCTACGGGGTTTCGCACTATAGAAGAGCGGCAGTTACCTCAGTTCGGGCTGCCCATCCAAGTGGCAGGTGCGCGCGTGTTTTGCTTCCACAGGTGATTGAAACTCCGGACAAGTGCCATCTCCAGCTACTAACTACCATCTGCAGTAGTTACCATCCAGCGTTGTCATTCAGCTGTGAGCACCCCGCTGTCATCTCATGACTGGTGGGATTTACCATTGCCCCCTAGGCCAGACAAAGACGTCCACTCGGGGTGCATTCTTATACATGGGTACAAACAGGTTACACATCACTCCTGATGCATTGAGGTACAACCCCTCTATGTGTTCGGGTGCTGCCTCTCTCCTAGTACATGTTGATTGAACAAACAGCTCTATCCATCTTATTATCCTTTTGACCCTGTCTTTAGGATGGGTCAGCCTGTTCCCCATTATTTCTGTGGAATGCGTTCGTACCAGAATGTTCTGGTGCCATCCTGGCACACGTTCATCCTATTAGTACTCGATACCTTTTAGATATGTGTACACGTGCAATTAGCAGCCGCCTTCTTGCCAGCTTCTTTGAGCAGGGCCTGCCTCTGGCTCACAGCTTAACTTTGCATTATGTTAGCAAAGTCTTGAACATTACTTTAGTTCAGGCCTCAGGCCTCATACCGGGCCTCTGATACCAAGGGTTTATGTTTTAGGGCCTCATCTTACTACGGCGGGAACTCGATACTATGGGGGGTGGGGCGGCAGGT
>NC_133769.1:364287874-364504994 GCF_003597395.2 Chelonoidis abingdonii | reverse complement strand
CTGACGGTAAATTGCTGCCCTGGGCTGGGGCTGGGAAAGTCTGGGCTTGGAGGAAGCCCCTGTTTGTCTCTTGGAGACAGAGGGGACCGGGTTCTGATCTCTGTGACGCTGGTGTAAACCCAGAGCAGAAATTACTCTGGCGTAACTGAGCAGAATTTGGCCCTAACTCACTGTCCTAGCCCCCACCCCGTGCTGATCAGGACTGCATCCTGCTCTCATTGAAATCAGTAGGAGCTAAGTCTGCACTGAACCCCTTGCAGCACTGGTCCCTGAGCTGGTTGCCTGGTGCAGTGAGTCTATGGCAGAGATGGGGAAAGGAGGAGCCCAGTATGTGTCCTGTCTGAGCAGGTGGGTGCAGCTCTGTGGCTGAGGGAAGGTCTGTAGCTCGTATTGTTTTAACCCCCTTGATCCCGTTTCTCTCCCAGCTGAGGTTTCTGCTATGTTGAAACATCATGATCAAGGCGTCGATGAGCTCTGGGAAGGCAACTCTCTTCCGCCAGGATCTGCAGAGTGGGGTCACCTATCGGATCCCCGCACTGCTGTATATCTCCCCAGACACGCTCCTGGCATTCGCGGAGAAACGCTCCTCTCCCAGGGATGTGGATGCTGAGTACCTGGTGCTGAGACGAGGTCGGAAGACAGGGACATCAGTCGAGGTAATTTCCTGTGCATTGTTTCTCTGCAGACCCCCCTTGTTTGCTGCCCACTCTCCGACTGAGGTGTCCCAGCATTAGCGCTTCCCGGGGTTGTGCCTCTCCCTGGATACCTGCACTCCAGGCTACTCACCCCCCAGTAGCTAATGATACTGGCGCAGGGTTGGCTCCTGCGTGCGGTAGAGCGTTCCGATGAGGGGCCGGGGGCCTTTACCTGCGTTTTGAAGTCCAGAGGGAGCTCAGCATCTTGCAGGATCACATCCCTAAGGACTATGACGGGGGAAGACACCTGGGAACCCTACTGCCGACCTGGACTGGGAGGCTCACTCCAAATGCAGAATAGACATCCAAGAGAGCAGCCCAGGAGAGGGAGGCCGGGCCGAGGAACTGGCTGGGATTGCGACAGTCCCTTTCCCACGGAGCTAGTGACTCCGTGACTGGTGTGTGTCTTGTCTCCAGTTGCAGCCAGCTTGTGTCTGGCTGGATCCATGTAGAGAGGAAAAGCAGAGCCAAGCCAGAAAAGCAGAAGCCAGTGCAGCCCTCAGCGGAGCTGCTGCAGCCCACCCCGTGCTCCCTTAGGGGAAGGCAGAACCAAGAGCCTAAAATGAGGCTGTTCGATCCCCGTTTTGGCACCAGCGTGGTTTTCAGAAGTGCCAAGGGCCCAACAGTGCCCCCTGGTGGTGGGGAAAAGTGTGAGCTCCATGGCCTGTCCAGGCCTGAGGCAGCCATACAGGATGGTCATTGTGATGTACTGAGGAGTGGTCCCCGCTCGCTTACCCCTCTGACCTACCTGTTCTCGCCCCCTCTCTCCTGCTGCAGTGGGGTCCCAGGGAGCCCTTGACGAGCGCAGTGTTACCGGGTCACCGTACGATGAACCCCTGCCCGGTGTACGAGTGGAAGTCAGACTGTCTTCCTGTTCTTCATCTGCGTGAGGCAGCACGTCTCAGAGCAATGGCAGATCTGGACTGGGCAGAATGCCGCCCGGCTGTGCTACGTCTGGAGTGGAGACGCAGGCCAGACCTGGAGCTCGTTAACGGACTTGACGGAGCAGGTGATTGGGGAAGACTTGAAGGACTGGGCCACGTTTTCAGTGGGGCCAGGGCACGGGATACAGCTCAGCTCTGGGCGGCTGCTGATCCCGGCTTATACCTACCACATTACAGCTCGCTGCTGCCACCTGCCACTGCCCTGGGGGACCCAACCCCGGTCTTTGGTCTTTTATAGTGATGACGGCGGGCAGCGCTGGCACAAGGGTGAACTGATTGAGGGTATGAAGACGGTGGAGTGCCAGGTGGCCGAGGTGGCGTGCCAGGCCTGCGACCCTGTGCTGTACTGCAACGCCCGCACTCCCTGCCGGTGCCGGGCAGCACAGACCAGGGACAGACATTCGAATGCCACTCCTCGTACAAGCAGCTGTGCGAGAAGAGCTGCCAGGGCAGTGTGGTGAGCTTCATGTTGACAATGGGGCTTCTAGAGGCAGATGGCGTGGAAGAGCCAGACGCCCCAGCCCCCGAGACAACTTGCCTGTTGAATGTTGGGAACACCCCCTCTGCCATCCACAGAAGCACCGTGTTGTGGCTACTTTACTCCCACCCAACAGGTAAATGCAAGCGGGTCGACCTGGTTATTCAGACCTGGCCGTGTGCCAGGAGGCGTCAGCACCGCTCTTGTTTGGCTGCCTGTTTGAGTGCGGGCTGAATCATGCATGTGAGATCACCTTCCAGCTCTTCTGCTTTGAGGATCTCCAGAAGGGCAGAGGCTCCTTGGAGCAGCAGCCCAAAGTAAAGCTGAAATCTGTCTAGCAGTGTCCTTTGCAGGAGTACATGAGGCACCCCCCACAAAGATCCTCATCCCCATGAGGCCTGGGTTTCCGAAAGCAGCCTCTTCTTTTGGGTGTCTCTTCTTTGGGCTCTGGGACTTCCTGAGGCCTGGTTTGCAGAAGTCTTCCTAGGGCAGGGGTATGCAAACTGCTGCCCATGGGCTGGATTCGGGCCGCGAGCTGTTTTAAGCCAGGCCCCAAACTCCCGCTGGACAGCAGGGTCTGGGGATTGCCCCAGTCCAGTGGTCCAACTGGGGTGCCAGGTCGGGGGCCACACCACGCAGCTTGCTCCCGCTCCAGCTGGGGCACTGGGTCGGGGGCCGCACCATGTTGGGGCCGCAGCATGGCCCCACTCCAGGGTACATGCTCGGGGACCGCACCACGCAGCTCCCAGAAGCAGCCGCATGGTCCCACTCCAAGGATCGGGGGCCCCTCCATGCGATGAAGCCGGAGAAGGGACATGCCACTGCTTCTGGGAGCCACTGAGGTAAGCACCGCTATGAGCCTGCACCCGAGCCCCTCCCCATGCCCAACCCCCTGCTCCAGCCCTGATCCCCCTCCCTCTCTCCAAACCGTTTGATCCCAGCCCGGAGCACCCTCCTGAACAGCAAACCTCTCATCCCCAGCCCCACCCCAGAGCCCATATCCCCAGCCAGAACCTGCACTCCTTCCCACACCCCAACCCCAATTTTGTGAGCATTCATGGCCCGCCATCCAATTTCTATTGCCTGATGTGTTCCTCAGGCCAAAACGTTTGCCCACCCCATCCTAGGGCCTGGTTTGCAGACAAGCAAAGCATCCATCACTCCGAGACTGAGAACGTGACCACAGCGCAGGCAGCTGTGCCAGCCTCTCTATTGCCATCCTACTGAGGTACCACCACCCTGAGCCAGATGAACCACCAGGGCCAAAATGCCTGCTGGTGTAAATCAGCTCCACAGGTTACACCGAGGATCTGGCCCAGAGCGAAGACTGCTCAGTCCATACTCCACAGACCTGTCAATCCTTGGTCCCTCTGCTGAGACTGCCAGGGGAGGTGACACATTCAGCTAGTGCTAATGTGGGCATTTGCCCTGTGATACAGAGCCCTCGTTTTTGCAGTGCTGTTGTTGTAGCGGTGTTGGTCCCAGGATAGGAGAGAGACAAGGTGGGGGGAGACAGACACACCAAGCTCTTTGCCAGGTCTGGGCAGGCTCCTCCCAGCGTCACAGCTCAATGCAAGGTGGACAGATTGTGAAGCATAAGGGGTTAACACATGTTGCAAGAAGCCATTCAAAACGAAGTGGGCAGCTGACACCTTTGTAGCCATAGGACTGAGGACAGTTGGTGGGTTACAGAGCATTGTCATGAGACACAAAACCGGGGTCTCTATTGACTTAAGCTGGACCCCCAAAATCACAGACTCTAAGGGACGCTGGTTTTATGTCTCCTGACACCGATCTGTAACCCATTAACTCTCCTTTGGGGAAGAAGAGCTTTGTGGAGCTCAAAAGCTTGTCGCTTTCACCAACAGAAGCTGGTCCAATAAAAGATGTGCCCTCACCCATCTTGTCTCTCTCTCTCATACAGGCCTGTCCATTAAAAATTGCCCGGTCACAAAAGAGAACTTACTCTGGGTCCAGGGAGGGGGGGAATCTGCTGTAAAAGTTGTGCTGCTGGGGGTGCTGTCCTAAGGTCCCTGTAAGCTGTGTGGCCAAGCTGCAGCCTATTGAGCACCACACAGGCGCTCAGGGAAGCCACCTGGCAGGGACCTGCCACAGCCGGGGAAGGGCCACCCCTCCCCCAGCCCCAACTCAGACCCAGACCTGCTGCGGCCAGAGGAAGAGCGCCCTCCCCTAGCCCGGACCTACCGCAGCCCCAGCCCTGCCACAGCCGGGGAAGGTGCGCCCCTCTCCCAGCCCAAACTCAACCCAGATGTTGCACTCCATATGCTTTATAAAAATATGTTTATAAGAGTGAATATGGTGTAACTGGAATATGCTTTATGCAAAAGGTCTCTTGTAAGGTATCATTACAAAGCTTATAATCTACTGAGTGTGTTCATCCTATTTGTATGAATGTATCATTCTTGTATCTGAAACTAGGAATGTGAAAGATAACTCTGAGGTCCTACTGTAATTATGCAAAGTGTGGGCCATTAATGGTGGCTTGGAATCTTGATGGCTCCCGTTGACTAGGACAATTGGCTGTAAATGGCTACTTGCAAACCTACCTGTGTGCCAGCCTGTGGGTAATGAAGTCTCACAGGACATGTGAATATGTCACATGATATTGAAATCCATTTTAAACATGTTGCTTTTTCATTTAGAAGGAGGGATGGGAACCGAAAAACAAAGGATTCCCACCTTGTGCCAAAGATATAAAAGGGGGTGGAACAGAACAATGGGAGCTTCCGGTCATAAGAAGGTGCCTGCTTTTCACTTAAAATGCCTGCTGGTACTAACAAGGACTGTACCAGGGGAGAGGATTGGGTCCAGACTAGAAAGGAGTCTAGTCTGTGAAAGAAGCTTATTGGAACATTTCTGAGGGTGAGATTTACTTGTAATCAGTTTCTTAATGTGTTAGGTTTAGACTTGCGTGTTTTATTTTATTTTGCTTGGTAACTTATTTTGTTCTGTCTGTTATTACTTGGAACCACTTAAATCCTACTTCTTATACTTAATAAAATCACTTTTGTTTATTAGTAAACCCACAGTAAGAGATTAATACCTGAAGGAGAAAACAGCTGTGCATCTCTATCAGTGTTACAGAAGGTGGACAATTTGTGAGTTTACCCTCTATAAGCTTTATACAGAGTAAAACGGATTTATTTGTGGTTTGGATCCCATTGGGAGCTGGGTGTCTGGGTGCTGGAGATAGGGGACCTGCTGTGCAGTTTTTGGTTAAAGCCTGGCTTTGGCGGCGTGGACCAGATCTGCGTCTGTGTTGCAGCAGGCTAGCGTGTCTGACTCAAGAAAGCAGGGTTCTGGAGTCCCAAGCTGGCATGAAAAATGGACTCAAAGGTAATTCCAGTATGTCAGGTGACAGTCCCGAGGGGGTCTCTGTGACTGAACCCGTTACAGCAGGACTCTGCACTTGTCCTTGTTGAACCTCATCCAATTTATTTTGCCCCAATCCTCCTTTTTTTCTAGGTCTCTCTAGATCCTATCTCTACCCTCCGGCATATCTACGTCTCCCCCCAGTTTAGTGTCATCCATAGGCGCCAACTTCCCCTCTTTCACGTGGGTGCTCGACCCCACCCCACCCCTAGCCCTGCCCCCACTACACTCTTTCCATGAGGACCCACCCCTGCCCTGCCTCTTCCCATCCCTTCCCCGCTCCCATTCCAACTCCTTCCCCATATCCCTGCCCCAGTCCTGCCTCTTCCCTGCCTCCTCCCCTGAGCGCACCACATTCCCGTTCCTCCCAGATCATGCTAACCCTGCCAAACAGCTGTTTCGCAGTGGCTGGGCAGGAAAAGCTGGGAGGTACGGGAAGGAGTGGGGATGTGATGTGCTCATGGGGGAAGGAAGGGAGCTTGGCTGCCAGTGGATGCAGAGCACCCACTAATTTTTCCCCATGGGTGCTCCAGCCCTGGAGCATCCATGGAGTCGGCGCCTATGGTGTCATCCACGAATTTGCTGAGGGTGCAATCCACCCCATCATCCAGATCATTAGTGAAGATGTTGAACAAAACCGATCCCAGGACCGATTCCTGGGGCACACCACTTGATACCGGTTGCCAACTAGAAATGGAGCCATTGATCACTACCTGTTGAGCCTGACGATCTAGCCAGCTTCCTATCCACCTTATAGTCCATTCATCCAGCCCATACTTATTTAACTTGCTGGCAAGAATACTGCGGGAGACCATATCAAAATCTTTGCTAAAGTCAAGATATATCACACCCGCCGCTTTCCCCATATCCACAGAACCAATTATCTCATCATCACAGGTGCCAACTTCTCCTGGCGCCGATGGGTGTTCGACCCGCTCTGGCCCGGCCCCGACTCCACCCTGCCCCACCCCTCCCACCCCTGCTCTGCCTCCATTCCAACCCCTTACCCAAAGTCCCGCCTCAACTCTGCCCCCCCATTCTACTCCTTCCACAAGTGTCCACCCCAGTCCCGCCTCCTCCCGAGAGCGCCTTGTTCCCACTCCTCCCCTCTCCCTCCCACAGCTTGTTACGCCGCAGCAGCAAGCGCTGGGAGGAGCAGTGGGGATGTGGTGTGCTCAGGGGAGGAGGTGGAGGTGAGTTGGGGTGGCGGGGCAGGGCAGGGAGCTTGGCTGCTGGTGAGTGCAGAGCACCCACCAATTTTTCCCCATGGGTGCTTCAAGTCGGCACTTATGCTCATCCTTGAAGGCAATCAGGTTGGTCAGGGATGATTTGCCCTTGGTGAATCCATTTGACTGTTCCCTATCACCTTCCTCTCCTCCACCTGCTTCAAAATGGAGAAGCTCCACTAGGTGGCGAAGCAAGACTGCCTGACGCCAGGGAATCAGGAAGGGACTGACTGGGGTGGAAATGAGAGATGCTACAGGATAACAGGGGGAGGGGAGGGGGCAGAAGCGGTGGCCCCAGACAGGCAGGTTGCCACGCTGGAAGCCTGCATCTCTGGGGAGAGCAGCGCTGGGGCTTTCTCTGTGCAGCTGAGAGGCCGAGTGCCTGCAGCAAAAATTCAGCAGACAGTATTGGAAACAGCCTGGCCTAATGGTTAGAGCACAAGCCCCAGGACTGAGTTCTAGTCCGGGCTCTGCCCCTGACTCACTGCCAGCCTGGGGCAGCTCACTGCCAGCCTGGGCAGTGAACAAGAGCAGCTTAGGATTTACCTTCGGTGCCACGTCAAGTGATTCAGCTGCACAGCGGACGCGGGAGGAGACAGTCAGGAGGGAGCTGGAGACAGGCAGAAAGTGAGTCCTGCTGCTCCCAACACCCTGTGCTGTCCGAGCCCCGCGGAGCTGTGAGTGCAGAGCAGTCTGCGGTGAGGGGTGGCGGGGGCAGGTCTGATGGGGGCGGCAGGACTGGGTGCAATGGGGCATGGGGGGCAGTGTGTACAGTTGCCTAAGGCCAGTGCTGAGGATTGAGTGTCCCTAGTGCTGCCGTTGCAAGGTTCAAGCATGCTCAGTCTTGGAACTGCCACCCCTCCTGCAGCTAGTAGGTGCACCTGTCTAAGGCTGGCCTCTGGCAATTGGCCCCATGGCTATAGCCAGAGAAGCTACAGGTGGCTCTGTGACTACTGGGGGCCATTAACTAGAAGTGGATAAAGAAACTGGAGTTAGCCTCAAGGAACAGAGGTCACCCATAGGAAAGGAATGTCAAGGGGAGCGGGGAAAGTGGAAGCAGGTCAGGTCTGCAGGGGGAAAATAGGACCAGCTGTCTGGGGGTCATGTCCAAGGTAGACGGGAAACAAGCCTGGGGAGAGGTGGTGGTGACCACGTAGTGGAACAGCACGTAGATGGGAGCAGAGGGAAAAAGAAGGCTGGTGACTGCAGGTTCCCACAGGCAAAGTGTTCACTGAGCCAGGGTTGGAGAAATGATGTTTGCAAGTGCCACGCTCAAATGGCAGGATGGGGGTTGGGGGAGGAATTTGTCAGAACTGATCAGGTACAGGTTGTGGAACTTTTTTGAGCTGAGGCCAGGATCACATAGAGTGGCTGGTGACATAGGGTGGTACTGGAGACATGGCTATCGAATGTCTGACTGAGGAAGGAGATAAATTTGTGGGGAGGTTCCATGATCATTATGGAAGTTCTGCTCACTGTGGACACTGGTAAGCCCAATGGGTACAGCTCAATGAGAAAAACTGGGGGCTGAGGAAGCTGGGTATGGCAATACATATAGTTAAGCAGAGGTGTGTGATCAAAATGAAAAATGTCTTTGAGATTCAGTACTGGGTATATTATGGCACCAATGGTGCCACCACACCAGGCCCACACTCAGAAGGGGCCCATGACTCCATGGGGGCCCAGAAAAGTGTTTGGCGCCAGGCCCACAAAAGGTTAATCTGGCCCTGCCACTAAGCCCAGGCAGTCGTGCCCTGGGCAGTATGTCGAAGAGAGCCACATCTGTAGAGGCCTGAACCTCAGCCTGGCATGCTGGACCACATACGTGCAGGCAGCCATGTGACTGAGGAGACTGAGGCAATTCCTCACAGTAGGAGTCAGGTATTCTCTCATGCATCGAATGATAAATAACATGGCTTGGAATCGGGACTCTGGCAGATATGCTCTTGTGTGGACCGAGTCCAACACTGCCCCAATAAATTCTATTCTGTGGGTCGGTGACAGAGGTGGACTTGTCCATGTTGAGGAGGAGACCAAGTCTCTCAAATGTGGATGTAACCAGACTGACCTGCAACTCCACCTGCTCCCTAGTGCGCTTCCCAAGTAGCTAGTTATCTAGGTATGGGTATATCTGCACCTCTTTCCGAGAAAGGCTGCTACCACTGACATGCACTTGGTGAACACATGTGGGGCTGTCAACGGGCTGCAGGGAAGGACCACGAACTGATAATGTTTTTGATCAATAATGAACCTTAAGAAGCGTCTGTGAGCAGGGCAAATCACTATGTGAAAGTACATGTCTTTCATGTCGAGGGCAGCAAACCCATCTCCTGGATCCAGGGAAGGGATCATTGTATTGAGGGAGACCATGCAGAACTTCAACTTTACCATGAACTCGATGAATCCTGGCAGGTCTAGAATGGGTCTGAGACCCCCCCTTGGTTTTGAGGATTAGGCAGTATCGGGAATAGAATCCCTTGCCCCTTAGCTCCTTCTACGAAACTCCTCCACTGCTCCTATGGCGAGGAGCGCCTGCACCCCCTGGATAAGGAGTTGCTCATTAGAAGGGTCCCTGAAGAGGTATGGGCAGGGCCGGTGCAAGGAAGTTTCGCGCCCTAGGCGAAACTTCCACCTTGCACTCCCCCCAGCTAACCCCGCCCCCCTGGCAGCTAACTCAGCCCCCCCATCCGGGGAGCCCCCCCCACAGCAGCTCCCCCCCCCCACTGCGACAGCTAACCCCTCTCCCCCCTGACCCACCATGGCAGCTAACCCTGCATGGGGAGACTTGCCCCCTTCCCCCACCCCAGCAGTTAACCCTGCCTGGGGAGACTTCCCCTCTTCCTCCTCCCCCCCCAGCAGCTAACCCTGCCTGGGGAAACTTCCCCTCTTCCTCCTCCCCACCCGGCAGCTAACCCTGCCTGGGGAGACTCCCCCCCGCCCGGCAGCTAACCCTACCTGGGGAGCCCTCCTGCGGAAGCGAACCCGGCCTGAGTAGCCCGCCCCAGTTCACCTCGGCTCCGCCTCCTCCACTGAGCTCGTCGGCGCTGCTCTAATTCTCCTCCCGGGCTTGCGGCGCCGATTGGAGAAGACTTAGAGCCGGGCTGTGTGCTCAGCGCAGGAGGCAGAGCGGAGGTGAGCTGGCGCCGGGAGCTGTTCCACTGTGCGCCCCCCCTCGTTATTGCGGGTAGCCCTCCCCGCGCGCCCCCCACCTCCTCACCTGAGGGGGCTTTTAGGTGCCCCCAACCACTAGGCGCCCTAGGCGGCTGCCTAGTTTGCCTAAAGGGTTGCACTGGCCCTGGGTATGGGAAAGGGGTGGGAAGGAGGGTAGGAGCAGAATTGGGAATATCCCATTTCCACCATGCGAAGAACCCAGCGGTCTGATGTTATTTGTGACCATGCATGGTAGAAGTGGGATAGAAGGTTAAAAAAACATGGGGAAGCATAGGCACCAACTTTCTCTGGCACCGGTGGGTGCCCACACACCTCTGCCCCGACTCCACCCATTCCTTGCCCCTGACCCCGCCCCCATTCCAACCCCATCCCCAAAGTCCCTGCTCTAACTCCACCCCTTCCCTGCCTCTATTGGATCCCTTCCCCAAATTCCCACCCCAGCCCCGCCTCTTCCTCCAGTGTGCTGCATTCCCCCTCATTCCCCCTTCCTCCCTGCCCCGTGAATCAGCTGTTTTGCAACAGCTGGGAGGGAGGGGAAGCAGGACACCGCGGTGCGCTTGCAGCAGAGGCAGAGGTGAGCTGGAGCAGGGGGGCGGGATGGGGCCATGGGGAGTTGCTTTTTTTCCATGGGTGCTCCAGCCGTGGAACACCCACGGAGTCTGTGCCTATGCAGGGAAGGATCCAGTGATGAGACAGGTGCTCCATCCTCGGGCGCACCTTCAAAATGTCTGTTTTGAGCCCGACGAAGGCTTAGTCGGGCCCTGGCCCCGTCCAGACAGGGGATGGGAAGGCTTAGGCCTCCCATTCCTACCCCTGCGCCTGTAGAATTCCTGCCTCAGCCGAGGATATGGGTGCTGTTGTGGCACTTGGGGCTTAAAGGGCTTTCGCTGGGTTGCTGGAGAGTGTGCATAGCCAAAAATTTCATTGTTGCCCCAGAGTCTTTGAGGCCTTGCAGTCTGGAGTCAGTCTACTCGGCAAACAGACCCACGCCATCAAAGGGTAGGTCTTGCATATGTAAGTGGGGAATGGCCCCACTATTGTGGGGAACTTCCCTGGCTTCTGTACTACCCCAGTGAAACGGGCTAGCGGAAGGATCTAAGTCCTCGCTTCCACTTCCTTTACCCAGAGGCCTCTCTGCCCTTAAGTACTCCCCTTCCGCTCTCCTGTCTGGCAGAGTCCTCGTAACCCCATCGAGGCTGGGCCCAGGATTCCTGGGGGGCTCGACCCCCAAGGCTGCTGTGGTCACCTGGGACAGGGGCTAGGGTGTCCCCACTCTGGGGTGCTCTCTCTGCACTGGGCACTTCCCTGACCTACTGATCATTACATACAATTTAAATCAGTGGTTCTCAAAGCTGGTCTGCCACTCGTTCAGGGAAAGCCCCTGGTGGACTTTCCTGCCATGTGTCCACAGGTTCGGCCGATTGTGGCTCCCACTGGCCGCAGTTCGCCACTCCAGGCCAATGGGGGCTGCGGGAAGTGGTGCACACCGAGTTATGTGCAGCAAACCGCGGCCAGTGGGAGCCGCGATTGGCTGAACCTGTGGACGCGGCAGGTAAACAAACCAGCCAAGCCTGCCAGGGGCTTTCCCTGAACAAGTGGTGGACTGGCTTTGAGAACCACTGATTTAAAGCAAATACAAGTTATTTAATCAACAATTAATTTAAAAAAGAATAAGGAAAAATGGGAAAGGTTAAAGGAAACACATCACCCTGCTCTGTGGCAGGGAACATCACAAACAGTGTCTCTGGAATGTCAGGGCAGTTCACAGTCTGTTCCCTGTAGGT
Organism: Chelonoidis abingdonii; assembly: GCF_003597395.2. Classification (NCBI taxonomy): domain Eukaryota; kingdom Metazoa; phylum Chordata; order Testudines; family Testudinidae; genus Chelonoidis; species Chelonoidis abingdonii. The sequence continues at coordinate 364,493,303 of NC_133769.1, read as the reverse complement.
CCCTGGCCTCCTTCTCAGGCCCTGGCTGTGCTGCAGGGACGCTGCGGGTTGGACACTCACTCTGGTGGTGGTGTCCAAACACCTCCAGGCTTTGGGTGGTGGGACCCTTCTTCCCAGTGTCAGCCCCCCGTTGGGTTAAGATCCCCCTCCCAGTCTGACCTGCAAGGACCCTTGGCTGGGGGTATCTTTCTGCACTGAGTCCTTTGCTCAGGATCCCTCCCTTGGCTGGCCCCAGTTGCTCACCGCACCCGGCTCCAGACTGCTCCAGCCCAAGCCCCAATTCCATTGTTCTAACTCCAGCTCCACTCGGCCTCTGCACTGATGCTGCTGCTCTGCCTTCAGCCCCCTGGGCTGCATCTCTAGTCCCTCTGGCTCTGTGGCTGCAGCTGTGCTCCCAGCACAGGGTCTGCTCTCCCTGGGCCGTGTCTGGCTCCATGGTTGCGGCTCTGCTCTCAGCATAGGATCTGTCTCTCCCTGGGCTGTCTCTGGCTCTGCTCCCAACTCTGACCTGCTTCCTGGACTTCTTTTCTGGCCCCTCTGGCTGGCACAGCTCTGCTCCCCTGCTCAGCTCAGGTCCCTGCTCTCTCCTTAGCTGGGCCCCACTCTGTCTGACCCAGGCAATTCCAGCTCACACACAGGACAGGACCGAACTTGGCCTCTTGACTCCCTGATTAGCCTGCCTGCCCTGTCAATCAGGCTCAGAAGCTGAGGCTGACCTGGAGCATTGTCCTCTCCCTATTCTTTTAGTGTTGGGAGCTAGCCAACCAAAACACCCCCACTGAATGTTAGTAAGTGGACCCCTTACACATGGCTTGCTGAACCTTGGGCGAGAGCTCCGAGGCCTGCAGCCATGAACTACATCTCATAGCTATCCCTGAGGACAAGGTGCGCACTGCTGAGTCTGCAGCGTCCAGTGAGGCCTGTAAAGAGGTCCATGCCACTGCCCTGCTGTTAGTGGCAAATTCCTAAAGCTGTATTTGTCAAGTTATTATGATTTATTATGTTTGTATGGAACCCATTTTGTTATCTAAAATGGAGGACTTGGTCATGTGATCAGGAGGGCAGTTGGAGTGTTTTCCCGCCCTTTCCAATGGTCAGCAGTGGCCCAAATAGTAAACAAGTTCCAGTTTTAACTGATTTTCCCGGGGATTCTATGGGGTTTCCCTACGAGGTTTCATGCTATAGAAGAGCTGCAGTGACTTCAGTTCGGGCTGCCCATCCAAGTGGCAGGTGCGTGCAGGTTTGCTTCCACAGGTGATTGAAACTCCGGACAAGTGCCATCTCCAGCTACTAACTACCATCTGCAGCAGTTACCATCCAGCGTTGTCATTCAGCTGTGAGCACCCCGCTGTCATCTCATGAGACTGCCGCCGTGTTATCTGGAGCCAGTGAGAAGGACGAGTCATCAAGGGATCTCCTCAGAGCTCCTCTCCTGAGGCTCTGTACGAGCGAACGGATCGAGGTCCTGAGCAACCATCAGAAGGGTGACATTGTATGTTTACCTACTGTTTGTACTCCATGTTTGGGTCTTGGCTTCAGGCCACAGATGTTCCGAGTTACTGGGCCTATAGAAAGAATAAGTTTCTGTTATTGTTTTATGCATTTTTCCCATTCCCATTTATGTACCTCAGTTTCCCCAAAATAAACACAGTGTGTTTGGTTTATATACACCTGATTCCACTTGCTTACTCCAGCAGAGGGAGGGGAAGGGAAGTTACATAAGGAGGACAAGCTTGGCTACCAACCAGGTGATAGACACTAGAGCTTGCAGTAAAGGACTGTTGATCTATATTTTTGTTGGGGGGGTTCCCTGCAGCCTTTCCATATTTTATTCCTTGACCTGACACTGCCCTCGACAACTGCCCCAAACTTCTCCTGCTCCCTAAACTTCAGGATTGAGTTCCAGGAGTTAAAGGTACCTGCTCAGGATTGCCTGTTCGTTGGCAGTCCTCAGTTGCAAGCCCCCCATAGACTAAACTTTGCGTTTGAATAAATCCAGGCACTTGGCGTCCGTAATTTTAGATGCTGGGGCTTGCTGACCCTACCTCTCCTCTCCCTCTCCTTTACTGGCCGACACTACCAAGGAGCAATGCTGTGGGTGTGTGAACAGGTAGTCAGACCCCTTGGAGGGCATGAAGTATTTCCTCTCCACACCCTTAGTGGTGGGAGGGATGGAGGCTGGGGTCTGCCAAATGCTCTTTGCATTGGCTTCTATAGTTTTGATGAGGGGTAGAGTGACCCTGGATGCCAGGATGTCCACCATAGAGTCAGGGCCAGCTCTAACTTTTTTGCCGCCCCAAGCAAAAAAAAAGAGCGCTGTCCTGCCGTAAATACTCCCCCCACGAGCGCTGCACCACCCACGTCCCGGCCCTCCCGAGCACTGCGCCGTGCTGCCCAAGTCCCCTCCCCTCCGAGCGCCGCGCCGCCGAAGCCCCCCGCCCCCCTGAGTGCCACGCCATGCTCCCAAAGTCCCCACCCACCCCAACCGCTGCCCGGTCAAAACAAAAACAAACCAACCAAAAAAACCCTCCAGCACCACCCGGCCGAATAAAAAAAACCAAACAAACCCCAAGCGCTGCCCTGTCCCAAGGTGCCGCCCCAAGCACGTGCTTGGTCAGCTGGTGCCTGGAGCCGGCCCTGCATAGAGTCCTTCAGCTCTATCACCTCCTCAGCCTGCAGGTTCATATTCCGGGCCACCCTGTGCAGGAGTCCCTGGTGGGCACGGCTATCTATAGGGGGCGGTCCTGAGCTGGAGGTGCCTGCCATTGCCTCGTCCTGGGAAGCTGATGAGGACACTAGTGGAGAAACTGGATCCGCCAGACCCTCTTTGTCCTCGGGGACCTCCTACCCCACCTCTAGCACCGTATCAGCCACTCTAGGGTCTGGCTCAGGAACTGTGGTGGGTTCCAGAGGAGGTGGTGTCACCGCTGACTCCTCTGCACCCCTAGGGATGGGGCAACTGGCTCCGGCCTCTGGCACCCTAGGCTTGGACGCCACTGAGCATGATGCCTTGGACTGGGCACCCTCGGCCTGGTGGTCAGATCAAAGGTCCATCCAGCCCAGTATCCTGTTGTCGTAGTATAATTCCTCAATCTGAACCTTAGAGTTCAAATATGAGGTACTAGCATAAACTCCTCTAAGCTTAATTACCAGCTTAGATTTTATCTCGCTGCCACTATCCAAAAATTCCAGTGTTTTGGCTCACTCTGGTCTCCCCAAAACATTCCTGGGACCTCAGGCTCAGATGCCCTTGAGTCCTACAACAAGAGAATAACCCATTCCCTTCCCCTCTCTTCTCCACCAGACTTTCCTCTTTGGGCTACCTGAGAGTTACTGATGCAACCTCTTTACATACAATACCAGAGCAGATGTTCTCTTCTTCACAAGAGAACAAGCCAATACAAGGAACAGAAAAGTTCTATCTTCTTCCCTTTCACCGTCCCTGGTGCTGCAGAGTTCACCCTCCGTGATCTAACCAAGAGATTTCCTTCCCTTTCGTTCCTTAGCCTACCCAGAGAGAAAAACCAAAAGTCTAAAGAAACTTTATTATAAAAGAAAGAAAAACATTAAAATATGATCTCTGCATTAATGTGACAATACAGGGCTATTGTTAAAGAAAATATGAATAAAGCCTTATTCAAAGAGATTCAGTTTAAACATTCAGCAACCCACACATGTAATACAAAAAAACAATAACAGCCTATTGTTTTTTCTACCTTTGTACTCACAAACTTTGAAACTGAGATTAGAGCTTGAAGATAGAAAATCCTCTCATAGGCTGAGCGCAGACAAAGACACAGACCCACCTTCCCTCCCTGAGTTTTTTTTAAAATCCAAGTTTCCTGATGGTCTCTGGTCAGGTGTTTGGTTCCCTTTGTTAACCCTTTAGAGGTAAAAGAAACATTAACCCTTAGCTATCTACTTATGACACCTGTCTACCAGGTGCCCCAGAGGGAGTGAATCTAACAGGTAATGATCAAGTGATCTCTCTCCTGTCATCCACTTCCACCCTCTGATAAACAGAGCCTAAGGACACCATTCCTTACTCATCCTGGCTAATAGCCATTGATGAATTTATCTAGTTCTCTTTTTAACTAAACAACTGTAAAATACAAACAGTTCGAATCAGAAGCGAGGGAAACATGGAGCACTTTCAAAGCAACACCACAGTTCCAACCACTGTCACTGGCAATAAGAAGGAACTGGAGAGGCACCAGGTTGGCAGGGTCATATATTAGGTGCCATGGAGGCACCACTCCAGGGGACTCCACAGCGACCTGACCAGTGCTGCTAGGGGAAAAACTTTCTGACGGCTATGCACACGGCATGCGCACACCTAATTCAAATCGATATCAGCAATTAATCACTCAAAGAAGAAGAATCGCTTCCCTCGATCTGCTGGCAATGCTCCTACTAATGCAGCCCAATATGCCTTTAGTCTTCTTGGCAACAAGGGCACACTGCTGACTCATATCCAGCTTCTCATCCACTGTAATCCCCAGGTCCTTTTCTGCAGAACTGCTCCCTAACCATTCGGTCCCTAGTCTGTAGCAGTGCATGAGATTCTTCTGTCCTAAGTGCAGGACTCTGCACTTGTCCTTGTTGGACCTCATCAGATTTCTTTTGGGCCAATCCTCCAATTTGTCTAGGTCACTCTGTATCCTACCCCTACTCTCCAGTGTATCTACCTCTTCCCCCTAGCTTAGTGTCATCCACAAACTTGCTGAGGGTTCAATCCATTCCATCATCCAGATCATTAATGAAGATGTTGAACAAAACCGGCCCCCAGACCGACCCCTGGTGCACTCTGCTCGATACTGGCTGCCAGCCAGACATCGAGCCATTGATCTCTACCCGTTGAGCCCAACAATCAAGCCAGTTTTTTATTTCTTTAACTTCCTGGCAAGAATACTGCGGGAGACTGTATCAAAACCTTTGCTAAAGTCAGGATATATCAAGTCCACCACTTTCCCCATATCCACAAAGCCAGTTATCTCATCATAGAAGGCAATCAGGTTGGTCAGGCATGACTTGCCTTTGGTGAATGAATCCATGTTGACTGTTCCTGATCAACATCCTCTCCTCCAAGTGCCTCAAAATGGAGAAACTCCATTAGGTGGTGAAGCAAGACTGCCAGATGCCGGGGAATCAGGGAGGGACAGACTGAGGGGTGGAAATGAGAGGTGCTACAGGATAACTGTGGGGAGGGGAGGAGGCAGAAGCAGTGGCCCAAGACAGGCAGGTTCCCACGCTGGGAGCCTGCCTATCTGGGGGAGAGCAGTGCTGGGGATTTCTCTGTGCAGCTGAGAAGCCAAGCGCCTTCAGCGAAAATTCAGCACATGGTATTGAAAACAGCCTTGCCTAATGGTTAGAGCACAAGCCCCACGACTGTGTTCTAGTCCGGGCTCTGCCCCTGACTCACTGCCAGACTTGGGGCAGGTCACGGCCCTGCTCTGTGCTTAAGTTTTCCCATCGATCTCCCAGTGAAGGGCCGGGAGATTTATCCCTGCTGTGAAGCACTGTGAGAGCTGGAAATATCAACTAGGAAGGGTAACCAGCCGATGCAGGAGGCCACACTCCATGATCACAATGGTCCCTGCTGACCTGGGACTCTGCCTGGGGCTCGCTGGGTCAGAAGGACTGAGCCCGAGGACTGGCTCAGGGTTCCCGGGGTCACCCCAGCCACAGGCATTTGCTCGCACCCTCCCGCCTCCTACCCCACCTTGCCTCTGCCCCCTCCCTGCCCCTATTGGACCCCTCCCCAAATCCCCGTCCTGGCCCTGCTTCTTCCCCGAGTGCACCCCGTTCCTCCTCCTCCCCCCTCCCTCCCAGCGCTTGCCCTGTGAAACATCTGTTTCACGGCACAAGTGCTGGGAGGGAGCAGGGAGAAGCAGGACGAGGTGCGCTTGGGGAGGAGGCGGAGGCAGAGGTGAGCTTGGTCTTGGGGTGGGTCAGGAAGTTGCTGGTGGGTGCAGAGCACCAACCAATTTTTCCCTGTAGGTGCTCCAGCCCCGGAGCACTCATGGAGTTGGCGCCTGTGACCCCAGGGACTGTGGAGTTCACAGGGCTTTACACCAGCCAGGATCTGGGCAGTTAATGAGAGCAGCCTGATTCCCCTGGCAGCTTAGGGTTTACCTCTGGTGCTAGGGCAAGCGATTCAGCTGCACACTGGCTGAAGAAGGAGACAGCTGGAGACAGGAAGGGAGCGAGTCCTGCTGCTCCCTGCGGTGCCCAAGCCCCACCGAGCCATGAGTGCGGAGCAGAGTCTGCGGTGAGCGGCGTCTAGGGCAGGTCTGATGGGGGTGGAGGGACTCCTGGCCCCACCTCCCAATGAGCCAAGTCTTCCCACCCCCATCAGACCGGCCCCCCATTGTGTTGAGTCCCCCACATCAGACCTGCCTCTGCCATCCCCCATTGCACCAAGCCACTGCGCATGCCAGAGGATTGGACCAAAAGAAATCTGATGAGGTTCAACAAGGACAAGTGCAGAGTCCTGCACTTAGGACAGAAGAATCCGATGTCACTTGGAGACAGTGGGGGCCAGGTTCTGATCTCTGTGACGCTGGTGTAAACCGAGCCAGAAATTACCCTGGCATAACTGAGCAGAATTTGGCCCTAACTCAGTGTCCTAGCCCCCACCCCGTGCTGATCAGGACTGGATTCTGCTCTCATTGAAATCAGTAGGAGCTAAGTCTGCACTGAGCCCCTTGCAGCATTGGTCCCTGAGCTGGTTGCCTGGTGCAATGAGTCTATGGCAGAGGTGGGGAAAGAAGCCAGATCTCCTGACTTGTGGCTTAACCACAGGGCCATCCTGCCTTCATCCACATTTCGCTGTGGCCAGTGTTTTTTCTTCTTTTAACAAAGGTAAAATCTCCCTCTTCTAATCTAGGTTGATCCCTTCGGGTTTCTCTTTCTGTTCCTTTCACTTCCTGGCTCTGCACACCCTCCCCCCGTGGAGTTGTTTGAAAGAGAGGCCGAAGTTTCTCACTGACACTAATTAAAAATGTCGTGATTGCATTTCTTCCAGCGTTATCTACAAAAGCTCAATGTGGGGCTTAAACTGCCCCATCTCCCTTTGAAGTGTGCAGGAAACTCTGGGCGGCATCAGAGCACGGAGGAGACAAAGTCCATTTTGGGGACTTGGGAGCAAAAGAAATAGCAGCAAAAGGAAACTGAAATAAGGATGTGCCTAGCTGGAGGTGGCTGTAACCATGTATGGCTGAGCTCTGCAGCAAGCAGTTCATGCACTCCTGCCTTTAAGGCTCAGGCTTATTGCTTCTTCTGCCTGAGGAGCCCAGTATGTTTCCTGTCTGAGCAGGTGGGTGCAGCTCTGTGGCTGAGGGAAGCTCCGTAGCTAGTATTGTTTTAACTCTCTTGATTCCTTTTCTCTGCCAGCTGAGGTTTCTGCTACGTCGAGACATCATGATCAAGGCATCGATGAGCTCTGGGAAGGCGACTCTCTTCCACCAGGATCTGCAGAGTGGGGTCACCTATCGGGTCCCCGCATTGCTGTATATCCCCTCAGACACGCTCCTGGCATTTGCGGAGAAGCGCTCCTCTGCCAGGGACGAGGACGCTGAGTACCTGGTGCTGAGACGAGGTCGGAAGACAGGGACATCAGTCAAGGTAATTCCCTGTGCATTGTTTCCCTGCAGCCCCCCCTCGCCTGCTGCCCGCTCTCCGCCCGAGGTGTCTCAGCATTAGCGCTTCCCGGGGTTGTGCCTTTCCCTGGATACCTGCACTCCAGGCTATTCACCCCCCAGTAGCTAATGATACTGGTGCAAGGCTGGCTCCTGTGCCAGGCAGAGTGCTCCAATGAGGGGCTGGGGGCCTTTTGAAGTCCAGAGGAAGTTGAGGCTGCTCAGCATCTTGCAGGATCGCACTCCTAAGGACTATGACGGGGGAGAACAACTTGGCAACCCTACTGCCGACCTGGGCTGGGAGGCTCACTCCAAATGCAGTGTAGAGGCCCAGGAGACGGAGGCCGTGCCGTGCCGGGGAACTGGCTGGGATTGCCACAGTCTCTTTCCCACAGCGCTAGTGACTGCGTGATTGGCATGTGTCTTGTCTCTAATTGCAGCCAGCTTGTGTCTGGCTGGAGCCAGGTAGGGAAGAAAAGCAGAGCCAAGCCACTAAAGCAGAAGCCAGCACAACCCTCAGGGGAGCTGCTGCAGCCCAGCCCGTACTCCCTTAGGGGAAGGCAGAACCAAGAGCCTAAAATGAGGCTCTTCAATCCCTGTTTTGGCAGCTGCTTAGTTTTCAGAGGTGCCAAGGGCCCAACAGTGCCCCCTGGTGGTGGGGCAAAGTGTGAGCTCCATGGCCCGTCCAGCCCTGAGGCAGCCATACAGGATGGTCATTGTGATGTACTGAGGAGTGGGCCCCACTCGCTTACCCCTCTGACCTACCTGTTCTCACCCCCTCTCTCCTGCTGCAGTGGGGTCCCAGGGAGCCCTTGACGAGCGCAGTGTTACTGGGTTACCGCACGATGAGCCCCTGCCTGGTGTACGAGCGGAAGAGTCAGACTGTCTTCCTGTTCTTCATCTGCGTGAGGCAGCACGTCTCAGAGCAATGGCAGATCTGGACTGGGCAGAATGCCGCCCGGCTGTGCTACGTCTGGAGTGGAGACGCCGGCCAGACCTGGAGCTCGTTAACGGACTTGACGGAGCAGGTGATTGGGGAAGACTTGAAGGACTGGGCCACGTTTGCGGTGGGGCCTGGGCACGGGGTACAGCTCCGCTCTGGGCGGCTGGTGATTCCGGCTTACGCCTACCACATTACCGCTCGCTGCTGCCACCTGCCACTGCCCTGGGGGACCCAACCCCGGTCTTTGGTCTTTTATAGTGACGACGGCGGGCAGCGCTGGCACAAGGGTGAGCTGATTGAGGGCATGAAGACGGGGGAGTGCCAGGTGGCCGAGGTAGCATGCCAGGCCTGCGACCCTGTGCTGTACTGCAACGCCCGCACTCCCTGCCGGTGCCGGGCAGCAGCGTTCAGCACAGACCAGGGGCTCACATTTGAGAGCCCCTCCTCATGCAAGAAGCTGTGTGAGCCGCCTCATGGCTGCCAGGGCAGTGTGGTGAGCTTCACACCAACAACAGGGCTTCTGGAGATGGATGGCGCGGAAGAGCCAGACGCCCCGGCCCATCAGACGACCTGCCTGTTGAACGGTGAGAACACCCCCGCCACCATCCACAGAAGCACCGTGTCGTGGCTACTTTACTCCCACCCAATGGATAAATGCAAGCGAGTCGACCTGGGCATCTACCTCAACCAGTCCCCATTGAACGAGGCCAAGTGGGAGCACCCCTGGCTCCTGTACAAAGGGCCGTGTGGTTACTCAGACCTGGCCGTATTACAGGAGGCATCAGCACCGCTCTTGTTTGGCTGCCTGTTTGAGTGCGGGGTGAATCATGCGTGTGAGGAGATCACCTTCCAGCTCTTCTCCTTTGAGGATCTCCAAAGCTCCTTGGAGAAGCCTGAATCAAAGCAAAAATCTGACTAGCGGTGTCCTCCGGAGGAGTAAGTGAGGCGCACCCCCCCACCCCTGAAAATCCCCATCCCCATGAGGCCTGGGCTTCCGAAAACAGCCTCTTCTTTTGGGTGTCTCTGGTTCCGGGTCCGGGACTTCCTAGAGCACGGGTGGGCAAACTACAGCCCGAGGAATGAGTGTAATAATTTCTGTGGAGTCGTGACAACTGTTTTGTCAGGGTGGAGGTGCCATGGCCCTGTGCTAAAATTCTTATGCCCTTCCAATCGAAATGCTTAATGTCCACCACTACCCCTAAGTGGTTAGAATCACATCAACTCATAGGTGCAGGAACTAGGAATCTGGGGAGTGCTGCAGCAACCCCAGGTTTTACGTGTGCCCAGGATCCCGGCTGCCAGCCCCGTGCCTCGTGGCTCTGCTCCCAGCCCCACATGCGGGGTCCTCTCCTGACCCTGAGCCTGGGACTCCACCCCCACCCCCAGCTGTGGCTCCAGCCTTGGCCTCCTTACCCTTGTCCATGTCCCCACTCCCAGAGCCACGGCCCTGCTCCCAGCCTCAGCTCTAGGGGGTGGAGGGGGAGCGGACATGCATAAGGGGGGTGCAGTATCCCCACTATAAAAATGATACTGGAATCCATCTTAAACCTGATGCTTTTTCATTTAGAAGGAGGGGTGGGAATCCAGAGAAAGACAAACGATTCTCACCTTGTGCCAAAGATATAAAAGGAGTGGAACAGAACAAAGGGAGCTTCCAGTCATGAAAACATCCCGGCTTTCCATCTAAGATGTCTGCTGGTACTAACAAGGACTGTACCAGGGGAGAGGATTGGGTCCAGACTAGAAAGGAGTCTAGTCTGTGAAAGAAGCTTATTGGAACATTTCTGAGGGTGAGATTTACTTGTAATCAGTTTCTTAATGTGTTAGGTTTAGACTTGCGTGTTTTGTTTTATTTTGCTTGGTAACTTACTTTGTTCTGTCTGTTATTACTTGGAACCACTTAAATCCTACTTCTTCTACTTAATAAATCACTTTGTTTATTAGTAAACCCAGAGTAAGTGTTGAATACCTGGGGGAGCAAACAGCTGTGCACCCTCTCTCTAATCAAGTGATACAGAGGGCAGACAATGTTATGAGTTTTACCCTCTATAAGCCTGTTAGAGAGTAAAAGGACTGTATTTGTGGTTGGGATCCCATTGGGAGTGGGTGTCTGGGTGCTGGAGAATAGGGGACCATGCTGTGGCAGTTTTTGTAAAGCCTGGCTTTAGGCAGCATGGCAGACCTGCGTCGGTGTGCAGCGTGTCTGACTCAAGAAGGCAGGGTCTGGAGGTCCCAAGCTGCAGCGAAACAACAGGCTAAAGGTAATTCCAGTTATGTCAGGTGACAGTCCCAAGGGGGTCTCTGTGACTGAAACCCATTCCTTAGGATCTCTTCGCACTTGTCCTCGAATTTACACCTCATCCATGTTAGACATGCGTTCCTGTCTGGCATCCTGTTATCTTGCCAACCGGTATTGCCCTGGCCTCTTCCTTTGCATTCAGTGTTGAACCCATTCTACACAATATGCATTACCTACTTTTGGGGCAAAGCCAGACTTTTTCTGGCACCATGCTCCCTATTTGTAAAACATTTGCTTGTGCCAATATCAGAGGGCGAACACAGCACAGGGTTTGGGGCTGTCCACTCCTGACACTTCTGTGATGTCTAGGGTGGTATTTTAGGGGTTGCCCTGCATGTGCAGGCAGAGAGAGGAGAAAACGCCCCTGTCACCGTGTATCCGTGTTGCCGTGTATGCCGTAACCGAGCCTGATCACCTCGAAGCCTCTCTCTCAGCTCACGTGTTTCAATAGAGCTTCTACGTTTGCCGGTCGTGATGTGTTGGTGGTTTGTATTGTAGTGATATCAGTTATTACTAAATGCTGCATTTGTTTTGTAATATTGTTAGTAGATATTTTAGGCATTGTGGTGTTTTAGGTTTGTTAACTCTATTCGCTAGTCATAGCTGCTCTCTACCCCTTGTACTATCCCCAATAAATGTTTAAATGATTAATTTTTGTTGTGGTGTCTGCATGTGCTCGTGCCTGGCCTTCTGATTCTGTTGCACTCGTGACCCATACTCGTCCTTGCCTCTTACCCCTATAGTCGTTGCCGTGCAGCCTGGTAAATAACAGGCCTGCATTTTTTTTTTGCCCCTGCGAATACGTGGCAATCTACAATCCAATTTATTTTGCCCCAATCCTCCAATTTATCTAGGTCTCTCTGGAGATCCTATCTCTACCCCTCGAGCGTATCTAGTCTCCCCCAGCTTAATGTCATCCATGAACTGCTGAGGGTGCAATCCATCCCATCATCCAGATCATTAGTGAAGATGTTGAAGAAAACTGACCCAGGGGCATTCACTTGATAACAGCTGCCAACTAGACATAGAGCTGGTGATCACTACCGTTGAGTCCAACGGTACAACCAGCTTTCTGCCACCTTATAGCTCATTCATCAATTCATACTTTTTTAACTTGCTGGCGAAATACTGTGGGAGCCGTATCAAAAACTTGCTAAACTCAAGATATATACATCCACTGCTTTCCCATATCCACAGAGCCGTTATCTCATCATAGAAAGGCAATCAGATTTGGTCAGGCATGATTTGCCCTTGGTGAATCCATGTTGATTGTTCCCTATCATTCCTCTTTCCTTCACCTGCTTCAAAAATGGAAAAGCTCCACTAGGTGGCGAAGCAAGACTGCCTGACGCCAGAATCAGGAAGGGACTGAGGGCTGGTCTACACTACGGGGAAAATCGATTTTAGATACGCAACTCTCAGCTACGTGATAACGTAGCTGAAGTCGAATATCTAAAATCGATTTACTCACCTGTCCTCACCACGCGGGATCCGATGTCCGGGCTCACCATGTCAATTCCGGAACTCCGTTGGGTTGGTGGAGTCCGGAATCGATATAACGCGCTCAGGGATCGATTTTAACCCGCCGATACGCGGGTAGTCTAGACGTGGCCTGACTGAGGGGTGCAAATGAGAGGTGCTACAGGAGTACAAGGCAGAGAGTAGTGACCTACCAGTCTGGGGGAGAGCGCGCTGGGGGTTCTCTGTGCAGCTGAGAGGCCAAGAGCCTGCAGCGAAAATTCAGCAGACGGGTTGGAAACACCCTGGCCTAATGGTTAGAGCATAATCCCAGAACTGAGATTTAGTCCGGGCTCTGCCCCTGAATCCTGCCAGACCTGGGCAGGTCACGGCCCTGCTCTGTGCTTTAGTTTTCCCATCGATCTCCCGGGGAAGGGCCAGGAGATTTCCTCTGCTGTGAAGCACTGTGAGAGCTGGAAATATCGGACTAGGGAGGGTAAACCGGCCTATGCAGGAGGCACAGTCCATGATCACAATGGTCCCTGCTGGCTGGGACCCTGGCTGGGGCTCGCTGGGCAGAAGGACTGAGCCCGAGGGCTGTCCAGGGCCCCCAGGGTCACCCCAGGGACTGCGGGGTTCATGGGCCTTTCCCCCATTCAGGATCTGGGCAGTTAGCGAGAGCAGCCCGGATCCGCCATCGACTTAGATTTTACCTCCGGTGCCGGGGGAGCGATTCAGCTGCACACCGGCCGCGGGAGGAGGAGCCGGGGAGAGCTGCGAGGGGGTCCTGCTGCTCGCGGTGCCCGAGCCCCGCGGAGTCGAACTCGGCGCCGGGGGCAGATCTGATGGGGACTCGTGCAATGGAAGGTGGGGGGGCAGGTCGGATGGGGCCGGGGGTTCGTGGCAATGGGGTGCCGGGGGGCAGGTCGGATGCAGTGGGAGGGGGATTCGGTGCAAGGGAGGTGGGGGCAGTTCTGATGGGGGCGGGGGATTCGGTGCAATGGGAGATGGGGGCAGATCTGATGGGGTGGGGGGGATTCCGGGTTGCACGAGTGGGAGGTGAGGGGGCAGGTCTGATGACGTGTGGGGGGATTCAGGGCAGTGGGGTTGGCGGGGGGCAGGTCGGATGGCGGGGGGATTCGGGCAGTGGGGGTTGGCGGGGGGGCAGGTCGGATGGCAGTGTGGGGGATTCGGGGCAGTGGGGGTTGGCGGGGGCAGGTCGGAGATGGCGGGGGTGGGGATTCGGTGAGCAGTGGGGGTTGGCGGGGGGCAGGTCGGATTGCGGGGGGGCGGATTCGCGGCAGTCGGGGTTGGCGGGGGGGCAGGTCTGTTGAGGGACTCGCCATGCCGGGGGGCGGTGCGGAGGCCGCTTTGGGGGTGGGGCGCTGTAGCGCGTCTGCGAACCGCGCCGTGTCTGCGGGGGGCAGGGGCGGAGCGGGGGTGAGCTCGCTCGGCTCGGCTCGGCTCGCTAGGGCTTTCAATCCCTGCCAGGGTTAGAGCTTCTCTTTCTCTTCTCTTGCTGTTTTTAGGCTCCCTGGTCTAGTTTGCCCCGTCTCGCTGGCAGAGCAGAAAGCCGGGCCAGGAGGGAGGAAGAGGCCAGAGCCGGTTGCATTGGAGATCGCGCTGCGGGGATCCCCTCAGCAGGGCAGGCACCGGCTGCGGTAAATTGCTGCCCTGGGCTGGGGCTGGGAAAGTCTGGGCTTGGAGGAAGCCCCTGTTTGTCTCTTGGAGACAGAGGGGACCGGGTTCTGATCTCTGTGACGCTGGTGTAAACCCAGAGCCAGAAATTACTCTGGCGTAACTGAGCAGAATTTGGCCCTAACTCACTGTCTTAGCCCCCACCCCGTGCTGATCAGGACTGCATCCTGCTCTCATTGAAATCAGTAGGAGCTAAGTCTGCACTGAACCCCTTGCAGCATTGGTCCCTGAGCTGGTTGCCTGGTGCAGTGAGTCTATGGCAGAGATGGGGAAAGGAGGAGTCCAGTATGTTTCCTGTCTGAGCAGGTGGGTGCAGCTCTGTGGCTGAGGGAAGGTCTGTAGCTCGTATTGTTTTAACTCCCTTGATCCCTTTTCTCTCCCAGCTGAAGTTTCTGCTACGTCGAGACATCATGATCAAGGCGTCGATGAGCTCTGGGAAGGCGATTCTCTTCCACCAGGATCTGCAGAGTGGGGTCATCTATCGGATCCCCGCACTGCTGTATATCCCCTCAGACACGCTCCTGGCATTTGCAGAGAAGCGCTTCTCTGCCAGAGACGAGGACGCTGAGTACCTGGTGCTGAGACGAGGTCGGAAGACAGGGACTTCGGTCGAGGTAATTCCCTGTGCATTGTTTCCCTGCAGACTCCCCTCGCTTGCTGCCCACTCTCCGCCTAAGGTGTCTCAGCATTAGCACTTCCCAAGGTTGTGCCTCTCCCTGGATACCTGCACTCCAGGCTATTCACCCCCCAGTAGCTAATGATACTGGTGCAGGACTGGCTCCTGTGTGGGGTAGAGCGTTCCGATGAGGGGCCGGGGGCCTTTACCTGCCTTTTGAAGTCCAGAGGGAGTTGAGGCTGCTCAGCATCTTGCAGGATCGCACTCCTAAGGAATATGATGGGGGAGGGCTCCATCCACAAGCCCCCATCAACTCTCCTCCTCTGCCGACAGCAATCTAACTCCCTTCTCAGAATCCTCTGCTGCATCCTCGCCCCTGTGTCTAGCTTACAAGCTTTCTGTGGCAGAGACTTTTCACATCTGGATATGTCTTGCACAGGGCCAGTGCATCATCAGCTCTTAATGATAGGCCGGGGGGGCTCCTGGGTCTATTTTATTCCTGGAAGTCCCAGCAGCTACAAGAGCCTTTTTTCTCTCCTTCTCCATTTGGCTAGATGATTATTCATGGTTTATTAAGCACCAACCACATGTGCCCCCCCATTGGTGCTGGACCACCACCCCCACACCAACAATCGGTCTGTCTCTGCTAAGGACCCCACCGTGTCTTGGGCTGGGGCAGGGCGTTCTAGGTGGAGAATCCTCACCTAGGTGCTTCGTTCCCATCCCAGCTGATCTCTCGAACGCTGAAAGCTGTTCCCTCCCAGGGCATGGTGCGAGCCTTCTTTATTCCTGCCGGCTTTTGCCTGAGTAGAGCAGTGAATTCAAAGTCCGATTCAAACCTCCATGAAAACAGGCCCTGATCTCATTGCCGAGATGCTTCTCCTGAGTGAGAAATGTTGCTGCTCTGAAGATAGGTGTGTAGACAGCACTTGGAAGTTGCAGCTCAGACTGAAGCCAACCCCAGCCCATGTCCCCTAGACTTCAGAGCCCGAGCACCAGCCCCAGCCACAACTTCAGAGCGCTGTCTACACCGCTCGCGTGAGTCCGGCTACCCCACTAGGGTTGCCAACTTTCTAATCCAACGTTTCTCTAATGCGGCCACGACAGCCTGATGGGGGGTAGCGGGGGGGGAATGGCAAACCATTGTCCCCTCCGACTCCCTCCTTGTTGCTCCTGGATGTGCCACTCTGCACCGCCTCTGCAGAGAGGTGAGCACAGTGCTGCAGGAGCAAGGTGAGTTCTTGACTCACATTGTGGGGAGGGGGTTTGGGCAGCAGGCTCCAGCAGTGGGACTTCAGGAACCTGGCTCCAACCATGGGGCAGCAGGTACTGACTCCCCCGCTCTGGCCACGTGGCCCTGGCCTCCAGCTGTGGGGCTTCAGCCTTCGGCCCCTGGTTCCAGCTGCGCGGCAGCAGGCGCTGGCCTCCAGCCCCAGTCTCAGAGCAGTGGGCTCCAACTACAGGTCTTTGGGCGCCAACCCCTGGCTCTGGCGGCTAGGCAGCAGATGCTGATCCTCGACTCCAGCTGTGGGGCTTCAGTTGGCCTCTGGCCCCCAGTTCTACCGTGCGGTGTCGGGCGTTGGCCCTGTTCTCCAGCCACACGGCCCCAGCCCCTGGTGCAGATCCCCTGCCCCAGCTGCACGGCAGCAGGTGCCGACCCACAGCTCTGTTCCCGGGCTTCTGCCACGTGGTGGTGGGAGCTGGCCCCAGATGCCGACCCCTGGCCACGCAACAGCAAACGCTGGCTCCAGCCATGCAGCGGCAGGCGCTAACTCCTGGCCCCAGCCACACACCCCTGGGATCTGGCACCCAGCTCTGACCTCTAGCTGTGTGGCTGCAGGCCCTGGCCCTGGGCGTTGACCCACAGCTCTGGCTGCACAGCAGCGGACTCCGATCCCTGGCTCCAGCCACACAGTTCCTGTCCCCAACTGCGGGTTCTGGCTGCGGGCGCTGAGCCCCGGCCCTGGCCACATGGCAGCAGACACCAGGCCCTGACTTGGACCACGCGATAGTGGAGATCATCACTCATCCCCATTGCCTCTGGCCCCTACTACCTCCTATGCCCTGTATCCCCCCATTGCCTCGGGCCCCCGCTGCCTCCCCCGGCTCTGCATCCATCCCACTATCATCTCTGGCCCCTGCTGCTTCCCCTTTGCCCCCCTATCCAGGGCTTAATGGGTCCTGGGGCTTGCTGAGAAAAGTGATGTTAACAAACATGCAAGTGTCACTTTTCACAGCAGACTTACTAGCTATCCCTGAAAAGTGATACTTGTATGTTTGTTAATATCACTTATCACTTTTCATAGCCTCCCAGGCAGCTAAAGTTGCTGTGATATTAACAAATATACAAATAGCACTTTTCACGGCAAGCCCCAGGCCCCTTTAAGTCCTGGATAGCAGGGAGGGGAGCATTATTTTCAGTACTGAGTCTGCCAAAAAACCCCTACAAATATAAATTACAATGACTTGGAGGTGAATCTGTACATTTTTTATTGTTTTCCTAGAGTTAATGAAGTATTTTAGGAAAAAGTGTCAGTGGAGCCACCAGTGAGAGGTAGTGGCTGGACTCTGAGGCCACCAAAAAATGTGTTGTGAGAACCCCTGTTCTAATTAGGATCACCAGATGACAAGGACAAAATATCGGGACATATGGGGGGGCAGGGCCAAAGGAAAAAAAAAAGCAGGATTGCTGCTGAAGCAGAAAAAAAAAATGGGGTGGAGGGGGGCTCACCAGTGTACTCCTCCAGCCCCTAGCCAAAATATCAGGACAAACGGTGTCCCGACCGTACAACCATCGGGACGCGGGACAATCAACTGAATATCGGGACAGTCCAGTTTTTATCGGTACGTCTGGTCACCCTAGTTCTAATCACACAAAACCGAACACCGCTTCACCAAAGCCCCACCCCTTCTCCGAGGCCCCGCCCCAACTCGCTCCATCCCCCCTCCTTCCATCACTCACTGTCCTTGACCCTCACTCACTTTCACCAGGCTGGGGCAGAGGGTTGGGGTGCAGGAGGGGGTGAAAGCTCCGGCTGAGGTGCGAGCTCTGGGGTGGGGCCAGAAATGAGGAGTTCAGGGTGCCGGAGGGGGCTCCCATCGCCCCCCCCCGCGCCGTTTTGTGCGCGCTCCGCCTTGTTTTTCCCTTCCCCCCTTTTTTGTTGTCCCCAAGCGTGGTTCCCCTGTGAGGGGGCGTGATCCGCGCTCGCCTGGTCCCCCAAACCTTTGTGTTGGGTGCATACTGGTTTTTCCGCTGGGCAAGAACCTCCCAGGGGATGGGTGGGAGGTTGTGTGCCTTGGGGGGGCGTGCGGAAGGAGCAGCAGAGGGCTCGGGGGGTTTTTTTTTTGGGGGGGTTGGCTTAGTTTTTTTTTTTTTTTTTTTTTGTTGTGTTTGTTGTGTGTTTTTTTTGTTTTGTTGGGGGCGTTGCCGGGCATGAGTCTCTGGGGGAGCGGGAGATCTCTGTGTGTTGGGGCATTAGCGAGTTGGGGTGCTGTGTGGGGATGAGGGATTTGGGGTCGAAGAGGGGGCTCGGGGCAGGGTGTTGGGGGGTGCGGGCTCCAGGAGAGAGTTTGGGTGCGGAAGGGGACTCCGAGCTGGGGCAGGGAGTTGGGATGCCGGGTCCCAGTGGAGCTTCCAGGAGGCACATGCAGCTAGGGCAAGCAGGGAGCCTACCTTAGTTCCGGGCCCCTGCTGCGCCGCCACCTGGACTTTTAATGGCCCAGTTGGCACTGCCGACCGGAGCCGCTAGGGTCCCTTTTCGACCAGGCATTCCAGTCGAAAACCGGACTTCTGGGAACCCTACTGCCAACCTGGGCTGGGAGGCTCACTCCAAACGCAGTGTAGACGTCCAGGAGAGCAGCTCAGGAGGTGGAGGCTGGGCTGGGCCGGGGAACTGGTTGGGATTGCCACAGTCCTTTTCCCACGGTGCTAGTGACTGCGTGATTGGCATGTGTCTTGTCTCCAATTGCAGGCAGCTTGTGTCTGGCTGGATCCACGCAGGGAGGAAAAGCAGAGCCAAGCCACTAAAGCAGATGCCAGCGCAGCCCTCAGGGGAGCTGCTGCAGCCCACCCCATGCTCCCTTAGGGGAAGGCAGAACCAAGAGCCTAAAATGAGGCTCTTCAATCCCTGTTTTGGCACCAGCTTGGTTTTCAGAAGTGCTGAGGGCCCAACAGCTCCCCCTGGTGGTGGGGCAAAGTGTGAGCTCCATGGCCCATCCAGTCCTGAATCAGCAGTGCTGGGTGGTCATCGTGATGTACTAAGGAGTGGGCCCCACTCGCTTACCCCTCTGACCTACCTGTTCTCGCCCCCTCTCTCCTGCTGCAGTGGGGTCCCAGGGAGCCCTTGACGAGCACAGTGTTACCGGGTCACCGTACGATGAACCCCTGCCCGGTGTACGAGTGGAAGAGTCAGACTGTCTTCCTGTTCTTCATCTGCGTGAGGCAGCACGTCTCAGAGCAATGGCAGATCTGGACTGGGCAGAATGCCGCCCGGCTGTGCTACGTCTGGAGTGGAGACGCCGGCCAGACCTGGAGCTCGTTAACGGACTTGACGGAGCAGGTGATTGGGGAAGACTTGAAGGACTGGGCCACGTTTGCGGTGGGGCCTGGGCACGGGGTACAGCTCCGCTCTGGGCGGCTGGTGATTCCGGCTTACGCCTACCACATTACCGCTCGCTGCTGCCACCTGCCACTGCCCTGGGGGACCCAACCCCAGTCTTTGGTCTTTTATAGTGACGACGGCGGGCAGCGCTGGCACAAGGGTGAGCTGATTGAGGGTATGAAGACGGTGGAGTGCCAGGTGGCCGAGGTGGCATGCCAGGCCTGCGACCCTGTGCTCTACTGCAACGCCCGCACCCCTTACCGGTGCCGGGCAGCGGCGCTCAGCACAGACCAGGGGCTCACATTCAAGCGCCCTTCCTCATGCAAGAAGCTGTGCGAGTCGCCTCACGGCTGCCAGGGCAGTGTGGTGAGCTTCACACCAACAACAGGGCTTCTGGAGGCGGATGGCGCAGAAGGGCCAGACGCTTCAGCCTCCAAGATGACCTGCCTGTTGAACGGTGAGAACGTCCCCTCCGCCATCCAAAGAACCACCATGTCATGGCTGCTTTATTCCCACCCAACGAGTAAACGCAAGCGGGTCAATCTGGGCATCTACCTCAACCGTTCCCCATTGAACGAGGCCAAGTGGGAGCACCCCTGGTTCTTGTACCAAGGGGCGTGTGGTTACTCGGACCTGGCTGTGTGCCAGGAGGCGTCAGCGCCACTCTTGTTTGGCTGCCTGTTTGAGTGTGGGGTGAATCACGCATGTGAGGAGATTGCCTTCCAGCTCTTCTGCTTTGAGGATCTACAAAGCTAAAATCTGGATAGCAGTGTCCTCCAGCGGAGTAAGCTCCCCCCTCCCGCCCTCGGAGATTCTCACCTCCACGAGGCCTGGGCTTCCGAAATCAGCCTCTTCTTTCGGGTGTCTCTGGTTCAGGGTCCGGGACTTCTAGGGGTCACTCCATCTGAGACTGAGAACTTGGCCACAGCCCAGGCAGCTGTGCCAGCCTCTCCATGGCCGTCCTACTGAGGTACCACCACCCTGAGCCAGATGCACCACTGCCAGGGGCCAAAACGCCTGCTGGTTAAATCAGCTCCACAGGTTACACCCACTGAGGATGTGGCCCAGAGTGAGGACTGCTCAGTCCATACTCCACAGACCTTGTCATAAACAGATAAGAAAAGTTAATAGCACAGAAGTACTTTATATTTCTTTGACTATAAAGGGTTAACAAGTTCAGTAAGCCTGGCTGTCACCTGACCAGAGATTGACTATAAAGGGTTAACAAGCTTCTAGAGTAAGCCTGGCTGTCAACCTGACCAGAGGACCAGTCAGGAGACAGGATACTTTTCAAATCTTGAGGGAGGGAAGGTTCTGTGTGTGCTGTTTAGTGTTTGGTTGTTGTTCACTCTGGGGGCTCAGAGGGAGAACCAAAGACGTGCACCAGGTTTCTCTCCAATCTCCCTGATACAGGCTCTTATAGTTCAAAATAGTGAGTTACTAGATAGATAAAGCGAGTTAGGCTTATGTTTGTTTTCTTTATTTGCAATTGTGCATTTGGCTGGAAGGAGTTTCAATTGTGTATTTGGCTGAAAGGAGTTCAACATTTGTATGAATTTTGCTGAAAGGATTTTTTAATTTGTACTTGACATACTTAGGCTGGGGAGGGTTATCCCAGTTGCCTATAGCTGAAAGACTCTGTTACCTAATCCATTTTTTAAATTACAAAGATAATTTTTACTGTTTTTCTCTCTTTAATTAAAAGTTTCTTGTTTAGAAGAGTCTGATAGTTTTTTATCTGGTGCTTGACCCCAGGGGACTGGGCGGGGTCTGGGGAGCGGATTCACCAGGGAATTGGTGGGAGAAAGGAGGGAAGAGGGGAGAGAGAGGCTAATTTTCTCTCTGTGCAGGATTACTGTCTCTCTCAGGGAGAGTCTGGGAGGGGGAGAGAGAAGGAGGGGGAAGGTGAATTTCCTCTCTGTTTTGTGATTCAAGGAGTTTGAATCACCAGTGATCTTCCAGGGTAACCCAGGGAGGGGAAGCCTGGGAGAGGCAACGGTGGGGGAAAGGGTTTCTTTCTTGTGTGTTAAGATCCAGAGGGTCTGGGTCTTGGGGGTCCCCAGGCAAGGTTTTGGGGAGACCAGAGTGTACCAGGCACTGGAATTCCTGGTTGGTGGCAGCGCTACCGGTTCTAAGCTGGTAATTAGCTTAGAGGAATTCATGCTGGTACCTCATCTTTTGAACGCTAAGGTTCAGAGTGGGGAATTGTACCATGACAGACCTGTCAATCCTTGGTCCCTCTACTGAGACTGCCAGGGGAGGTGGCACATTCAGCTAGTGCTAATGTGGGCATTTGCCCTGTTTTTTGCAGTGCTGTTGTTGTAGCCATGTTGGTCCCGGGATAGGAGAGAGACAAGGGAGGGGAGAGAGACACACCGAGCTCTTTGCCAGGTCTGGGAAGGCACCTCTCAGCGTCACAGCTCAATGCAAGGTAGACAGATTGTGAAGCATAAGGGGTTAACACATGTTGTAAGAAGCCATTCAGAACGAAGTGGGCAGCTGACACCTTTGCAGTCATAGGACTGAGGAGAACTGGTGGGTTACAGATTGTTGTCATGAGACACAAAATCGGGGTCTCTATTGACTTAAGCTGGACCCCCAAAATCAGACTCTAAGGGACGCTGGTTTTATGTCTCCTGACACCGATCTGTAACCCACTAACTCTCCTTTGGGGAAGAAGAGCTCTGTGGAGCTCAAAAGCTTGTCGCTTTCACCAACAGAAGCTGGTCCAATAAAAGATGTGCCCTCACCGACTTTGTCTCTCTCTCATACAGGCCCGTCCATTAAGAATTATGCAGACACAAAAGAGAACTTACTCTGGGTGCGGGCAGGGGGAGGTGGGGATCTGCTGTGAAAGTTATGCGGCTGAGGGTGCTGTCCTAAGGTCCCTGTGAGCTGCATGGCCGTGCTGCAGCCTATTGAGCGCCACACAGACACTCAGGGAACCTGCCACAGCTGGGGAAGGGCCACTCCTCCCTCAGCCCCAACTCAGCCCTGGATCTGCTGCAGCTGGGGGAAGAGCACCCAGCCCGGACCTGCCATAGCCCTGCCGCAGCCAAGGGAGGGGTGCTGCTCCCCCGGCCTGAACTCAGTCCGGACTTGCTGCAGCGGGGAGAGGCGCTTCTCCCCCTCCAGCTCAGGTGCTGCTGTGAGGAGAGAGAGCTGAGGGGAATCCTCTCTCCCCGCCGTAGCCCTGGGGTAGCCTGCAGCCCAAACACCTCATCCCTGGCCCCACCCCTGAAGCCACACTCCCAGCTGGAGCCTTCATCCCCCTCTCCCCTGCACCCTGACACTCTGCCCCAGCCCTGAGCCCCCTTCTACACTCCAAACCCCTCAGCCCCACCTCCACCACATGAATTTTGTTATGTGCACCAATATGGAGGTGATGTGCCTGCATGTTGGTGCACATAACAAAATTCATTCCACACATGGGTGGGAAATGTTAGAGGGAACACTGGTGCTGTCTTATTAAAGGTGATACTAAGGACATGACCACACATGGTCACTGAAGAGCCCGTGTTTGCAGGAGTAGTAGCTTAGCATCTTGGCCATTTCTCAGTTCAGGGAACCATCCAAGCAGCTTCCTTAAAGCATTCTTTGCAGTGTCAACTGGAGAAGTTGTTCAAATATTTCCTCTCCTTGGGCAAGTCCCGGTGTAGCTGGTGTGTGGGTGAGTGAGCTGTCTTCATTCGCTCTGTAAGCTGCTCCAGGAGCATACACATCCCTCCCTTCATAAATCAGCACCACAGCGTCGCTTCTGCCCTGGGGAGCAAGCAGGCACCAGCTTGGAGGCAGATGCCGACGCTACTCCACATCATGTCTGTGCATGTCACCCGCAAGCTGTGCAGCATCTCTGCTGTATTACTGATGTGCTAGAGGCCCCAGATTAACCTGTGGCTCTCCCTCCTGATAATAGTTCTAGAAAGTCCTGTGGTGTAGTGTCTGAGGTGCTGGATTGAGACTTGGGGGACCTGGGTTCTGCTCCTGGCTCTGCTACTGAACTTCTGGGTGACCTTGGGCAAATCACTTTGCTTCTCTGTGCCTCAGTTTCCCCTTCCACTCTTTGTCATGTCTGTTTAAACTGTCAGCTCCTTGGAGCACAGCCTGGCTCTTACTATGTGTCTGATCTCAGGGCCTCTTGGTGCTACTGGAAAATCAGTAAGTAATAGTATAATACAATATATAGCATTATCAAAGTAGTATATTTATAAGCAGCTACCTTATTTCTCCTCCCCCACCCCCCCAGTCGGCACTTAGCCAAGCAGTACATATCTAGCCCTTACAGAGGCAGAATCTGCAAACACTTATCCACTTGCTTAACTCTACTCACATGAGTAAGTGCCATTGACTTCAGTGGGACTCCTCACACAGGGAAAGCTACCGGCATTTCTAGGATCTAGCCCCAAATCTTTCTTGGTGAGGTAGCAGGCCTGATTCTGATCTCACTTGCTCTGGTGTAAATGACAGAGTTTCTTAGAAGTTGATGGAAATCCCGGATGTAAGTGAGATGAAAACCAGGCCAATTATTTTGAAATCAGTCCTTCCAGGATCTTTGCTGCCCTGTGAAAATCCCTTTAGATCCACTTGATGATGAATTGACTTCTGTTTCTTACTTTTATATCGGTTCTCTGTTTGTAGCCACTTGACACCAGTTCTGTAATGGCACTGATCGCTCACTGCATTGGCCGGGTCCCTTGCCATGAAACAGCTTCAACAGGAGAGTGGCTACAGAATTTAAAGGGCTAGATTCACCTATTCCCTACTGACCAATTTGCGTGTCTCTGGCAGCCCAAAACAGCTGGAGAATGTCAGTGAATCTGGCCCCAGAGTCTGCTTGACCCAGATGCTTGGTTAAATCGGTAATGAGCAGGTGCTGGCTCAATGGCTGAGTGTAATAATTTCTGTGGTGTCGGGACAACTGTTTGGTCAGAGTGGATGCGCCTTGGCCCTGGGCCAAAATTCTTATGCCCTTCCAATGGAAATGCTTAATGTCCACCACTGCCCCTGTCTGGTTAGAATCACATCAACTCATAGGCGCAGGAACTAGAGGTCTGGGGGGTGCGGCTGCACCTCCAGGTTTTACATGGGGATCTGCTTCTGGCCTTGCGCCCAGGGTCCTGGCTGCCAGCCTGTGTCTCATGGCTCTGCTCCCGGCCCCACATGCAGGGTCCTCTCCTGGCCCTTAGCCTGGGACTCCACCCCCACCCCCAGCTGTGGCCCCAGCCTCAACCCCCTTACCTCAGTCCATGTCCCCCGTCCCAGAGCCACAGCCCTGCTCCCAGCCTCAGCTCTAAGAGGTGGAGGGGGAGTGGACATGGGTAAGGGGGGAGTGCAGTGCCCTCACTATAAAAAGTGTCCCAGCGCCACTGTCTGTCCCTGTGCTGGGTAGCAGCACACAAAAGCTATTTGTATACCTTGAACTGTGCTTTCATTTTAGAAACTCGAACTACTGACTGTCCATTCGCTGCCTGAGAGGCTGTAACCATGTCTCCCTCCAGGGGTCGGTCCCAGCAACTATCACAGCTATTTACCTATAGTCAAAAGGTGTTAAATCCTCTCTGCTGACAAGGCCGGGGCATGTGGTTGGTGCTGGTGCGTCCAGTCCTGATGCACATGGGCAGCCCCTGGAGCCTGTATCTGTACGTGGCTGCGGTTCATTAGTAAGGAACTTTCTCTGCATGGGTCTGTGTCGGCTAGAATGGTTTTATTTATTCCTCATCTCCTTTAACAAACGTGCAGCCTCTTCGCACCTAAAGTGAGAGCACGGCCCCTATTTTAAATTCTTCTCCACAGAGAGGGCCTGATCCACACCCCATTGGCATCAGGCCCCTGGTGCTTTGAATGCCTGCCCGAGTGAATGGAGGATCGAGCCCTCCCTTGCAAAAGAGAAGGAGGGATGGTGCAGTCTGAGCTGGATGTTAGCAGATGAAAGCAACCCATCGTTCCCAACCCCACTGAACACAGCAGCTGCAGGCTGGGGCTGCACCCTGTGCAGCGCTATTAATAGATGTTCTTCTATTAAAGCACGGCCTTGATTTGTGCCAAAAACTGGACTCTTTCTCAAATGATGGCCCGGCGTCTGTCAATGCTTTTCTGCATCATGCGAAGATACTGCTTGAGACTGTAACTGTCTAAAACAAAAGGCCTTATGTGCGATACAGTTACGCCGCCGATCTCCGAAAGAGTGGGTATTAATAAAGGTTTCTGCTGATGCCTGTATCCCTCCCATGGTGGTCCTGTTTGTTTAACTGCTGCAGATTGGCAGCTGCTATGTTCAGAGGCAGAGTTGCTCTGGGGTCAGAGCGTGGGATGGGAAGGCAGGAGGCCTGGGCTCTAATTCTGGCTCTTCAGCTGACTCGCTGTGGAGGCTGGGCTGCATGGAACTGAGAACGGGCTGTGATGATTGCAGCTGGAGCAAGATGTCTTGAGCTAAAGGTACCAGGCAGGTGAGCCAACTCTCTTTAGTTGTGCTGGTTTTTCAGTCCTGTTCGGCTCCTGTTCCCAACATGGCAGAGCAGGAAGACAGGAAGATACAGCCTTGCCACCCATGGGACAAAATCAGATGTTGGCTACCAGAAACGGGACCTTACCAGGTACGTATTTAAGGGTTGAAATTTACAACTTCTAACCCAGCAATAGATGATTAAGGACTAAGTAAGTATGTCAGGGTGATTCAAACAAATGTGGTGACCTCCCACCCCACACTGAGTCAGACATTTGGGCCTTCTCTGTTTCCATCCGCCCCAAACTCCCCATACCATCCTAGCTGTGGTGGGGTAAACTGCTGTGGACAACTGGAGAACCTAGTAGGTTCCTGCCATCACATTGGCATAAAAGAGATTGAGAGGGGCAGTGATTTTTATTCAGCCCGTTTGGTTTTGTTAATAACCAGTTAACTCAAATCCCCAAGATCCGTGGAGGAGAAAAGTTCTCTTTGTTAAAGATTCAGCACCCTGCCCTTTCAGTTAAGGATTTGGAAAGATCTCAGTCCACATCTCAAACCTCCAAAGAGAATCCTCTTCTAACCCTCTCTGCTTTATCTGAAAAATAAGGCTACTACTACTTACCAGATGCACTCTGGGGGTGGTAGGTGTAAGATTGAATTCATTCAAGCTTGTAAATTGCCATGAGCTTCTCAGATGGGAGGTGTTAAGGGCAAGGTATTAGGAGTGTAGTGAGCTGGGTAGTATGTGTGTATGTCACTATTGCCTTCTACTGGATGGAATAGGAAGTGTTCAATTATGTCAATCTGTATTGTTAACAGGTTTTTCATTAGCTTGATTGGTTGGGTGTTGAGCTTTTGGAGCAGGAGGCCCTGAGTTCTAGTCCCCACTTAACTCCCTTTAATGGTCTGTTTATTCCTACATCTTTAACTCTGTTGCCAAAAAAACAAAAAAACAGTGTTGATTTTTGAAAGCTCGTGTCCAGGCTTAATTTCCCTCTGAACCGGATATCATGCCACATGCTTCTGCTCCTGGGAGAGCAATGAAACAAACACACCCTCCCTTAGCTTGACTTTTTATTTTGAGATCTGTGCTAATTCGATCCCAGGTTGGCTGTGCTGCTGGTGTATATTGTTTCTAGACAGTCATCCGAGCTCAGCAGAATAGACGGCGGCCACCCGCTGCACGGCCCCTCGCCTCACCCCATTAAGCCAGATCAGATATGCTTTCATCTGAGGATGGTTTCAGTGCCGCTTCAGCACTCTGGCTGCAAACCAAGCAAACAGACAAAAGAAGGGTGCTGTGAGTGTGCATGTGTGGGAGGCAAAATACACCGGGAGGCAGTGGGAGCGATTCTGCTGCTATGGGAATCGCAGCAGCAAGCCCCAGCGTGCCAATCTGAAGCAGTTTTACAAGCCACGCAGGGTGAGCTTCTGTGTGCCCGGACTCTGGATTTACCCTGCAGTCGCTCCATGGATGTCAGGGGCATTACCCCGATAAACACCAGTGTGCCTGAGACCAGGATCGGACACGAAACAAACCATACATATGTGTCGGCCCAATCTGTGTCTCAAGCCTTCACAGCCCCTATGGACTTCGACGGGGATTGTGCTAGGGGATAAATAAGAGCGAGATCAATACTGCTACAGACCATTTACAAGGTGTTAGTGGAGACAGAGCCTAACCATGCCCCATAACGAACATAGAGCTTTAGGCCAGAGGGGATCACCTGATCATCTGTCTGACCTCCTGTCTATCACAGGCTATTAAACACCCCAAGCCTAAACCCAACAGCCAGAATTAGACCAAAGCATTACAGCCGTCAGGAGCCTAATATGGTGCACCACAGGCAGCGAACAAGAGGGACTGGGATACACCAATGCCGTAGCCCATGAAATGACACAAAACTGATTACAGTCCTGGACAGTCCATGGTGATGAATCGGTAACGGGGTGTGTTCCGGTCACACTACAACCTTCAGCCTTGTGATGGCTCAGTTCTAGTTGTGTGAACAGAGCCCATGTTGTGGCAAAAGCTGTTTGGAAAACGGAATCTCCTGCCATGGGAAATTTGCCATTTGTGTTTGTCCCGATTTGGGACAAAAAGTTGAACTCTTGAACGTGTTGTGGAATGAAAAGTGAAAATCGATTTGGAAAAATTGCAATGAAAAACGTGGGGATTTTTGATTGAAATAAAATGTTTTGACATGTCAACACAAGATGTAAAATGTGTGTTTCAAATCAATGGGGAAATCCCCAAATGTAATCAAAATTCTCCTGTGGGAAGTATTTTCCAGGTGTTCGATAACTCAACTCTTCCCATTACCCATCTGTGTTGATGGATGATGGCCCTAGACTTCCTGGTTCTCTTCTCTCCCGGCACTAACTGGTTTCCTACCAGCCATGTTTTGGGTTGTTTTTTTACAGTATGTTCTGCTCTGCCACATCGACATCTTTCTGATTTGTTTTCTGTGCATGGCTAAAGGGCCAGCAGCATCTGATCTCATCCGCCCCTGTGTAAATGCAGAGCAATACCTCTGAAGTCTTCAGGGGAGTTACTCCAGATTTATACCAAATCAGAATCTGAGCCCAAAGCTACATCATGAATCTTTTCCCTAAAAGTTGTGTGAGTGATCAGTGATCAGGACAAAGTGTGACTCTTCTGTCTCATGTCTCTTAACCTCTGCAAGGAAAGTGGAAAATATACAGTGAGCCATCTCTGACTAAACCGATTGTTAACCGAGTGCTAATAAAACAGGCCCTTGTGGTACCATCGGTCTTGAAGCAAAAGACTATAAGATCTTTGGGGCAGGGACTGTCTTTCACTGTTCGTTTGTACAGTGCCTAGCACAATGGGACCTTGATCTGGGTCCTCATTGAAATCAGTGAGGAGTCAACTAAAATTGAAGTCCCCGCATGGCCCAGCCGTACTCCCGTACTGAGCAGTGATCGAGGCTGCCCCCGGGGAGTAAGGATGGCAGAATCAAACTCTTGGGCATGATCCAACTCCCATTCAAGTCAATGGAAAGACTTCGGTTGAATAGGAGTTGGATCAGGCCTGAATCGACTGATTGAGACTGGCAGAATAGCCCAGCTACAGCATCAAATGTCACTTGCTAGAAGGCTGAGGCACAAGCCAAGCCAGAGAATGGGGGAAAACATGACACACACCTAGGGGGGAGTTGATACGGATCTGACACTTCGGGGCTTGGTCCATTCCACAAGGTAGATCTTCGGCATGCAGCACCTGGAAATAAAAGAACAGGTCTTGCCTATGTAGCCCACTGGTGATTGTGTTTTCTGAGTCGCCCGGCTGACAGATATGGCAACTCCCTGCAGTAGCTTTGGGGACCATTATGTATTTAACACTGAGAGCAGGAAAACCTCAAAAGGCAATTAGACTGAGCTGGGTCAGCTGTAGAATATGCATGGCCCTTTGTGCCAGCACAGGTGATGTGCACTGTGTGTTCCTGGAATCGGTCTGAGGCAAGTAATGCAAATCCCCATGCTGGCTGGGAAGCGTGACTGCCTGGGGACAAGGAGCAGGCCTGGTTTTACCTGTTTGCAGGAGGCTGGGAGACACAGAAAATCTTTGGGTATAAAGGGCTGGGTTCAAACAGACTCAGAGGCCTTCCTTTGGATTTAGCAAATGGACAGGGTCTTTGGGCCTCCGGGGACTCCAAACCCTTGCTGAAGTGTTGGAAAGACTGTGGTCTATAGCAGTGGTCCCCAAACTGCGGGGCATGCCCCACAGGGGGGCACAGAGGAACATTTGGGGGGAACATAGTGGGCCCCGAGCCAGCCCCTACAGGGGCAGGGAGGGAGCACCACCCAGTCCCACTCCAGCCCCTGCTCCGCTCTCAGCCCAGCTCTGCCCCCCTTCCCTTTCCACCCTCAGGTCAGCTCTGACTCTTTCCCCAGCTCCTTCCCCATCCCCAGTTCTGCCCCAAGCTCCCATGCTGAGCAGTAATGGGGGGTGGGGGCACAGATAGATTCCATTACTGTTGTGTGGGGGGCAACAGAAAAAATTTGGGAACAACTGGTCTATAGGGCCCCATAAGATTACTGGGTGACTTCTGGCATGTTTAGTAAGTGTGTGGGAACTGATTGTTTTTTACGTTTTCTCTGGGATGCTGTTACTTGAAGAATAAATGTGTTCTGCTGAGAAGGAGCGGGCTGGTAATTTGTAACTGCTGGCATATATGGGTCATAGCTTGGAGAGACAGTGCAGCCCAGATGTTGGCCTTTAGGCAGCTTGGTTTGCTGGGAGTATCACAGCGTAAGGCAGGGGGCTGTGCAGCCTTAAACCCCATAGTCAGGAGGGACTCTGCCCAGATACAGGTGATGGTTGAAGGCCTGAGACCTCACTGGGCCCTCCCGGAGTGGACCACGGGTGGGGGGATACCTTGTAACTGTGTGGTTACCCTGAAATTGTGACACTCGCTGGCTGCTGCTCTGCAGAGGGTATGAACCTCTTACAGCCAGCAGCTATGGAAGGCTGGCTTGCTGGATCTCTAGCTCAAGCAGGAGCACTTCATGCTTTTTTTCTTGGGGAGGTACCTGGTTCAATCCCCGGTGTGCTAGCCAAGATGGTGGCTATACCATGTGCTCTCCAAGACCATTGCACCAGTAGTGCCCCCGGGCACAGGCAATGAAACACCATTCGTCCCTTCCCTCCAGTCTCTGTCTGGTGTGTTTCCTCCTCCTCCTCACACAGCAGGGCACCGCTCCCGCCCCAGGAGAAGCCGGGCCACGCAGCCCCTTCTTACCTGTATCGCCGCGGGCAGCCATAGTGGCCTACGTGTACCTCGTAGGCAAGGCAGAAGCGGCGGCAGTACCCTTTCCGGTTGGCGCAGGTCCAGGTGGTCATGGGAGCGACCTCCTGGGCACCTGGGCAGGGAGAAAACAGCAGCTGAAAAAAACCAGGCAGGAGATGCCCAGAGTCTGTGTCCCTGCTGCAGTGCCTGGGAATCCCTCGGGCTGGGAGTGAATTCATAAGACAACACACTGACCTTCTGGCCTGCTGCTCGACATGCACGCCAATGGGGGCCTGTCCCTTTGAGTAGGGCAGGGCCAGCGCCCCTGCATCAGAACAGGTGGGCCCATGTGAGCCTGTTAAAGCGGGGAGGGCTGCACCCGAGGCTATAAAGGTCTGTGAGAGGACAGGAGAGGAGAGATTGGGGCAGGCTGTGCCTGGGGAGAGGGACCACAGATGAGTGGAGCTAAGTCTGGGGGTGGGTCCCTGGAACACGGGAGTGACGTAGGTCTTTGGTTCCCAGTGAAGACAGGGGGAAACAGAGGCAGGGTGCCACTGAGCGACCGTTGGCCACTGACCATAGGGCACTCATGTGGCACCTGCCACATTACAGGACTCTTAAAGTCCAGTGATTGGGATGCAGTTGGGATCTGCTCGGTGGAAAGTCACCCATTGACTTCAGTGGGTTTTGGCTCACCCCCTTACTGAGGACAGCTGGCTTATTGAACAGATTTAGCTTAAAGTTTTAAGACAGAGGGGTGCAGTGGCTAGAGAACTGGGCTGTAATTTGTAGAGCTGGGTGGGAAATGGGTTTCTTGTCCCATGACAATTGAAAAAAATTTCCCATCCCGAATCAGGGCAAAAAGTTGAAATCGCGAAAAATGTTATGATCTGAGAAAGATTAAATGGTTTGGTTTGGCCATTTTAATTTTTTTTTTTTTTAACTATAGCTCACGTTTCGAAATGAAAAGTCCCTCTTCAGCGGAAAACCAGAACTTGTTGTTTTGAAGAGGTCAGAACAAAAGGCTCCAACAATTTCCAAACGTTCTTCCAAATTTTCTTCAGGTCAAATAATTGTTCGAAAACAGACCCTTTTCTGCAAAGCGTTTCCATTTCAGCTAATCAGCATTTTCTGATGAATATCCATTACATTGCAAAATTCCTAGCCAGTTCCCATTATTTGTGTTATAGTAAAACCTAGCAGGTCCAACAATTTTCAGGGCTCCGTGTGCCAAGCCTGTGCAAAGTAGACATAGTAAGAGTCCCTGTCTAGATAGCCAAGGCAAACAAAGGGTGGAAGGAAGGAAGTTTTATTACTCTTATTTCACAGCTGGGGCACTGAAGATCTGAGAGTTGAAGTGA
The DNA here is from genome assembly GCF_003597395.2 of Chelonoidis abingdonii. Taxonomy (NCBI): domain Eukaryota; kingdom Metazoa; phylum Chordata; order Testudines; family Testudinidae; genus Chelonoidis; species Chelonoidis abingdonii. Next base: position 364,461,488 of record NC_133769.1, on the reverse strand, counting down.
TTTGCCCAAGGTGTCACAAAGGATCTGTGGCAGAGCTAAACCCAGGTGCTGTAACCACCAAATCATCCTACCTTTCCTAGCCCTGGCCTCTGTTTCTCATTCCAGCTCACGCTCACTTGCTGGGTAACCTTGATCAAGTCATGTCAGTGCTCTGTGCCTCAGTTTCCCCATCTGCACAATGGAACTAATGAGCCTGACCTCCTTTGTAAAGTGCTTTGAGATCTACTGACAAAATGCACTATAAACCCTCTCAATTGCCAGTCCCATAACCAAAGGCTCATTGCCTTCCCGTCACTTACACTCACAGCTTTATCCGCACTCCTCTCCTTCAGGAGCTAAACGGTGGCAAGAGATCCTGTCTACACTGTTAAACTGGAGTAACATGCCTCCACATAAGAATGCCCATGCTGAGTCAGACCAATGGTCCATCTAGCTCAGTATCCTGTCTCTGACAGTGGCCAGTGCCAGATGCATTAGAGGGAATGAAAAGAACAGGGCAATTTTCAGCAAAAGAGGTTGAATCTACACTTCTATTATAAACAGGGTTGAATGAAAGCAATCCAAGACACATCCCAAGTTGAGTCTGCCATGGCCCCATGCCTGCCCCTCCGCCATGGCCCCTACCCCAAGCTGTGGCCTTGCCCCTTCTTGAGAAGGTGGCAGAAGATTTCAGCAATACGATGAATGGGGCAGGTCACACCTCCTAGAGCTACTGTTTCAGGCTACTTGCATACTCAGGCAGGGGCCAGTTACACTTGGCTCACAGTTTCAACCCTTTCCCTGCATCTGCGAGGGCATTTTAAAAAGCAGAGAGCCTGACTCCAGGAGCTGGGGCCCTGGCTTGGGCCTGTAGCCTCTGGCTCAGATTTCAAACCTGATTTTGACATGCACACGATGTCACCAAAACTAGAGCAGTCTGTCTGTCAGTGCCTAGGTTGATCTTATGCCAGGCTTTTCTGGAAAGTCTAGGGTGAGCAGGACAAGCTATTTGAGAGCCTGGAATGTTCCAAAACCAAGGGTGGGATCTCACAAACTGGAGATCCCTGACTCTTTTGGGTTCATAAATAGATGAGATAGACAGACTCACTCAGATCCCAGGGAGCTGCCGTGAACTCCCTGGAAGCAGCATCTCTGGTGCCTTCCCCTCCTCTGCAAGCTGCTATTGCCAACGTGAGCATCAGGGAAACGCAGGTGTAAATGGAAGAGGGGGTGGGCTAGATCAATGTCCCTCTCCCTCAGCTGACCCTGGGTCACCCCAGTACAAGCCCAGTGATTAGCACACAGTGCTCATGACCTACTCTGCTGCTGTTTGCCAGGCGCTGAATGGTGACTTGTCATTTTTCCCCAGGGTGCAGCTATAATCAGAGCACTTGGATGCCCTCCCCTAAGCATTTATAAGCACTGTTTAGGCCAGGAGAGAGGAGAGCACCAGGGACAACTTCAGCAGTGGTGTGACCCCCCTGGCCCACCCGACTTCACTAGTCAATGGAGTGACTCCAGGGATGAATTGGGGTCCATTTGTTTCTAGCGCTGGACCACGTGGAGTGTGTCTCTGTGCAATCCTGATTTAGTTAAGACACCCTGGTCTGGGATTGCTGGTGCCCCCAGGAGATGCTAGTCATAAATGGGCCATAGTCTGCTCTCAGTTGTACTGGTGTAAGTGCCGACTAACTCCCCTGAACTTCAATGGATTTACATAGAAGCAGAATTTGACCCAGCAGCGCGATCTCCCTGCCTCAAAAGTCTTGATTAATCTTCCTGCAGCATGCAAAACAAACCAATCCTACCGGTCTTCCTCCGGATTTCTGAGTCTGATCACCCTAGCTGCTTTCCCAAAGGCAGGTGTCCTCCCCTGGACAATGCTAGCCAAAGACCCGGAGGCTGTTACAACTCTGCGTAGTCCTTTAGCTTTGGATTCTTCCATGCACACACACTTAGCTCGTGCCCTTAACGAGCCAGGAACTTTAGAGACTGTAGCAGTTTGAGTAGTTTGAAGTGATGGGGGACCCATCTCTTTTGAAGGGGTACTTACTGATGGTTCCTCTCAATGCCAGAAGAAGGAGAAACCCTAGGCCCAGGGCATTCATGACGAAGCTTGGCTTTCAGGATGTTGATTTTCTGTTGATTCTAACCAGCTAGTCTGTATTTATTGGTTCAGTGCCTGGCAGCAGAGGGGTGGAGTTTGGCATGGGACCACTAGCAAAGAGCTAAAAGCAGCTATGTCATGATCTGGGCCTTGATTTGGGAGGTAGGTTAGACATCACACTTAAGATTTGCTTAGCTCCTTCCGTTCAAATATTGGCTGGGAATCCTTTGGAATCCAAAGCCATGAGACGTACTCTGCTAGACGGGAAATCAGCAAGAGACGGGAGAGACCTTGAGCCTCTGTCCATTTGCACCAGTTTTACAGCCGTGGCTTCAGTGGAATGACTCCTGCTTGGCCTTGGGGTAAACCCAGGCAGAATCAAACCCCTGTTATATTAGATCAACCCGTGTTAGACTGCAGGCTCGTTTGACTCATTACGTCTGTTAAGGGCACTGCACACCCATGGGTGCCGTACACATATGTATACGGCGCCTTCAGTCTGTCCCCAGAACCCAGTCCCTCCAGTCTCCTCCCCATTTTCAGTGCTGTTCATTAAACGCCCTCTGATTTTTCAGCATCTGTCCGGGCTGGTGGGGCCAGCATGTGATCTCGGTGACACGGTGTGATGGGTGCGGAGGTTCTGCGTGATAATCCAACAAGACTGATGTAATAGTGTTCTGAACCCTGTTTGGGACTGGGCAGTGAGGGGCAGTTATTGCACATTGGGTTATAAGTCTTTCCTGTAGGAATGCATTGACCTAGCTTCAGCAGGAGCTGTGGGGAGAGCAAACAGGAAAACCACACAAGAGTTCTAGATAAGCAACCACCCAGCAAACATCGGGGAGGCGGTCGGGGCGGGGGAGGGCAATTATGGGACAGTGGTCTACTTCCAAGCTAATATGACTCTGCTGTCCTGCTAATTCTGGGAACTAAGATCAAAGGGCTCTAAACAGCTACAAAGCTCCACACAGGAGAAGAAAGGATGATTTGCCAGGAGCTGTCCAGGGGGACAAGCTCTGCAAAGGGAGTCTGAAGGAGTTGTCCCTTTCCTGGTCCAGAGAACGGCAAGCCATAGGGAGAGGCAGGTAGGCATGTAGACTGGTTTAAGATCTATTTTCTCTTAAGTGCTTTGGTTCGAAATACTTTGCATTAAGGACAGAGGCTGTTTGGCTGCTGATTTTTGCTCTGTCATTGCTCCTAGAGGGTGCAGAACTGCAGGCACTGAAGTTAATTCAGGGCTGCTGAGGTCGTATCAGTGGATCCCAGTGGCAGTGTTGGCCCTAGACCAAATGGTGACCAGGGCAAGGAGCACCTTTGGTGCCCCCTCCATTTCTTAAACTTGTGGATACCTTATTTTTTATTGCATTTGCAGCCTATTTCATGACTTTGATGCACGATTTGCATGCATGATTTATCCCGTCATATACATTTGCATGCTAGGATCTGTAAATCTGCATTTATTCATGCCATACATAAGGAAATCAAATAAAATAATTTCCTCTAAGCTTATAGAAACTTTTTAATTTGAAGAATAACTGAAATGTACTAATATCAAGAAATTGAACTCTGCCCAAACATTGGGTAGGCCAGTATTAGTGTCACAGTAGGTGACAACCTTTGAATGTTAACCCCAGTTCTTTAGTTCAAAAAGTCCCTTTTCTTGCCTTTTTGCCCTCACAAACTGACACACAGATCCAAAGACTGGCCAATGGCATTTCCAAGCGATAAAATAGCCAGTGATGGTAGGCTCTCATTGGCCATTGTCGATCAAAGATATGTTTTAATGAGCCTGAGCTGCGGAAAGATGCTTTCCCCACTCATGACTGTGACTAGCAGCGTGAGCAGAATCTTCCAAGCTGTTTGCACATGGCTGATGACATTCTAGGAGCTTCGAGGAAAATGAAGTTCTCATAAAGTCTGGAAGGTTCCATGAGTTTCTAGAAAGGTCCAGAACATTCTAGGAGGTTAGTGAAAAATGAATCCACGTGCGGAATACCTGAAACAGGTTACTTCAAACATTCTCTTTTCCCTTTTGTTGCTAACCACATAAAACAGCACCCCGAGCCTGGCACCTCAGACAGTCACCTGGATCATCTGCCCTTAAATCTGGCACTGCCCAGGAGACTGCAGCCAAGGGCCTGGTCTAAGACTGGAGTACAGCGAGAGAGGTGATGACTTGAGACCCCCAGGGGGTGCATTCAAAGAGACTAGGACAGGTATGGGGCAGTTATCCCACTAATAAACACAATGCAACCCTCTACTCTCCTGCTCTGCTGAGTCACTCTACTTTAGCCGAAATCACAAGCTATCACTTAATGTTCTAAGGAGATTCCTGGTCCTGCTTCCAGGCTAGGGGGCTCCATAGGGACATGTGCGATCTGGAGTCTTCAGCAGTCTGTCTGCAAGCCAGCCAGCCTGGAGCAAGGTAGGGTGAGTGCCCAGTGTTCCCTCTAATTTTTTCCACCTGTGTGCAGAATGAATTTTATTATGTGCACCGCTATGGAGGTGCTGGGTGACATCATTGGGCTGGGACGAGCCGCTTCAGCCGCACCTGGGGCCGGGCCGCACTCCTGCGGCTGGGTTTGGGCGAGGCCACTCCAGCCACAGCTGGGACTGCGCCGCACGGCCGTGGCAGGGCCAGGCTGCAGCAGAGCTGGGGTTGGCCGAGGGGCTGGGGCACCCTGGCCGCAGCAGGTTGGGGGCTGGGCTAGGCTGGGGAAGGGACACCCCTCCCCCAGCCAGTCCCTGGCTGCGGCAGGTCCCCGGGTGGGTTCCCTGAGTGCCTGTGTGGCACTAAATAGGCTGCTGCATGGCTGTGCAGTTTACAAGGAACTTAGGTGAGCGATATCTCTCCATTGTTTGGGGAGCAGCCTGCTTTGTCTCTCTCTGGTTTTGGTTCTTCTGTGCTAGGGTTCTGGATTCTAAGTAGTGTTATACTCCTAACATCTCAGCATGTATGCTGTGAACATAATGCCCTTGGCTGCTCCCACAGCAGGTACCTAGAAAGATCTAGCAGCAATAAAGAACCAAGCAAGCCATTAAGTCCTTGCCATTTTGCCTGTGTCAGTGAAATAGTGTGAGATGATAGGAAGCAGTGTGATAACACTGGTTACTTGCAAAGAATGTTGTGGTGAGCACTGTCTATGAACTGAGAGTACCAGTGCTGTGCCTACCCGAGGTGTATCAGTCATGCCTAAAGGGGTAAACCATGAAAACTCAATTTATCCCTGGCTATGGAAGCCTGGAAAATCAGGATATTTCTTTCTCCACCAAAGTATCCTGTTAATCCAGATTCTATACCATGAAGTTGTTCTCTCACTGCATTCAGCCATTGACAGTGATGGGGTTGGCACTACATGCCAGAGGAGTGTGTCATTCCCTGGGCGAGGCATAGCACAGGGTGCAGGCTGTGTTGCTGGCAGAGGCAAGATGGGCTTGTGGTGAAGGCATGGGACGGTCAGGAGGATCATGTTCTGCTCCTGACTCTGCCACAATCTCCGTGCGTGGCCTCAGGCAAGTCACACTAATTATCTGTGTCTGTTTCCCCCATTTATCTAGTACGGCACTAGGCTGCTGGGAGGAGGTGCCTTTTAATGCTTGTAAAGTGCTTTGTGATCCTCCGGGGAAGATGCTGCCGTATGCTGTGTGGTTTAGGATGGCTCCTATGGGACAGTAAACAGTTGTTATCTTCCCTGAGAAGAGACTCGCCCCCTCAGCTCTCAGGCTCACCTCCCAACTCAGCAATCTTAATTTTAGACACCATTAGTCATTTAGGGATGTGCCACTCTGTGGCCAGCAGGTAGGTTTTATTACAGCAGGTTGCTAAATGTGCTGATTGTTCAAGCACGTGCCCGCATGGTACTGACGTGGCTGCTGCTCCCTGCTCCTGCATCTCAGTACAATGGCAACAGCACACACTGTGTGGTTTGGTATTTCCTTTTATTTAGTTACCCGCTGGCACAAAGAGGCCATGGAGCTGGCAAAACGGACTACGGGGGCATATCCCTGGTGTAAGAAGTGCCCTAGATGGGTAGCACCACTGAACCAGCTCTATGCTCACTGCCCACTCGCTGCCCTGGCAGAGGAGTATATTAGGGCCAGGGGAGAGTGTGTTCCTGGGGTGCCATTGTGCTCTGGCTATTGTTGCAGGCGGTTGAAGCTGAACATAAATTAGATCAGCCCCAAAGCTGCTGTAAGTTACGCCAGGGGCTGAACCTCAAATGCAGGGAGAAGCAAAGCGGGCTTCGAGCCACCGTGGCCTCACCCCTCTGTCCCTGAAGTCAGCTGGAAAGGAGAATCTGGCCCACGGCGTATGTGTCAGTCCTTCCTGCAAATCCCCGTGGTGAGCTAGTTTGTTCTGTTTGAATGCAGCTCAGCCCAGGGCATTAGGCAGAGCTCTTTGTCACTGTGCACTTAGAGTTTGTCCAGCCAGATATGGAAATGGTGAGAACATCAGCACCCCTGCAGTCTTGTGACTGCCACCATGCCCAGTCATGAAAGCATCTGTTGTGTATTTAACTCTTCAGCTGCTGCCCTGGACAAGTGAACACTGCTGTACAATGTCTGTGGATGCAGGAGGGCCAAAGACTATCTTGGTTTTAAATGTGACCTCATAAGCAGGGGAGAAAATGGATCTGGGCCCTGCTTTCTGGTGGATAAAGAGAGCCTGGAGGGGAGTCTATTTCCTTTATAAGGTTTTCTTTCTGCTTGTTTTTTCACATTAAAAATTGTTCACCTTGTTTTCCCTGGAAGACTTTCTGGATGACTGAAAAACTCACTCAGATAGTATTATGACCTCAGAGACATCTAGCAAGTGAAAGCTGATTAGTGAGACAGGAAGTGAAGTTTTGTTCAGACTGATTTAAACTTTGTTAATTTATTTTTATTGAGCCTTTGAACTAATGACATCTCTGCATTTTTTCAAAAGCTCAGCTGAAGGAATTAATAAATACTTCCAGTTTTTTATATATTTAACTCAAATGCTTGAGAAACATATGAGAGAAGAGATGTCACTGTTAAATATTCTATACCCTATCTTTCCAATTAGGGGCCAAGAAAGCTCATAAGCCACATCAGCAATATTACTAACCCCATGTAGTCAAAAATTCCAAGATCAACATAATAATCACAAGATCTTAAAAATAATAGATAGTCTTTTTATTTGCCTCTGGATTTTGAGCCTTTAGGGGGTCACATTTTTCAAGCTTTTTCTCTGCAGCCACATGGGCTAGAAAATTACCTTTTTTTATGAAAGATATTTTCACCTAAAAATCTGACTCCAGGAGGTGTGATTTTAAGAAAAACACCAAATATTCCCAGAGCTGGCAACACTGTGTGAGATCTCCTGGAAAACCAGTTTGATAGTCTTTATGTTTTTGAAGTAAAAGAACCAACAAACAGGGAAAAACTAGGCCTTTTCTGTGAATCATAAAAAAGCCCAAAAATAAAGGAGCGGCACAAGCCCGCCATTACATATTCCTTTGCAGGTTACCTTTAACTGTGAAATGATGCCCCACTGGCCTGGGGGCTGTACTGGGAAATCTTCGCTCCTTTCTGTGTGTGATGAAACATATCCAGGAGGAATCTGTAAATGCATTGCTAATACTGAATTTTAATAGATGGCCCAAATGTATGCAAACTTTCTTATTAAAGAGAATTGACAAGTCTCTACAGTTCATGACGATGGCTCACAAAGCGCCTAAAGTCTCTTAGAATGGCCATGCTGGGTCAGACCACTGGTCCATCTAGCCCAGTATCCTCTCTTCCGACACTGGGCAGATGCTTCAGAGGAAATGAACAGTTGTATTAATTTAGATGGAATATATGGGCCAAAGATGTGAATGTAACCCAGTCACTGTCCAATATTAAACAGGGTTAAATCAGGTTCAGGATTGGGTCTACAGAGACCTCAGCCTGCTTAGTACCATGGCAAACACACCATTAAACACCCTTTTAATCCGTTATTAAAGAGACAGCAAGAAGGACAAACAGTTGAAGCATCTGCAATGTAAAGTGTTAAATAAGCCTCTTGTTTTAACAACTTGCCTTTCCCTTCAGCTGGAGAGTTTTGAGACAGGAACACCCCCTTGTTTGACTGTCTCTTAGATGGCACCAAAGCTGATACTAACCGGCCTTTTGGGGACAAGAGAAAAGTTAGCAGCGATGAGCTGGAGCTGTTATTGGTGCTGCTGTTAAAGTTGGATCCTGTTTCATCTCAGGTGGTGTTTGGGATTCAGCTAAACTGCAGCTCGTCTGGGTGATGTCATGTGGATCTCCCTCTCTGGCCCAGTCTGGTCAGGACAGCTCTCGGGATTAGGACTAAGAAGGTCCAGGGTCCCAGGAGAGGGCAGGATGAGGGCTATCATGGTGAAGCTCATTCCAGTAGCCTCCATCTGTTCTTCCCTCTTTTCCCCCCAAAGTCTTCCTTTAAGGACCGCAAAATGCCCAGTCCCTCATTATTTTATCCATCAAATTATACCTACTATGTGACACACCAATTTTCATTCTTTAATTTCTGGTTCTACGTCAGCTTTTTTTGCCAAGCAGGAGTTGAACACAGGCCTTGAGTTATATCAGGGGGCCTTTTTGTTTGGACTAATTCCGTTTTTTGGTCTCATTTTTGTATCTTTTCCCATCAACATTTGTTAGTGTGGGTTAATGTGACAACTTGTGAACTTTCCCGTACCTTTTACAGCTGAGGTCACAATCAGAGTCAGTTTGCCGGCCCACTTATCCCAACATGGCTAGATCCTCAAATGTATTTAGGTCCCTAATTCCCATTAAAATCAATGGCAGTAGTTAGGTGCCTAAATACCTTTGAGGAGCCGGGTCACTAAAGTCTAGAGCTATCTGATGATCCCCACACCTGCATCCTGCCCCAGTATCAATGTTACCAAACAGTGCAGCTGCGCATGAGCTCTGACGTCCAATTCCCCTTGCAGTTGTGGTGGTGGTTTGCTCACTGTCCACTAGATGGGTGCATTGGTTTTCTTGAGAGTTAACGCAGAGCCCCTGGGTGCACTGAAACCCCGTGAAGCATAGAGCACGGCCTCTCTAGGGCCAAACCTTGAGGAACGTGTTGCACCTGCAACTTCCACGCAAAGTGATGGACCAGATCCTGACATGTGCAGAGTTCCCCCCACCCCCAGTTCCCACTGCAATAGGAGGTTGTGGGTGCTCTGCACTTCGCAGGAGATTTGGCCCCGTAGCCCGCTTCATGTGTGATCAGGGCTTAAATTCAGCCAGAGCTGCCCGGAGCAGAGCTCTGGTAAATATTTTCAAACACCCCCCCCCCCCCGGGGGATTTTTAGAAGGGGGGGGGGGGGGGGGGGGGGCTGAGAGGCTCCAGGAAATACTGTGTGAGAATTTAAGCCCTGTGTATGATGCGACTGCAGCTGGGCCAGAGCAAGCAGACTGCTGCAGAGATCATTCCATGGGCACCGGTCATGGGGAAGGGAAGGCTCTGTGCTTGGAGCTACAGATCTGGCCCCTCCTCCCCTGGGTGTGGATCTGCTCAGTCATCTGGCATTCGCTGAGCCCCTGGCAGGGAAGGAAGAGGACTGGAGTCATAATAATCTATACCTTTTATACAGCACTTTTCATCAGCAGATCGGATAGCACTTTATTCCTATTTTACAGCTGGGGAAACTGAGACACAGAAAGGTGAAATGGCTTCCTAACAGGGCCAGCTCCAGGCCACAGCACGCCAAGCGCATGCTTGGGATGGCATGCCGAGGGGGGTGCTCTGCCGGTTGCTGGAAGGGTGGCAGGCGGCTCCAATTGACCTGCCGCAGGCATGCCGGCGGAGGGTCCGCTGGTCCCATGACTCCAGTAGAGCATTCGCAGGCACGCCTGCGGGAGGTCCACCGGAGCTGCGGGACCGGTGAGCGGCAGAGCGCCCCCCCTGGCGTGCTTGGGGCGGCGAAATTGCTAGAGCTGGCCCTGCTTCCTGAGGTCACCCAGCAGCAGAACTGGGAATGGAACCTAGGGCTCCTGAGTTCCAGTCCAGTGCTCTGTCCACTAGCCCATACTGCTTCCCTGTTTGCCATTCAGCATCAGGTTATTAAAGAGTGGTCTGGAGGAGCTCTGGCTAGGCTGTCTCTGTTGGATGGTTTGTGGCCATAATGAGGACCTTGAAGATGTTAAACTAGATGGAGGAAGGAGGAGATGGGGGAGGATCCTCACAGCTCCATAAAGGACATGGAAGGTCCCAATAGGAAAAGCATAATGTCATCCAGAATGGTTTATCTTGCTGCTATGGTATGTATACTTGCAACATCTTATTCAGCCACTAAATGTCTCTGCAGGCTGTATACAGAGTTCCAGATAGGGGATTTGTCCCTCAGCTGAAATCAACATAGCTCCAATGAGAAGCTAAAGAGCTGGCCCTGAGTATGGCCAGGGCCGGCTCAGACTTTTTTACTGCTCCAAGTGACAATGGAAAAAAAAAAAAGAGAGAAAGCCATGACTGGTGGCACAGTGGTGGCAGCTCAACCATGCTGCTTCATTCCTTGGCAGCAATTCAGTGGCAGTTCTTTCCCTCTGAGAGGGACTGAGGGGCCGTGGCACCGAAGACCCAAATGTGCTGCCCCTTCCCATTCACCACCCCAAGCACCTGCTTCGTTCACTGGCGCCTGGAGCCAGCCCTGAGTATGGCCAGGGTAAACAAAGCAGACAAAGTTAGAACTCAAGCTGTGTGGAAGCCTGTTTATTCATGTCTGTAATTTGTGTTGTTTCCTTTAATAAACACCTGCTGTTTAATAAGACCAGTGACTCTTTATATCTTGGCAGTTACAGTGGCAGCATCCTACATACCTGATAGGAAAAATATTCAGTGATAAATTATGGACAGAGAAATAAACAGTTCTTCCCATTTCCTGCCTTCAGTTCACTAGCTTATCCAGGTGGCAACTAGAGCACTCAGAGGGCAATCACTGGGATTGAATTAATAGATCTACTGTCAACCACAAACTCACTTTTCATCCATGGTGCACAATTCAAATGAATCACTGGAGGGAATAAAATTTATGTGGTGCCTAAACCAAAAATTGAAAATGGTCTTAGATGGACTAAGACAAACTGCTTGTTACAAGGTTATTAATGCGATTCCTCATTATTAATGAATTATTATAATTAATTGTTATTATTATTATCTTAGGATCTCCAAGAATGGTCCAGGACTGCTTTGTGCTAAGTGCTGTACAAAAACACACCAAAAAGACAGTATGTGTCCAGTCCAGCCACCAGGGAGACATTAATAAAACACATAAAATGCCAGGAGCAGAACAGCAGCAAAGCCCCATGGATTTTGTAGTTCTGTGGCAGTGGAATCCAGCCCTTTCCACAGAATTGGACTCTGTGATCAAAACTTCCTTTTACAAATAAAATCACCTTTCTAGCCTTAAGGTAACCACACAAATGGGAACTGAGTGTAGGTTGGTTCACTCTGGTTTGCTAGAGTCTGCATGCAGCCTGAAACTCACTCAAAGAGGTGTGATCTACACCCATTCATCTCACTAGGTTATTCACCCTGGAACCTAATGATGACCATTACACATACTATTTCACAGCTGGTTGTTCTGGCAGAAACATCCAGCGAATGCACTTATCCTGTGCAGTCAGAAATGACAGAAGGCAGAAATGGAAAAGACCAGCTAGATCAGCAAGTCCATCCCTCTGCTGGTGCAGGATTGTTCCCTGTAATTCAGGGGTTCTTAAACTTTTCTTGCTGGGGCCCCCTTTGAAAATATTTCAGGCTGTGACAACCCCCCCAAAAGTGATAGCAAATTACTGTACATACTCATAGGAGAATTAAAAGAAGCAGGTAATCATTATCCGTGCAAAGGCGCTGAAGCCTTTCTAAAAGTGTAAAGCAACAGCTTTCAGGAATAAAAACGTGGGCATTTAAGAAATACATTTCCTGGGAAAAAGACAACAGGATACAGTTTGAGGAGCTGGAATCCTTTTCCAGTGATTGTGGCAACAATCATGACATAGTCCAATTGCTGGTAATAATCATAACATTGTCCACGGATTGTGGCTTTATACACAACTATATACAAACCAGGATCTGGACACTTAATGCGAGGGGTGCTGCTGTTTTGAAGCACACAATTTTTTCAATCGTGGCTCCAGGGAACTGAAACAGACCCTTAAATCATCCTCCATGTTCGCTTTCCGGCCGCCCAGCTCTGAAGGCAGCGCTGCTGTCAGCAGCAGCACAGAAGTAAGGGTGGCATGGTCTGGACCTATGGTATTGCCATCCTTACTTCTGCGCTGCTGGCAGCAGCACTGCCTTCAGAGCTGGGTGCCTGGCCAGAAGCTGCTGCTCTCGCAACCCCCCCTTGTGACCCCTTTTTGGATCAGGACCCCCATTTTTAGAAATGCTGCGTGTAGTTAATACTCCACTGATTTGCTTTGTCCTGTTTGAAATGTCCCAAGCAATGGTGATCATACCGCTTCCTTGGGGAGGCTATTCTGCAACCTGAGAGAGCTCACTGTTTAGATGTTTTAACTGATTTTTCCAGCCTATAGCTTTAATTCCTTAAATTTCAATCCTTGGCATGAACTAAGCCTGCTGGGAAGGGGGAAAGCATGCAGCAGGGGAGAAGGAGCAGGGGAGAAGCAGGTGCAGGGGAGAAGCAGCCACAAGGGGAAAGAGAAAAGAGGAATCTCCCCAGGGTGGACTAAGCAGCCATAAACCAGATGTGCTATTTCTCAATGGTGTTGCAAATGCTAGTGGATCACGGGGGCCATTTCACCAACATCAGTGTGGGATGGTCAGGAAAGGTACATGACGTGCATACCTTTAGGAACTCTGGTCTCTTCAGAAAGCTGTAAGAAAGGACTTTCTTCCAGAATGGAAAATTACTGTTGGTGATCTTGAAATGCCAGTAGTTATCCTTGGAGACCCAGCCTACTCCTTGCTCCCATGGCTTATGATGCCTTACACTGGCAGCGTCGACAGCAGTAAGGAGCAGTTCAACCACAGGCTGAGCAAGTGCAGAATGGTGGTGGAATGTGCCTTTGGATGTCTAAAGGGGTGCTGGCGCAGTTTACTCACTAGGTTAGACCTCAGCGAAAGCAATATTCCCATTGTTATTGCTGCTTATTATGTTCTACATAGTGTCTGTGAGAGTAAGGGGGGAAAGTTTCTGGCAGTGCCGTAACAAGGGCAAGGAGAGTGAGGCACCTGTCTCGGGCGCCCAAAGCTGAGGGGCTCAGAAAAGCCCCCAGATCATCCCTGCCAGAACGAAAGCTGCTGCTGCCTTCCTCATTCACACCTTGTTCATTCAACAGGGCAATTGATTACCCTGTTGTGGGAGGAAGATCTTATTCTACTTCTAGCAAAAAGACATTTTTCTTTTACCTTAATTACACTACCTTAGGGGCCCACTATAACATATTACCAAGGTTCAATACAAAGTCATATAAAAGTTATACAAAAATGCATAAAGCAGAAATTTATCTACAACTGCATTGAGTGACTGCTGTGTGCAGTAATATAGTGACCCCTGGGTCTTTGAATGAGGCTTTATGCTGGGGGGTGGTGAGGGGGTGAGCGGCAAGTCAGGGGCAAGCGGGTGGGCAAGTGGCAGGTGGGCAAAGAGGTAAGCAGTGAGCCAGCAGGGGTTTTAGGGGTGGGCATGGGGGTTTCTGGCAGGGGAGGGAGAAGGTGAAAGGAGGCGAGTGGTGGGTGGGGGACTGATTGGAGGGACACAGCAGGCCAGTGGGAGGCTAGGGGGTGAAGACGGGTGTGATGGTGGGGCAGAGTGGGGAGGGGGCGAGTCCTATTTTACTGCTGTGATCTGGTCACCCTATGTTTGCTGTTTCTTTCCCTCTGCCCCAAACCTTTCTTTTCGGCCCACAGCTGTTTCAGAGGGGCAGCACTGGGGAAGGAGGGTTTGTTTCCATGGGACAACCGGCACTAGGGAAGGGTTGTTTCCATGGGGTGGGTGGTGCTGTGGGGGGGGGGTGTTTCGGGAGGGCTGGGGGGGGCACAATTTTATATTCTTGCCTTAGGCGCAAAACTAGCTAGTTACAGCTCTGGTTTCTGGCAGGGTGGGAGGTTGAGGCAGATCGCCTGGCTGCCAATTCTGAGCAGCCAGACACCAGAGCAACAGTTCGAGCATCTCGAGGTGCACTGCGTCTCCGAAAGGCTTTGGAAACCCACTTCATGAATGATCCAACCCTGATGTGACAGTTCGGTGTGTTGTTCCTCACCAGCCTGCCCCCTTCTTCACATGTACTGCCCTGTAAACTAAACCCCCAACAACCACAGCGTGCACAGTGAATAAAGAGCCTCTTGTCCTCAGTTCATGCATTTTTATTACGCTGACAAACAGTGACCAGAGACAGCAATGAAGAGAATGATAACCAGGGTCTAAGGGCCTGATAACACAGCGGGGAGGGGCCAGGACACGTCACTTATTACCATTGCACTGTCTAGCAATCAAAGCTGTGGGAATGAGAGCTTTCTGCTCCATGAACCATCCCCCGGAGTTGAGTTCAAGGGATAAGGGAGCTTCCACCCCCACCACATTCTAGGACGTCAGGGAGAGGAGGGTATGGAACTTGTGGAGGAGGGCGGCTGGTTCATCACTGGGTGCAGCGGGACTCTAAGGTCCAGCTGCCTTTCCTGCACCTCAACCAGACGCCTCAATAGGTCTGTTTGCTCCTGCGTAAGCCACAACATCACCTCTTGCATGTTACATGCTTGTTCCCTGCATGCTTTCATGTTTTCTGACCCTGTAAGCCTCCATGCATTCAACTGGGCCCTGTCAGCCTCAGAGGAATGCATCAAATTACAGAATGTGTCTTCCCTCCAGGGCTGGCTCTAGGCACCAGCAAACCAAGCATGTGCTTGGAGCAGCACATTTTCAAGGGCGGCATTCTGGCCATCTATTTTTTTTTTTTTTTTTTGCTTTGGGCAGGAGCAGTGCGGGGGGTGCCCTGGGGCCGCTGTGGTTCACGCCACAGAAGAGCAGTGCCACACCTTGTGGCTGGCCCGGGCAGGGTCTGAGTGGGGGACACTTGGGCTAGGGGCTGCCCCTCAGGGCACATAGAGCTGCCTGCAGATACTGCAGGGAGGCCGCCCCCATAGCGCCGCAGCCAGGGCTGGGTGAAGCAGCCCGAGCCACCCAGGGTCTGCAGCAGGGCGGCCAGAAGCAGAGGCAGGGTGGCCAGAAGCAGCAGAAGGGCCATAGAAGGTGGGGCGCTGCCGTGCGGGGCCCGCGTCCCACTCTCCGGGGCTCCGCTCCCTTTGGGGCTACCCTGCCCTGGCTCCTCAGCCCCCTGCCGTGGTGGTCCCCTGGCTCTGCCCTCCCATGTCCCAGCCAGTCCTGGAGGCAGGAGCCCTGGCTGGAGGGACCATGGGCTGAGGTGCAGCCTGGGAGCCCCACTGCTTACCCTGACCCTGCCACTGCCTGACTGGCTGGAGGTGAGGGGGGAGTGGGCGGAGTCAGCACTGGTAGGGGGGAGCCCAGGGCTGGGGCAGCAGGGGGTGTGGGTGGGGTGAGGGAGAGAGCCTAGCGCTTGGGCGGCAGGCGATGAGAGTGGGGTGGGAGGGAGAGCCCAGCTCTGCGGCTGCAAGCAGTGCGGGTGGGGTGAGGGGAAGAGCTCAGGGGTGGGGTGGGGGGGGGTGGAGGGTGGGGTTAAATTTTTTTTGATTTGGGCAGCAAAAAACCTAGATCCGGCCCTGCTTCCCTTGTCCGCTCTTTTCGCCTTCTAATCTGGGACAGCCTTTGTGCTGGAGTGGAGGAAGCACCCGCCAGAGACAGTGTTGCAGCTACAAGGGAAAAACTTACATTGTTGAAAACAAAGAGTTAACTGTTACAATGAATGAAACAATTCACAGCAGGAAATACATGCCCCCAAGTAACCTGGTCAAATTTTGTCTTCTAAAAGAAGCGCCTGTCAGTAAGGTACAACACATGGCAGAGCGCTGGGCAGCAGATTTCGGTTTTCAGGCAGGCCTGGTTAGCACACAAGAAAGGGTAGGTGGTGTGAGGACACACCTAGGGACATTTTTTGGTGTGGAAAGTCTTGGCACATGAACAGGGTTTTCTGGGGAGCATCCTTTGCATGGCTGGACTGGCCATCACTGTATCCCAATTGTTTACCTCCAATTAACCATTAACCACAATTGCATTCAGTGCCGCCCAGAGGATTCAGGGGGCCTGGGGCAAAGCAATTTCAGGGGCCTCTTCCATAAAAAAAAGTTGCAATACTATAGAATACTATATTCTCGTGGGGGGCCCTGTGGGGTCCAGGGCCTGGGGCAAATTGCCCCAATGCCCCCCCTCCTCCAGGCAGCCTGATTGCATTTAATCCCTGTAATGTTATTACAAGCGTGTACTTACCAGAGGTGCCTTCCTCGCCATCACAGCCCTGCAGCAGTGGGTCCTGGGAAGGGACTGGCTCCAGAGTTAGGAAATGGTCCTGGTTTTTGGGGAGAATGGATCCTCCGCTTGACTGCTGCACATTCTCCTCCTCTTCCTCTTCCTCATCAACAAAGTCCTCCACATAAAAGCAGCCGCAGGTGCTATCCACGACGAATATTGGGAAACTGATGGAGTCCCTGTCTAGAATGGCATGCAGCTGCTCATAGAAGCGGCATGTCTGAGGCTCAGCACCGGGGCGACTATTCGCCATCCTGGTCTTCAGGTACGCTTGCCTGAGTGCACTTATTTTCACCCGGCACTGCTGTGCGTCCCTGGTGTAGCCTTTTCCCCCCATGCGCTGTGAGATTTTGGCAAAGACATCTGGCTCCCCAAGCTCTTCTCCCCACATGGCAATCAGATCCAGTGTCTCCTGTGTGCTAAAGGCTGGAGCACGTTTGCGTACCTGCGCAGCCATGGTCAGCTGTGGCTGTGAGCTCTCCACGCTGCTCAAACAGGAAATGAAATTCAAAAGGTCCCGGGGGCGGGGGGGTTCTTGTGTACCTGGCTGAAGTGCAGTGGAGTTGAAAGTGCTGTCCAGAGAGGTCACATTGGAGCATTCTGGGACACCTCCCGGAGGCCAAAACGCCCAATTACACTGTGCTGTGTCTACACTACCCATAATTCGACCTGGGAAGTCGACTCTAGCCCTACTCCTCTCCTCCACGTAGAGCACAGGAGTCGATTTTGAGAGCCCTTTAGGTCGGGGGAAAGTGCTCTGTAGTGTAGACACCCACACATTACAAATTTGACCTAATGCGTCTAAGGAGGAAGTGTGGACCAGCCCTGCTCTGTGCTCACCGAGATCAGGTGAGCTCCCTGCCTGGAGCCGCACATCACCCGCTGCTTGTATGTTCCTTGCTCTCTCCGGGGAACTGTGACCCCGCCCGTGTCTCTAACACGCTGCTCCGGGGAAGCTGCATGAAGCGCTCAGGCGGTGGGAGAATAAATCCCTCCCCCGGGAGAGCTGCCTCCTGCCCCATTAGCTAGAAGTTGGCTCGAGTCATGGGGCCAGTGATTTGATCCTGCCTAAGCTCCCCCCTTTGCCAGTTACCGCTGCCAGCTGCTGGCCCAGAGCCGCCCCGGAGCCCGCGGCCCCCCCGGGAAGTTTCCTCTCCGCTTCGCATCTGGCTCTTCTCCTCCCCCAGTGCCGGTTCCTGCCACTGGCCAAGGCGGAGCGCCCGGAGCCGGGCTCCGGTTCTGCCGGCTGGGGGCGAACGTGCCGCTGCCCGGGCGCTGGAAGGGGAAGATCCCGGAGCCGGGGCCGCGAGCTGGGGAGCCGGGGGGGTCAGCCGGAGCGGAGCTTTCCCCGGCGCCCCCCCAGCAGCGCCGGAGCGATGCGCCTGGCGGAGGTGGCTGCGCTGGGTCTGTGGCTGGGCTGCCTGCGCCGGGCGCAGGGCGAGACCTTCACCTCCATGCTCACCGTGCGGCAGGCGCTGGCCACCGAGACCCGGCTGCTGCGGCACCTGGCAGCCTACCTGGAGGCGGAGACCCACCGGCTAAAGGACCTGCGGAGGTAACGGGACCGGCACCCGGAGAGGGGCCTGAGCTGGGGCACCCGGGACCCTTTGGCTTTCCCTGCGCCCCCCCCCCGCCCCCCGTCAGCGACACCCCCACTACCCGCGGTGTCCGCAGCCTTGATCGTCAGTCCGGATTCTTGCAGTCGGCAGCCTGGCTTTGCCGCGGGACCCGGCTCCCAGCAAAGTCTGGATCAGCCGGGCCATTCGGACACGGGACGGGCAGGACTGGGGGAGGGAGGCAGCTGGACAGAGGCCCCCACGGGCTGCAGCCAGGACACGGAGCGATGAACTTTCCCAGTGGTCAGCTGCCCCCGCTGGGGTCCCCTCTGGCCCCTGGTTAAAGCACGTGGCTGGGCACAATCCCTTTCCTTGCAGAAGGGACCCTCCCTGCCTGCCCACCCCATCCCTGTCGCTCCAGTGCAGCCCCATTAGCTTCAGTGGCAGGACAGCTGATCCAGAGGCGCCTCGGAGCCCGTGTATTTAAGAAGGTGGCTCACTGGCTCCCGGAGGGCCCCAGGCCTGGAGCGGGACCCCATCGTGCTAGGGGCTGTACAAACAGAATGAAAGACGGTGCCTGCCCCAAAGAGCAATGGGGCTGGGATTTTCCAAAGCCCAACTCCCGCTGAATGCAGGCACCTAACTCCCTTGGGCTCGTGTGGTCCTGATTAGCAGGGAACCAGAGAGCATTTTGCATTTGGTTTGCGTCTCTGTTCGTCGGTGTGCAAGCGCCTAGAGCGGCAGGAGAGGCGAGTTTAAAACAAACCGATAAGAGGCAGGAGAGAGAGTCCCGGGTGCCACAGAAGATGGGCTTTGGAGAGTCACCTAGGGCTGGTGGGTGAGCAAACCAAACACAGGAGGCGCCAGCCAGGGATGTGCTAGCAAAGGGCCTGTGCGGGGAGTGAAGGGATGGATGCAGCTGTGCTTGTTATTAGCAGTAATGCTGGTTTGCAGTAGTAGCTGCTATGTGCCAGGTCCCTTCCAGACACTTGAGAAGGATGGTCCCTGCTCACAGGCTGAGGGTTCCCAGGCAGGGAGGGCATGTGAGTGGGTGTGAATGAAGTGTGCATGCCCAGGACTCTGTGTGTGTGTGTGTGTAACAATACGTGTCTGAGTGTGTGCGCCCAGGACTGTGTGTGTGTAACAATACAGGTGTGTGAGTGAGTGTGTGCACCCAGGACCATGTGTGTGTAAAAATACGTGTGAGAGTGAATGTGTGTGCCCAGGACCGTGTGTGTGTAACAATACATGTGTGTGAGTGAGTGAGTGTGTGTGCCCAGGACCGTGTGTGTAAAAAAAAAAGTGTGTGAGTGAGCAAGTGCGTGCACCCAGGACTGTGTGTGTGTAACAATATGTGTGTGAATGAGTGAGTGTGCGTGCCCAGGACTGTGTGTGCAACAATACAAGTGTGTGAGTGAGTGAGTGTGCATGCCCAGGACTGTGTGTGTGTGTGTGTAACAATACGTGTGTGTTAGTGAGTGAGTGTGTGCACCAAGGACCATGTGTGTGTAACAATACATGTGTGTGAGTATGTGCGCCCCAGACTGTGTGTGTGTAACAATTCATGTGTGCAAGTGAGTGAGTGTGTGTGCCCAGGACCATGTGTGTGTGTGTGTAACAATACGTGTGTGAGTGTGTGCACCCAGGACCGTGTGTGTGTAACAATACATGTGTATGAGTGAATGAATGTGTGTGCCCAGGACTGTGTGTGTGTGTATGTAACAATACATGTGTACGAGTGAGCAAGTGTGCATGCCCAGGACCGTGTGTGTGTAACAATACATGTGTGAGTGAGTGTGCCCAGGACCATGTGCATGTCAATACATGTGTGAGTGAGTGAGTGTGCGTGGGTTATGCAGACAAAACTACACTGGATCGTTTTAGGGGGCAAGACAAAGATGTCACATTTATGATGATAACACAATTTGATTTATGATCAATAACTAATACTTAATACTTATACATACACATACACATCCATCAGATGTTCTGCAGCTCTGAACATAGCTTGAGTCTGTGGCTTGAGTTTGCAGCTTGGGTTTGTAGCTTGTAGCTGCTAACTGGCCACGACAGCCGGGCACAAGGAAGGGCTGGGTCTCCGTTGGGCATGTACCGATGCCCTTCCACATTGGCAGCAGAATGTTACCCTCCAAAGTCTTCCATCTCACCCATCCAGAGCCAGTGCTTCCATTAGGTGATCCTAGGCGGTCACCTAGGGCGCCAGGATTCGGGGGGTGGCATTTTGTGCGCTACCCATGGGGCGCACGGGAGATTCCAGTTCTGCTCCTGTCGCATCGCCAAAGAAGGACCTTGTGCTGACGTGCTGCGGAAAACAGCGGCAGGCAATTGAGCAGCTCAATGACTGCCACTGTCACCTGCAGCATTTCGGCGGAGGATCCTTCTTCGGCGGTGCAATGGGAGTGGAACCGGAAGCTCCCACGCGCCCTGTGGGGAGCACACAAAATGCCGCCCCTGAAATTCTGCCTAGGGCGCCAGAAACTCTGGCGCCGCTCCTGCACCCATCCTTTTTGTAGGCTTTAGTTTGAATCCAGAGTCTATAGGTCTTGCTGTGTCACGCTGCCTCTGAGTTTGGTGACTGATCACCTGTCAATGGCAGAGGTGACTTTCAGCCTGGGATCTGGCTTTGATCTTCCTTCTATTGTACCTTTGTTTGTTTCTTTTTAGGGTGGACTCTTCTTACTTTGGTAGGGCTCTTGTCTGCATCTTCAGCAGTTGGTGTTTGAACTCTGGTGGAGGCTGATTCCATCATCCATACATATACCTCATTCACACATTTAACCTAAACTAATGAGATTGCAGCAGGGTTTGCAAAAATGAAGGTTGGAGGAAGCTTTCACAAAATGGAGTGAGCATTTTAAAATGGGGTTTGAATAACAATATGGCAAACAGTGAACAGAAGTTACAATATAGACAAGTGTAGTGGATGACACAGTGAACAGAAGTTACAATGTAGGCAAGTGTAATGAATGGTGAGCAGAAGTTGCAATACTGAAACAGTGCAAGTCTCTGTGATTTAAGCAGGAATTGGACTGATAGTGAAATTTACAAAGGCAGCAGGTTGAACAACTGTGGCTCTTAACAAGCATCTTAATTGTCAATTAGCCAATTATCAGGGTAACTGGTTTTATGAATGAATGTTGTTTCATTCGTAAAACTTTACTTATGAAGTTATATTAATAAAGTGAACAATTAAAAACAATTTCATTCATCAGTTCTACACATGCCCGGGACCGTGTGTGTGTAACAATATATGTGTGTGAGTGAGTGAGTGAGTGTGTGCGCCCAGGACTCTGTGTATAATACATGTGTGTGAGTGAGTGAATGTCTGCACCCAGGACTGTGTGTGTGCGTAACAATATATGTGTGCGAGTGAGTGAGTGTGTGCGCCCAGGACTGTGTGTGTGTAACAATATATGTGTCCAAATGAGTGAGTGTGTGTGCCTAGGACTGTGTGTGTATGATACATGTGTGTGTGAGTGAGTGAATGTCTGCACCCAGGATTGTGTATGTATACTACGTGTGTGCGAGTGAGTGTGTGTGCCCAGGACCATGTGTGTGTAACAATACATGTGTGTGCGAGTGAGTGAGTGTGTGTGCCCAGGACCGTGTGTGTGTAACAATACATGTGTGCGAGTATGTGTGCCCAGGACTGTGTGTGTATGATACGTGTGTGTATGTGTGTGAGTGTGTGTGCCCAGGACTGTGTGTGTGTGATACGTGTGTGTGTGAGTGAGTGTGTGTGCCTAGGACTGTGTGAGTATGATACGTGTGTGTGTGTGAGTGAGTGTGTGTGCCCAGGACTGTGTGTATATGATACATGTGTGTGTGTGAGTGTGTGTGCCCAGGACTGTGTGTGTATGATACGTGTGTGTGTGTGAGTGTGTGTGCCCAGGACTGTGTGTGTATGATACGTGTGTGTATGTGTGTGAGTGTGTGTGCCCAGGACTGTGTGTGTGTGATACGTGTGTGTGTGAGTGAGTGTGTGTGCCTAGGACTGTGTGAGTATGATACGTGTGTGTGTGTGAGTGAGTGTGTGTGCCCAGGACTGTGTGTATATGATACATGTGTGTGTGTGAGTGTGTGTGCCCAGGACTGTGTGTGTATGATACGTGTGTGTGTGTGAGTGTGTGTGCCCAGGACTGTGTGTGTATGATACGTGTGTGTGTGTGAGTGAGTGTGTTTTCATAGAGTTGAAGCCTGGAAGGGACCATTAGATCCTCTCACCTCCTGTCTGTCACAGGCTGTTCAATTTGACACAAATACCGTAGTGTTAAGCCCAGGACTGTAATCAGGCTGAAATATTTCAGCCCCCAGTACAGGGACTCAGCAGTGAGGCTGCACCTGACCCTGACACGGTGCAAGGGCGGAACCTGCCCCAGAAACACCCCAGGGCCCTGAGCACCAGGTGTAGCTGGGCAGGCTTAGCCCAGCAGGATCCAAGTGTGGAGGAGCTTGGTGAGGGGGGAATCCAGGTATGAGGGGTGAGGTTTCTGTGTGGGGCCATCTGGGTGCGGGTGGCTCAGTGAGAGATCTGAATACACAGGGTCTTGTTGGGGGATTGCAGCTGCAGGAGCAATGGGACTCTGCAAGGGATCCAGGTGATGGTGGTTGGGCTCAGAGGGCAGGTCTGGGTGTGGAGAGATGGGGCTTGGCAGGGGGATCTGGGTGTGTGGGGCTGCGGGGGTCTGGGTGCTGGAGGAGTGGGGCTTTATGGGGATGGGGGTCCAGCTGCAGCTTGTTGGGGCTCAGTGGGTGGGGGTCTGGGTGTGAGCGGCTTGTCAGAGGGGTCCAGGTGTAGGAGGGTGCGGCTTTTCAGGATGAGGGGTCAATGGACCTGCTTAATGGGGGAGCCCCAGTTGCTGCTGAGGGGACACCACGTGCTGGGCTCCCGTTTCCCCCTGTGGTTCTGTTGTACTCAAAGTACTATACAGGATCTCTTCAGGGGGATTAAGGTAAAACGCCACATTTATTTAGTAATACAGGTATTAATTAATACTCTATCATATGCATATGATATATTACAGTCATGCATTCACACACACACACACAGACACAAACACACTCGTCTTGCTGTTGTTACCAACACGTTGCTCCCCTTAACTGCACTGGCCAGGTGAGTTAGATGGGGGAGGGGTGGAGCCGGGCTTCTGCCGATCCGGATCGATGCTCCTACGGTGACAAGAGGAGACCCAGGGTCCTTCTGCAAGACACCTCGTATTTATAGCAGCTTCCCTCTTATGCAAATCCAGACTAGATTCAAAATCTGGGTCTGTGTCTGTTGTCTTGTGCTGCTTTTTTTCTGGGTGTTGTCCAATGCTGCTCAAAGAGGGCGTTTTCTAAAGAAGGTCTCTAATCCCTGAGGTCGTCAGTATGTCTGCTCCCTCCATTGGGCCCACTTGACAATTGCATTGTCTTTTGCTCTGGCTCCCATTCCTCTTTAACTGTTGTAGCTGTCTGGAGGTGGTGTCTTCCAAGCCTCACTCATTCACACCTCATTCAGTCAATGGGGAAATTGATTATAGAGTGGTGGAGGGGGGAGATCTTATCCACCTCTAGCAAAAGGCACATGTTTCTTTCACTTTAGTATACTATCTTAGGGGCTATAACATTTGATACAAGTTTTCTACCAATTTTCTAATACAAAGTGTATGAGAGAGCACAATGCCAAGTCATATGAAATACAAATCAAACAGTGAACAGAAGTTACAATGCAGGCAAGTGTAGTGAATGGTGAACAGAATTACATTAATAAGTGAACAATTAAAAACAATTTCATTTATCAGTTCTACAGTTCCTCAACCCTTTTCTTCTCCATCCTTCTCCTTCATTCCAACATTCCCTCCCCTGCCCTGTTCCACACCCTTTCCTTCCCACTGCCTCTTCCCCCACCCTGACCCCCTTCCCTCATTTCCCCCATGCCTTACCAGCCCCCACAGGGGCATACATGTTGCACAGAAACAGGAAGGCTCCCAACCAACAGAAGTGGAGCACGATGCACTGAGACCCAGGAGCAGCGTTCAGCTGCAGAGTCGCGGAGGGAACGCAGCCTCCTTCAGCTGGCAGCTCTGCGCTTGCAGAAAATGAAAAGGATGCTGGGAGGCAGTGGGACGTAACCCGTGGCCCCCCATGCTCACCTGGTTGGGGGACAGTTCACTCAAAACACCCGTGCACATGGTCTCCACACCCCCTCCCCGCCCCCGCCCCCCCCCCCGCTGCTTCCCTGACATTTTCTGCAGGGAAACGCAGAAATTCGGTAGGGGGCATTTTCTGCAGGTGCGCAGTCCCGCAGAATCCCCCCAAGAGTAAGTGAAAATAGCAGAATGGACAGCACCAGAATACAGACCCAAGGGGTCAGGTGGGCTTGTGCTCGGCCGGCAAGCCCAGGCCACTGTGCTGCAACAGCCACATTATTTCAGCGTGCTCACTCTAATCCAGCTAGCATGTGTCTGTCAGTGTCTACCCAGCTCTCCCAGGTGCAGTTGGGGTCCTGCAAGATGCCTCACCAAGCCCAGTACTGGAATTTTAATTTGTGTCGGCTGTTAATTGGTCTAAAGGGGTAGCCCCTGTTTTACTTTACACAGGGTTTGAGATTCATGATCTCCGGGCTGACAGTGTTAAGTGTGTTTGTGTCTGTATGTACAGCACATGCATACATATGAGTGTCCCATGTAAGTGTGCCAGTGAGTGCATGGGTGAATGTGTACCTGTTTTTGTGTTTGTGCAAGTGAATGAGGATGTCTAGGCATTAGTATCAGTGTGTGTGCAGCATGCATATGTAGGGGTGTGCATGTGAGTGACCCTGTGTGTGTGTGTGACACGTGCATCAGGGATTGTGTGCGTGTGTGTGTAGGTGGCCTACCAGGCTAACTGGATAAACTAGATGTCACAGCTGTGGTGTTTGTTGCTCAGTCTTACCATGCATCTGCACAGACCCAGCTGGGCAGGACAGGAGTCAGCAGCAGTGCACTTGCATTGCTCATTCGTAGTGTGTGTGACATGCAAAGGTCCAAGCCTATTCCTGGTGCAAGCAGGGCCATGCCATTGCAATCAGGGGTGACGCTGTGCCAAAGGACCTACTTGGGTCTCGTTTGCTCTGGCGTAAATGCAGAATAACTCCAATGAAGTCACTGGAGTTACACCGATGTAAAACTGGCGTAAGTGAGAGGAGAAACTTCCCAAGTCATCTGTAGTGCAGAAGAAATTTTTGCCCAGAAAACCCAGAGTCTGAGCATTGTG
Organism: Chelonoidis abingdonii; assembly: GCF_003597395.2. NCBI lineage: Eukaryota > Metazoa > Chordata > Testudines > Testudinidae > Chelonoidis > Chelonoidis abingdonii. The sequence goes on along the minus strand of NC_133769.1, from coordinate 364,436,190 downwards.
CAATAATCCTTTCCATTCTTTGCTAACTACGGAGTCCCACATCAGCCCATCAGCCTGAGGCTTCGTGGTGGAAAGCCTCCAATCCCAACAATGCAGCATTCAGCCGTTCTGCGGTTTCCTGCATGGAGCAGTGTAAAATGTCTGGAAACAAAAGCACATTTCAGGAATGATGTATTTCATTAGCAATGAACCTTGTGGCATTATTTGGCACAGACACGGAGCAGGTCATATGCACAGCTGTGGGACCTGGCCCCCAAATGCAACTGCTTTTCCACCAATAACAAACATGACTCAGAATTATTGCCCTAACATGTGAAATAACAAAGCAGGATGCAGTCAGGTTGGCAGCAGGGTCAGATCTGCAGCCCCAGGCAGGGGGATAACACGGATATCTAGCTTTATCCTAACTCATGCTTACAAAAATGTGATGGGATGGATATTAAACCTCACGTTTCTGTGCATAAGCCAACGAGACATGAGGCAAATTGTCCCACAGCTGCTTCTGCTGTGGGGTTTTTACCCCTTCCTTGAGAATCTGATGTTGGCCACTGTCAGAGACAGAATATTCCTGTGCTCCTGGAGATTTTCCCAGCTTCATTATTGCCAACCCCAATCATTCAAAACTCATGAATCAGCCTCTCCTCCTCCCCCCAAAAAATAATCACGAGACTCAAAACAACACATTTTGGGTCATTTCATTTGAGCCTTTAGCGGATGTGTTTTCAAGCTTTGCTCTGATATCATGAGAGCTAGAAAGTTACATTCAGATAAAAAGCATCTCTCATGATCCCGGGAGCTGGGGCTTTGAGACAGACCTCACATAGTGTGAGACGGGTGATCAAATCATGAGAGTTGGGAAGCTGAATGGCTTCTGTGAGTCATAGATTCCAAAGCTGGAACAGACCATTGTGATCATCTAGTCTGACCCCCTGCATAATACAAGCCATGAAACACACCCAAAATAATTCCTAGAGCATAGCCATCCTATTTGCAAATGGCCAGTGATGGAGAATCCACCACCACCCTTGGGAAGTAGTGACAATGGTTAATTACCCTCAATGTTAATTTCTTTTGGGCCTTCTTTCGAGATGAAATTTGCCTCACTTCAACTTCCAGCCTTCGGCTCTTGTTATGCCTTTGTCTGCTAGATCAAAGAAGGACCTTCTATTATCAAATTTCTATTCCCCGTGTAGCTACTTCTAGACAGTGACCACAGTCAACCCATAACCTTGTCTATGATAAACTAACTAGATTGAGCTCCTTGGATGTATCACTACTGAGCTCCTTAGGTGTTTGCTTTCCAATCTTCTAATCTTTCTCACAGCTCTTCTCTGAACCTTTCTAATGTATCAAAATCCTTCTTGAAGTGTGGCTCCCACGACTGGGACACTGCCAAATCCTGAGGATTGCATTAGCCCTTTGGGCCACAGCACCACCTTGGGAGCTCATGTTCAGATCCTCAGCTGGTGTAAATCAGCATAGATTGATTGACTTTAAGTAACACTTAGGTCTTGTCTACACGGGGGCTTTCAGTCATTGAGAGCCAGCCACTGGTGTAACTGCACTAGTGCAAACCCCAAGGGTAGACATGATTTGCACCACTATGAGCTCCTGGATTTCGACACATCAGTGCAAATGACAGTTCATAGCAGCTTTGCCTGTCTACACTGGGATTGCAATGGTGGCCGGCACCGGGGCAAACCTCCAGCCTAGCAAGGCCTTCGATGACCTCAGAAGAGTGGGAGGTGCTTGGTGTCACCGCTAGCTCTGGTTGAAGGGCTGATCTGTGCTGTTAACAGTGAGGGTGAGTAAAACAAGGTGAGGGGTTGCACATTTGGTATCTGGATTTGAGGCCTGCTGTAGTCTCACTGCTTAGTCTGGAAGCTCTCTGAGGCAAGGGCCTTGTCTGCTTCTAGGGCTACACAGCGCAATGGGGCCTCTGATCACAATGTAATGCCACAGCGCATTACACATACAAATAAGTAGGGCCCTGCTAAATTCACGACCATGAAAAATGCATCATGGACCATGAAATCTGGTCTTTTGTGTGCTTTTATCCCATACTATACAGATTTCACGGCGCAGACCAGTGACTCTCAAATTGGGGGTCCTGACCCAAAAGGGAATTGTAGGGGGATCACAAGGTTATTTTAGAGGGGTCACAGTATTGCCAACCTTATTTCTGTGCTGCCTTCAGAGCTGGGATCCCAGCCAGCAGCTGCCGCTTCTGGCCACCCAACTCTGAAGGCAGCGCTGTTGCCAGCAGCAGTGCAGAAGTAAGGGTAGCAGTATCACAGCCCCCTCCCCCTACAATAACCTTGCAACACTCCCCCCCCGCCACAACTTCTTTTCAGGTCAAGACCCCTACAATTACACCACCATGAAATTTCAGATTTAAACAGCTGAAATCACAAAATTTACAATTTTTAAAATCTTGTGGCTGTGAAATTGATGAAAATGGACCATGAATTTAGTAAGGCCCTACAAACAAGCCAACCGCTTACGTCAGTGCCACTTGCCACGATCAGAGTGAAACTGGCTTCCAGGTGAGTAGCATGCTCCTGCTGTGGGGAGGTCAGGACAGTGACCCCTGAGCCCAGCGTGCAGTGGGCCATGCTCTGCTGTGAGTCAGGACAGGGTTCTTCCTGAACCTCAGGAAATTGCAGCTTGTCTGTGAAATCTCAGGGTGACGTGCCCAGGGAAGGGCTGCTGTTAAAAATGGGAGGGCTGGAAGGACTGGTTCTGAGCTGTTAGAGCTAGCGGGGGTGGGGGAAAGGAGACTGTTGGGACCGAATTAAACCTAAAGGAGTAAACTGCGTCGTGTGACTAAGGAACGGGTTGAAATGAAGCTCTGTTCAGGTCTATGCAGCTTCTTGTCACGCACTCATCACTGCAGTATCCGAGGGCCAGTTCCTCAAAGGTATTTCAATGGGAGTTCACATCTGTCCCATGGCTCCAGTGGGATGAATCCCATGACCTGGGCTGTCCTTTCCACCTCGGATCTAGGGACCTCCGTAAACAGACTAGATCCAGCTATTGGGCCAAATCCCAAGATCTTAATTCAGCCCTTCCTTGGATGAAGCTTCTGTCTGAGGTCATCCCCCAGGCTGTCCTTCAGGCCTGATCCTGCAGCATTCGCTCACGCTGAGTAGCACTTACTCCTGGGTGCTGCCAGTGCTTCTTGGCATGGGTGAGGGTGGTAGCCTGAGCCGTAGACTCTATTTTCATTGGTCCAAAGTGGAGCCTACAAAACTCCCACTGACCTCAGCAGAGTAACTTCCCACCAGCGGGAGTTAGGGAGTCAAAATCTGGCTCATTGGCATCAAAGGGAGTTTTACCCACGGAAGGACTTAGGCTGGGATTCTCCAGGGAGGTTAAGAGAGTTAGGCACCAAAATACCTTGGCAGCTCTGCGTGGAGGTGGCGGGTCCCACTGGAACTCAATGGGAGTTAGACACCTGTGTCGTTATGCTCTTGGGAAAACCCCTGCCTTAAATACAAATGAATAATGACGTGCGGATTGTGGTGCTTCACTGAGAGGCCAATGAACGCTGGGCCTCAGGATTGCAAGCAGTTGTAAATAGGCAGCTCAAGGCCCAGAAGACAGACAGAACTGGTTCATCTCCAGACAGAGAACTAATTCTAGGGTAGTTATTACTGTCTGATGGGTTATAATTCTCATCAGACTGAAAAGCACTAAGGCCAGTGTACACAGAGCAGCAGTGTGAGCCACAGGGGTGTGAATGCACTTTAGAACTTAGACCCCACAGTCTGCATTGCTGCTCCGTGTAGACAAACCCTAAGAGCCTGATTCAGCAAGGTACCTTTAACCACAAGAACATTCCCACCAACTCCAGTGGCACTAACTACTCACTGGCTTAAGTCGGGCGTGTGTGTAGGTACCTTGCTGAACAGCATTGGCCGAAATCAGGAGTGACTCCCTGGACATCAGTGGAGTTGAACCGAATTAGTGTGAGAGGAGAGCCAGGCTCTGGAACAAAAATTAGGAATATGGACCAGATCTTGAGATCCGTACTTAATTTCAACATAGTGCTCCTTGGGGCTAAACTTACATGGGCGTCAGTGATAGGTTTTCTCAATGAAGGACCAGGGAATACGCCTTTCCTCTGTTATTTCTTTGGACTGTTGCTTCCTTGTGTTACATCTGTGGCTACCTTCCACACAGGGAAAACACAGATGCAATAAAAGATACTTGTATGGCTTCCGTACAAGATGAGTCTTGTAGACATTGCCAGAGGTATCTGCCTAGGAAGTGTTTGATCAACCACACGCTTGCGTCATTTTAAATACATTCCTGTTGTCTTTAGAACCCAGGGCTTTCATGGATCTTTTCCCCTCTGACTTCTGTGGCACCTACCCCTGCAGTGTGTAAGCAATGTAGTGTAGCGATTAGCTCAGCAGTTCACTCACAATAAAATATTTTTCTACAGGTTTCTCTTCTCATTATAAATTGTCCATGAATAGATCTTGAAAGTCTCACATTTATTCTTTGGTCACAGCAACCTGGCTCTTTCTGTGTACTGTCTTACTTTGTGTTTGTATAATGTCTAGCTTAGTGGCCCCCAAAGTGTGGGGCATGGCGGGGCATGGGCCAGCCCCCAAAGAGGTTGGGGAGGGAGTGCCACCCCGGCCCACTCCACCCCCAGCTCTGCTCCGCCACCACCCTGGCTCCCAGCTGCCGCTCTGCTTCCAGCCTCGGCCTTGCCTTCATCTGCAGCCCCAGTCTCAGCCCTGATTCACAGCTGTGGTCCCGGCCCCAGCCCCAGCCCCAGCCCTGCCCCCAGCCTAGGCTTCTGGCCGCGGGTCCACTCCCAGCCCCGGCTGCTGATGGTGACTTGTGGGGACAGGGCACCGGCAGAGGTATGAGAGGGCACAGTGTGAAAAGTTTGGGGACCACTGGCCTAGCTAATGAAGTGCTGATCTTCACTGGGGCTGCAAGGAACTACTGCAATAAAAATAGTGAGAGAGAGATCTGAGTAGGTGAAATATGTCTTGCTCATTTTACTCCTGGGTGAATTCTGCGCCACTGTGCACATGCAGAATTTATGTCTCCAGCAGATTTCTTTGCTTCCCCACAGAAAAATGACCACCCTCCCCAGCAGTATGTTTCAGGAGCCCAGATCAGTCAGCAGAGAGGTAAATCACTGTGGGGCAGGTTGCGGGGCTGGGGAAGACCTGGCTGGGCGGTCCTACCCTGCACCAAGTTCAGCTGCTAGTCCCAACTGGGTTGGAGAGGACGGGACTTCCTCTTCCCCTGCACAGCATCTGGGGCCGTGCCAGACCCACCCTCAGATTTCTCCCCCATCTGTAGAAAGCTCTGCAAACTTCACCTCCCCTCCCCCACCCATTGCTCCTCAGCTGCAGGAGGAGGGATCACTGTACAGGGAGCTGCTCCCCCATCCTGCCTACCCCCGTGCATCCAGATGCTCTCATACCCAGACCGTCTCACCAAGCCTCACTGCCCTCGCACCCAGAACTCCCCCTGATAAGCCCCACTCCCCCTGCACCTGGACCACCCCAATGAGCCACCCGCACCTGGATCCCTGCCCTACAGAGCCCTAGCCAGCTGAACCTGGATCCCCATCCCACTAAGCCCCACTCCTCCAGCATCTGGACTCACCACTGAGCCCCCCACACCCAGACTCCCCTTCTGAGCTCTACCCTCCCCATACCCAGACTCCTCCCACTGATCCCCAACTACCTTCACCTGGACCTCTGCTACCATTGCACCAGAACCCTCCAACAAGCTGCTGTCCATCCAGATTCCCCCCCACACCCAGATCCCCCACTGAGCCACCTGCACCCAGATTGGCTCATACACAACCCTATCAACCCACACCTGGATCCCCCCACACTAAGCCCCTCCACACTTGGATCCTGCCTTGCTGAGCCTGCCTTTCCCCTCCTGGTGCACCTGGTCCTTGTGCTGTGTCAGAGTTGGGTGCAGCCTCACCGCTGAGTCCATGTCCTGGGGAGGGGAGCTGCACAGTGATTTCCCACCTCTGTGCAGCCAGTGGCCTGTGCTCCCCACTGTCCAGGCTGAAGCCTCCACATTTATAGACAAAATTTGAAGAACGTTGCAGAATTTTAAAATATTGTGCACAGAATTTTTAATTTTTGGCACAGAATTCCCTCAGGAGTATCCTTTGCATTTGACTGGAGATGGGCGCAAGCTATGGATCTAGATTTCAACCACAAAGGGAGTTTGGCTCTGGGGCTTTGGTTCATCTCATTAGAATGACAGGGGCCATTTGTAATATACCCAGTTCCAGGTTCAGATTTTGTAACAGCCCAAAGCTGAATGGTGTGCAGACCTGGGGGGTTCATTCTGGCCCCTCTGACTGACCAGGTGACACCCTCCAGTCATCATTGTTTATGGAGGGGTCAGGGCCATGTGACTCCTCACACAGAGGCATTTACTGCAGGGAGATAATCTCAGGATCTGGATTTGAGCTCAGAAGTCTAATAATGAGGTCAGTGGAAAATACCTTTTTATGAGAACTGGTCACATGAGTAACATCTGGAATGAGTCATGCTCTAGGCACCATTTTATGGCTTTCTCCCCTGCTCAGCTGAGTACAACAGAAAATCTAACATTATATCCAAGCTGGAGTCAAAGCAGAGATCTGGGGCTTGGGTATCTATGAGCCAGACAATGGAACAGGCCATTGCAACGGCTGATATGCCCATGGAAAAGACAAAGTACCAGGCACCACAAGCTCATGTGAACAGTAGGCAGTGACCCCTTCTACCCCTTGCATTTCTGAGTGGGTTTGATCTGAACTCAAGTAGAGGGGAGCCGGGGGAATGAAAGTCATTTGAGATGTTAGCTTAGGCCCATCCTGCTGATTCCCGCTACACGCTATGTTCTCCAGGGCTTACTAAGAGCCGCTCTGTTCTTGTTATCATACGAGATCTACCCAGATCCATCAGAGCCCCGCCCTTCCTCCAGCTGAGGAAGCAGGACCAGTCCACCTGACCCCTGCTTTGTCCTGTCTAGTTGCAATTGATGGCGCTTCCCTCAAACTGCCATCCCCCAGTCTTTCTAGATCTCACTGCTGAGGAGTTTCCCCAGCCCACTGCCCAACCTGCTGCAATGGCCCACGCTAGCTGGTTCCAGTGTCTGCGAGGGATTGCCCTACTCATGCCTTCCAGGTTTTACAACAAGGTGCAGGATTTGCACCTAGGAGCCGGGGGCTCTGCGGCGAACCCGTTACTCGCCTACACGCTGATCAAGAGGCTGCAGTCCGATTGGCTGAATGTGGTGCACAGCCTGGAGGCCAGTGAGAACACTCAAGGTACTGGAGAGGGGGGTGTGCCGAACCCACAGCTGCCGCATATCCCCAGCGCTTGACCTGCTTTGAATCATCAGACGAGCGCAGTGGGTGGGATTCACAGACGTATTTGAGCGCCTAATTCCCATTGATCCCCATGGGAGTTAGGCACCTACATGCCTTTGTGAATCTCCCACCGTGTGTCCAGAGGAGCTGGGGGTTGGAGACAGAGGCTTAGCTGGTGTCACCTGGCCTGGATCCATCACTTCCATATAGAGAGAATGAGGGGGATGCTCAAAGGAGGAATTGAAAGTGGGAGGGGAAGGAAGTAGACAAGGGGGTGATGGGGAATGAGAGGGGAGGGGAAATTGGAAGGTGATGGCCAGGAAGGGGAAGAAGGTGAGGAGAGGAAATGGGAAGGGAATAACAGCAGACAATAGGGGAGAGTGAGTTCTGGAGCCGGAGAGGAGTGAGAGCAAGGGGCACAAGTCCGGGCAGGATGGGTATCCCTGGATGGGCAAACAAGGGGAAGGTCCCGTTTGCTCGGATAGTGTTTCAAGGCAAGCGCCTTCTTCATGAATCCCTCCTTAGCTCCAGCCAATGGAAGCACTTAGCTGGGCACTGGCCTTCCGTTCTCCGTAGCCCAGCTGATCCTCTCCTCCTCCCCCCACTGACATTACAGCTCTCAAGAACGGCTACACGCAGGTGGAGAAGGACCTGCCCGAGTTCGAGGACTTGGAGGGAGCAGCACGGGCACTGATGAGGCTGCAGGACGTCTATGCTCTGAGTGTGAATGGGCTGGTGAAAGGCGTGTTCCAGAGAGCCAGTGGCACCCACCTCCCCGACATCTACAGCCCGGGGCAGCTCTTCCCGCTCTCCGCTGATGACTGCTTCCTCGTCGGCAAGGTAAGGGGGAGCCATAGGGTCAGCACTGTAGGGACATGGGCAAAGGGGTTACCAGGCTGTCACTCAACCTGTTTGTAAAAGCATCTCCTATAGAGCCATCTGCAGGGACTCCAGCCACTAGAGGGGTACAAAGAGCCAGGCTGTGTTAACATGGGTTGCATGTATCATGAAGGCTGGTGGGGCTGCTGACTGCAGTGGCTTGAAGTCCCTGTGGGTTAGTAAGAGCTCCCAGATCCATCAATGCCCTGCCCCTCCTCAGCTGATGGGACAAGACTTGCCCACCCGATCCCACCTCAGGGCAGCCAACGCAAGATGAAATTCCCTCTCCTCAGGCTCATTGTCAATAGGCCCTGGAAGAAATTTGCTTCCTGGCCACAAATTCAGTGGTCAGTTTAATAGTGCGTGTAAGAAACTAGAGCATTAGCTGTGCTGGCAGGATTGAACTCAGGACCCTCAGCATAAGCCCTAAAGAGTTCCCTTCCACTGTAAGGAGCAGAGTTTGTCACCACTGGGGCCAGCCACTGTGGGGAAACATGGTTGCATGCACTAAGCCAGCCTAGGATACCATGAGTATGTGTTATGTGTAGGCCCCTTGTCTTTTCAGGCACAGAAGACACCAGTGAAATGACTGGTAGCGAGTCCACAGCCTCCACTCAGTGCCCCTTGATTGACTCTTTCTAATCTAGTCTGTGCTAAACCCGTCTCCCCACACAATTGTCTCCCCAGCTCACTCCGCAGTGACTGGGCTGCATGCTGGGCAGTTAGGGTGTGAAAACGAGCCACATGCAGGGACTCCAGCCCTTGGCTAGGCTGGAAGCTGGAGCTGGGCAGTCGTAAGAGCTGCCCAGGGAGCCTGGGCAGTTGTGGGGAGCCTCAGACCCTCCACCTGCCCTGGGCTGGGAACTGGGGTGCCCAAGAGCAGCCCCTGCCCTGTGTCCCCACCCTCTGGGGCAAGTTGCCCAGAGCAGGTAGAGAGTCCAGGACTCTGGGGCTTCCCACAGCTCCCTGGGTGGTTCTTGCTACTGCCTGGCTCTGGCTTTTGGCCTGGCCAGGGGAGGGACCTCAGGGGGAAGAGGAACAGCAGGGGGCAGAGCCTCATGGTGAGGGGGCCTAAGACCCACATCAGCCGCCCTCTCCCCCCCACTAGGAAAAGCCCTGAGCCTCCAGCAGGCACACAGCAGCACTGTCAGGAATCCAAGACAAATGGTGGAAGTCCCCCTGGAGCACACCCTGCTGAAGAGCAGGGGCTGGTACCAGGAGATGCAGCATTAGCAGAAGCCAGCCTAATATAAGGGGGATACATCCCTCGTCAGTGTGCCAGGCCGGATAATGATGCTCTGCCGCCGTCGGGTTCATGTCGCGCTGTCACAAATTCAAAGCTCGCTTTGCTACGAAAGCCTCCACATGCAATTTAAACAACGGGCCTGCCGGACCCAGTGCACACTGCCTTCATGGGGCCCGTTCATCCGGAGCAAGTATCACTCTTTGAACCAACTACAGCAGCACAGGCTGCCCAGGGAGCCCCAGTCCCAGCTGTGATGGCTAAGCTAGGTCCCATCTGAGCTCCCCCAGATGGAGCTGGGGGCCCCAAACTCAGGCACGCAAGCAGGAAGCGAGTTCTGAATGCCTCTGTCAGAAACAGCTGGGTCTCTCTCCAGTCTAGCCCAGAATTTCTTCACCCTGAGGAAGCACCAGCCGCAGCATCAGGAGACCTGGGTTCTATTCCCAGCTCTGCTATGTGAATTCGGGTGAGGCACTTCACCCCACTGTACCTCTGTCTGTCCAGCTGTGAAATGGGGACAATCAGACTTGCAAGGGTAAGAGTTGCTGGATGTTGTAAAGTGCACAAGTATCAGAGGGGTATCTGTGTTAGTCTGTATCCACAAGAACAACGAGGAGTCCGGTGGCACCTTAAAGACTAACATATTTATTTGGGCATAAGCTTTCATGGGTAAAAAACCCACTTCTTCAGATGCATGTGACCTTGACCATTTGGGGGAAATTATGAAGTTACAGTGATAAGAAATTACATTGGATATTTCTTTCCTCAAATATCGCGAGACCCTTTCTGACTCATCTCGTAGATATTCCTGGCAGACAGTGACAGCAAGCGCTGCGATCCTGTTTCATGCAGTCACACTGGGCAAGGAGATGTCTGGTCCCGACCTCTGTCTGTGATTTATTACAACATTCTGGGAGTTCAGTTATAGCCCGGAGAACAGGTTTTCTCATTGCCCGTGGCTATAGGAAGGGAAGGGCTGGGGCAGCACAGATGTAACTCAGATTTCCTGATTTCTTTTTCCTCATCATTTAGGAGAACTCCACATTCCCTGCAGTAGATCTAGGGCACACAGGCGATCATTCAGCCATTACAAAGTGCTTTATGATCAATTACTTAAGCCCCACATCCTGAAAATAGATAGACTGTGGATGTGCTGAGACCGCTGCCTGTCATGCTGGCCTGTACTGTCTCATTGTTTCTGTGTATTCCCCAGGCCCTCTGCATTTACCCATTGTCTCTTCTTGACTTATACTTAGGTTGTGAGCTCTTTGGAGCAGTAATTGACTTTTTGGCCTGTGTTTGTACAACATCTGGAACAATGGGGTCTTGGGCCATGACTGGGGCTCCTACACTCTATGAAAATACAAATTAATAACAACACCCTTGGGAATTAGGTTAAGTATCACTCGTCCCCATTTACAAAGGATGCAGCTGAGTCATAGAGAAATTAAGTGACCAGCCCAAGGACACACAGCAAGTCATTGGCAGAGCTAATACAATGCTGCAATAGAGCTAATACTGCCTCCCAGGGAGGTGGATTACCTACGCCAGCTGGAGAACCCCTCCTGTTGGCATAGGTGGTGTCTACGCTGAAGCACTACAGCTGTTCCACTGTAGTGTTTTAAGTAGCTGAATTTACAGCAATCCCTGCCTAGCCTCTGCTAGTCCTTCACCTGGATGGAAAGCTCACTTCTTGCAATTATCACTGACTGGATTAGCCCCAGCAGCAATGGAACATGAGCTATGCCCACCCTCACAGGCAACGACATTACTCAGGGTCCCACCCTGCATGTCTGACTCAGCCACTAGCCCCGTTGGAATCAGCGGTGCTAAGATGCTTAGGGACAGGCAAACCCATCACCAGGGAGAGAAGGCTGGTCATGTGGATAAGGCACTAAGCAGGTACTCAGGATATGTGGTTCAGGTCACAGCTGGGCTACAAGTCACTTAACCTCCCAGTTCCCCTATGTACAAAAGGCATGTATGAAATATGGAGAAATCCTAATCCTTATCCAGAACTCTTCCTCAGTAGATCTCAAAGTTCTTTGCAAAGGAGAGCAGCAGCATCAACCCCATTTTATACCTGGAGAAACCGAGGCACAGAGCAGTGAAGTGACTTGCATAACAGGCCAGCGGCAGAGTGGCAAATAAAAGTCAGCTCTCCTGAGTCCCAGCATAGGCGTCAACTTTTCCTGGTGCCGGTGGTGGCTCGCGCCCCCCCGCCCCCGCCCTGCACTGACTTCACCCCTGCCCCGCCCCCAACTCCCACCCCCATGTCCACTCCTTTCCGAAAGTCCGCCCCATTTCACCCCCTCCCTGCCCCTATTGGACCCCTCCCCAAATCCACACCCTTGCCCTGCCTCTCCCCCCGAGTGCTCTGTGTCCCCCCTCCTCCCCATGCTTGCCAGGGGGAAAAAGCAGGCACTCAGCATGCTCAAGGGAAGAGGTGGAGGTGGAGGTCAGCTGGGATGGGGCGGAGCTGGGAGCTGTCAGTGGGTGCAGAGCCCCCACCAATTTTTCCCCATGGGTGCTCTAGCCCCGGAGCACCCACAGAGTCGGCACCTATGAGTCCCAGCCCAGTGGTCTATTCACTAGGCCACGCTGCCTCTCAGGAAGTAACAATACGTCCTTTGTCAGTCTTGTCTATGTAGATTGCAAGCTCTACAGGACACGGGCTGCCTCTTACCCTGGGTCTGTATAGCACCTTGCACAATGGGGCACAGATCACGAAGGGAGAACAAATTACAGTAAGATAGCTAGCAGGAAGTCAGACCAGGGACACATTTGGCCCACTGCTTTCTGTTTGAGCTTTGCTGTGCTGCTGCCCTGAGGCCAAGTTGTGTTATAACACAGCCCACAGATGCATTTCCTTCCCCTCCTCCCCACCCCACTGCCCCATGCCCTGCTCCAGCCCTCCGGGTGGTTGCGGCATCTCATCTGATCCCCTGCAGGTGGCGTACGACAGGGCGGATTACTACCACTCCATTGCGTGGCTGGAGGAAGCCGTCAGCCTCTTCCGCGTCTCCTACGGGGAGTGGAACACAGAGGACGAGGGCAGCCTAGAGGATGCGCTGGACTATCTGGCTTTTTCCTATTTCAAGGCAAGTTCATGGGGCCAACCTTCACCTGCCCAGCAGGGCTGCGTTCCAGATCACGCTGAGCTAGGAACACGGGCAGTTGGCAGTCAAAGCTGGTCATGCTGTTTCTGTTGGGTAACGTGAGGGGCTCTCCACTGGGTGCATATGGAAACGAGACCTGAACTGACACCCCAGATGCAAACACCTGGGCCCAGCTCCTGGGCTGTGACTAGGGATCGCACAGACTGGGGACAGGGGGACCTGGCCAGCCAGGTCTTTAAACCACCTCTGTGGTCTCCTAATCCTGGGGCACGTGGGCACAAGTCAGTGATCACCAAGACATGCTGGCCACACTTCCTTTTTCCTGGCCACACCCTCTATACCAGCACATGGGAGGAGGTCCTGTAGGAACCACTATGCTGGCTGTATGCCCAGGAGATCCCCCTATGCTGGGCTGACCCCACCCAACCCCCTAGGGCTGACTGCCCCAGTAGCAGGACATTTTGCACCAGCAGCCCGGCATACGGCAGCCACAGCCCAGCCCTCAGGGATTTGGCTGCGTTTCCAAGCCCAGATTGCAGCTGGCTCCTATCTTTGTAGTGGGGTGACATGACAGCCGAATCTGCTCTCCCCAGACTGCGTGGGGTTCGTGGGCCACAGCGGAGCTGAATGCTGCAGCGCAGACCCATCTCCGGTGGCTTTGCTTATTTGTGCATCAGTTACAAGTTCATCTCCCCACCTGTGCTGGCCCCCCCAGGAGCCTCTCGTCCCACTCAGTAACAAGCTACCCTCCAGCCAGCCAGAGCTTTTGCCCTATGTCTGCCGGCCAGCTCCCCTCCCTCCATTTCCTCCAATAACAAAACTCTTGTTTCATCTCATTCATTTCCCTGCCTGCACCCGGGCTTCGGTTGTTTTGCTCAGACGCCTCCTGTTGACTGAGCGGTGTGTTATAGTTTATGGAAGAAAGCCCCTTCTGCTGGCATCCTACCTGCCCCTGCAGCCAGCCTGGACGCTGTCTTTGATCCTTTAAGCCACTAACTCCCCAGATCCCTCCTCGACCCTGCTCCAGTAACTGCAATTGACTGAATGTCCAGCAGCAAGCTCCTAGCACTGGGGGAATCTCATCCTGGCCAGCCAGAATGACTCAGCCTCAAATCCTCTGTCCAGGGGCAGCCTCCCTCCCTCACCCCACTTCCAGGTACCACCAGCAGCCGCTTGGCTGTCTAGCTGTTGCTACGCTGCTGAGTTTGATTCAGGCTCGGATAAGCTAGTGTGATGCAGGGCTTGGGCCCCCAGTGATGGCATGCTGTGGTGATGATGTAAGGTGTCAGCATGGCCTGCTCTCTGGCTGGACCCACAGCCAAGCCACACTGCTCCAGAAGTGGGTGGTGCTGGCTGGAGAGGGGGTGTGGCCTGAACACCCTTGCGTCAGCCTCTACTGGGCAGCTTCTAATGGCGCCCAATCGCTCATCAAAGCTAGTGCGATCCTTAGGGGAAGTGTCTTTCCCACCCTGCCCAGGGCACCGGGAGCATGCGCACACCGGACCCGAGCCAAAGCCCAATGAAGCCAACGGGCCCCCAACTGATTTCAGTGGTGCTTCGGTTCAGAGTCATCGCTGTTATGACTCTGAATCAGCCTGAGCCGTGATGCTCAGATCAGAATCAGACCTCGGAGCGCGCTTGTACACAGCCCCTGGTGAGTGTGGGTCAGGGACTGACAACGCCAGTGATTCCTGCAGCTGATCTGGCTTTGTTTGTGCCTGAGGTTTGGACCCATTTCTCTGGTGCATGGTGGAAGCTGAAAAGGAGCAGGGGGTAGAGGGTCCTGGCTTAAGCACATGCATATGGGACACCCATCGTACCAGGGACACCCATGTTTCCTCTCTCTCTCTCTCCTAGGCAGGAAATGTTTCTCATGCCTTAAGCCTCTCCAGAGAGTTTCTTCACTATGGTATGTGATTGTCAGTGGGAAATCAGTGACTTTTCCCTTCGCTCTGGGGAAACTAGGGGTTCTCCAGCTGTGGCCCATGGAGCCCCTTCCCCATGCTGTGCAATATATAACAGGGTGGCAAGGAAGTACAGGGAGAAGGGCTGGAAAGGGTGGGTCCAGGAGAGCCGCTCTTTCCTACACGGCAGGCTGTAAAACTCCTAAACTGCTGAGCTAAATGAGCGCCAGGTTTATAGACCAGCTGTGCTGAGCTCATGCTCACCACAGCTGAGGTGGGGGGAAGCAGTTCACCCCTCCTCCAATTCTTGGGTAGCCAGGGCCAAACTGGCTCCAGGTGCAAATTAGAGCAGCCCCAGGGTTGCTTTAATGTAGGCTGGCTGCACTGTTCTGTCACATCAGCCTGGCTGCAGTGTACGGTCCAGGTTCTGGCCCGGTCCCCAGGCAATCCTTCGCTGCCTGATGAAGGCAGCATTTATTCTCTTTGAACCACTGGAGTGGCACAAAGGGACCTTAACTCAGGCTGCAGATCAAGCCTAAGGATTTACTGGTCTGACTCTCATGTGTATCTAGTTGTTACACGCTTTTCTAAGTACCTGAAAATTGCTACCTGAATTGGTAAACTTCATAACCAACTGACCACTGTGTATGTGCACCACTGACCTCTACTGGCTAGAATTAGAACTGCTCCGTGGTATCATATCGGGTCAGGTGATAGAGGCCCTACTTTAGCTCAAGTGGCCCAGGGTATGGCTTTTAGAGCAGAAGGATCTGTGTTCTGTCCTCACACTCCCCATGAAATTCAGTTTGGCCATGGGATGCAGCATGGAATTGGTGACAACCAGGAAATCCCTTAGTGACTGTGGATTCTAGGTTTTAATTAAGGAAGTCTTTAAACCATGATTTGAGGACTTCAGTGGCTCCAACACAGGTTTGGTACAGGAGTGGGTGGGTGAGAATCTGTGGCCTGCGTTGTGCAGGAGGTCAGACTAGATGATCATAATGGTCCCTTCTGACCTTAAAGTCTATGAGTCTATGACAGAAGGGACTTTTGTGATCATTGAATCCAGGGGTTCTCAAACTGCGGGTCGCAAGGTTATTATGTGGGGGGTGGTGATCTGTCAGCCCCACACATGGTGGGGATCCGCCTGTCAGCTCCATTCATGGCGGAGAGGCCAAGCCCCTCCCACCCAGCTCCACCCGCAGTCCTGCTCCACTCCAGCGTTTGAAATAGTGTTCAATATCAAAAAATGTGTTTTTAATTTATGAGGAAGGTCGTGCTCAGAGGCCTGCTGTGTGAAAGGGTCGCCAGCACAAAACATTTGAGAACACTTATCTAATCTGATCTCCTGCATAGCAAAGGCCAGAGAACATCACTCAGTCATTCCTGGGTCAAGCCCATAACTTGTGTCTGAGCTAGCGTGTGCCTTTAAGAAAGACAGCCAGTCATGACTTGAAGGCCGCAAGTGATGGAGAATCCACCATGGTCCTTGGTAAATTGTTCCAGTGGAATGAGTTACAATCTCCTCTGATGTTATTTGGTGAGAGAGACAAACTTTCAAGCTTGTCTCTCTCATCAACAGAAGCCGGCCTATTAAAAGATACAACCTCACCCGCCTTTTCTCTCTAATATCCTGGGACTGACACAGCTAAAACAATGCTGCCTGCTGCTGATTTTACTTGTCTTCAGCAAAGAAGGCCAGAGCAGACAAAGAAATAGCTGTTAAAATGCTATGAAAGCTGGCAGATGAACTCAAGTCAGTGGTGTTTGTGTCCGTGGAGTATCGAAACACAGCCAAAGCCACCTGCCGAGGGGTAACGTGACTGTACTGTTCCCAACAGACCCCAACAACAAAAGAATTGCTAGGAACATCCTGAAGTATGAAAAGCTCTTGGTGGAAAGTCCAGAGCACGCCAAGGCTGAGGTGGGCCTGCAGAGGCCAAATGTGACTCACCTGCAGACTAGGGACCTCTATGAAGAGCTGTGCCAGACTCTGGGGTCACAGGTATGGATCCTTGAGCCTTCATGCAGGGTTTGGGGGTGATGGTGAACGAGACCCACTCACGTCCTCTTGCCCAGGACAGTCCCGGTGTGCGCCTCACACCTGGCTTAGCAGCTCCACCCCCGGGGAGGTAGCTCCCACTGCCCAGGCAGTCCTGTTGTGAGACAGATGCACATGTGCTAGTATAACCCGCTGGTTAGTGTTTGTTGTGTGCCCGCCTCTGTGCCCTCTCTCCGGAGAGTTTGGGGCTGGCCTAGCCCGCAGCGCCGGAGCCTGGCTCTAGACTCAGGCCCTTGAGTGCTGCAGGTCCCCTGCTCTGTCTCTGGAGGGCCCCAGTAGCCATCACATAATAGCAGCTTTGGGTCACTGTCAGCCTAGGCCAGGTTTGAGCCAATATCCCTAAGCTGACTCTGTGACCCATTGCCAGCCCCCGGGATCCAAGGTCCTGCCTCGTCAGCACTGCAGGCGAAGGCTTTGCAGCCCTGGGTAAATTCTAAGCACGACCCCTCTGGGAAAGAGGGAGCATGCAGCTCAGGGCACCTGATGCTGCCCCTTTCCCCAGCACTAGATGAGGTTCAGTCCCCTACAAGCTGGAGTCTCCAGCTGCCACCTCAGTGGGGTAGCCAGGTGGATGGAACAGGGGGAGCGATCAGAAAAAAAGGTGCCACTTGCTGCGGCACTTGTCCTCACCTGGGTCTTCTGCGGCACCTCGGTGGCGGGACCTTCACTCGCTCCGCAGGGCTTCGGCAGCACCTTGGCGACGGGACCTTCACTTGCTCTGCGGGGCTTCGGCGGCACCTTGGCGGTGGGACCTTCACTCGCTCCACAGGGCTTCGGCAGCATTTCGGCGGTGGGTCCTTCAGTGCCACCAAAGACACCTGGAGCAAGTGATGGGCCTGCTGCCGAAGACCTGGAGTGCTGCCCCATCAGTAAAAGCGCCACAGCAGATGGCACCTTTTTTTGTGAGTGAGTTAAAAAGGCGCCACTTTTGGGGAATGTGCTCGGGGGAGCGGCCGCTCCCTCTGCTCCCCCAGCTACACTATTGCGTGGCCTCCTCACACATTCCTTGGACTGGTTTCCTTTCAGCCAACCCAGTATAAGATCGCAGCCCTCCATTGCTCGTACGAGACGAACGACAGCCCCTACCTGATCCTTCAGCCGGTGAAAAGAGAGCTGCTCTGGCTGCAGCCGTACGTAGCCCTGTACCACGACTTCATCAGCGACCTGGAGGCGGAGAAGATCAAGGGGCTTGCAGCTCCCTGGGTGAGTTCATCAGACAAGGCTCCTTGCAGAGCTAATGCACACACCTGTCCTCATGCAGCTCTATGCAGCAGAGAACCACTTGTCAATCACCTAGCAGCCACAAGAGCTGCCTTTCCAGGGCAAGCGGGGAGGGGATGTGATCTGAATGCAGACAAATGGGAGCGTCTGGACAGCTAGAGGTGGGTCTGAATCCCATCCACACACCCAAAGATAACCCACGAGATAGTTCGGCACTTGGTCAGGCCTTTGTGACTCCAGCTCCACCTACACCTGCACCCTGTGTTGGGATTTTAGCCTTAAGTGCTAGGGGCTTGTTCCTTCCGTGCCAAAGGACGTGGGTCCGAGCAGCACTGTGGCCGAGAGCTGAAGTGTTTTTCAGGACTGGGTGATTTCTAGAAGATCTGCTTTAGTTTAGCCAGGTATTGTGGCAGGGACGTTCTCTGGCCTGTGCTGTGCAGGAGTTGTTGTAGCCTGCTGACCCCAGAATGTGAGAGGGACACTGGGGGTTAGGTCAGATCTTTCATTGGCCCAAGTTCTGTGGGTGGCAGAGACAAGCTTTCGAGCTACCCAGAGTTCGGTGTGGCATTAAAATCTACGAATCCAGCTAAGTTCCTCAACACAGAAGCCGTCTTAGAAACACAAACGAGTGTCTGGCCTAACACACTGGTGGCATGTTCACGGCCTGGCTGCCTGCACTGGTTGCCAGCTCACCACTTGGAACAGGCGATGACAGTCACTAGCGATCGTACAGCGGCGTGAGATTGTCGAGCGGCTGGTTCTTTAGGAGGGCAGGGGGCTAGTGGCGGATGGTCTCCCAGCCAGAGGAACGCGAGTAAGAAGCTGCTATCTAGAGGTAACAAAAAGAGAGGGATGGAACCGTCCACTCATCAGCCCTGAGTTTAAACGCTTTGTTCTGAAGTAAACCGCATGGCTCTAGCTGCCTCTCTGGGCTCCTGGAGGAAAATCTGCTGCCTCGGTACTGGAGCAAACCAGCCCCTGTGGAGATTAGTAACTGAATCCAGGGCCGACAAGTCATCAGCGCTGCAGGCCTGGGGCTGTACGAGAGCTGCCCAAGCTCAGCCTCTTGCTGGGCCCAGCTCGCCTCTTCCTCCTGCTGTCTGGTATATGCGGAGTGTCAGCGCATCACTGTTACAGGGAGGACTGTGCACGCTGAGGGGAGGGATGGCTCAGTGGTTTGCTCATTGGCCTGCTAAACCCAGGGTTGTGAGTTCAGTCCTTGAGGGGGCCATTTAGGGAATTGGGGTAAAAATCTGCCTGGGGATTGGTCCTGCTTTGAGGAGGAGGTCCCTTCCAACCCTGATATTCTATGATTCCCCTCCTGCCATGGCCACACCTGAGCATCAGTGGGGAGGGAACTTGCTAGGCCAGCTACACCAGCCAGCAGCGGGCAGTTCAATGCCCTGCTGTAGCTGGGTAATAGCACCCCAACTTTGTGGGTCCCATCCTGTCACAAAGCCTGAATGCACAGATCCATAGCTCCTGCCTTAATCCACCCAGGAGTGTATGTGCCTGCCGGCCTCCACATGCCACTGCAGCTCCCATGTTCGTTACATCCTCTGTCTATCTCTTGTCTCCCTGTTGCTCAGCTACAGAGATCAGTGGTTGCCTCGGAAGAGACGCAGCAGAAAGCCGAGTACCGGATAAGTAAGAGGTAATTAACCCCTGGGACGTTCGGGCGCCAGGATTCTCACAGCCAGAATTCCACGCCTGGTCAAACTACCTTGCAGGGCTGCCTAAGGGAAATGGTTTCACTGCCACAGCATCTGACCCATCTTATTGTTAATCGTATTACAGCAGTGCCTAGAGGCCCCTGACTAGAGCAGAGTCCCATTGTGCTAGGCGCTGTACAAACACACAGTGTACATCTACACTGCAATGGGGCGACTGCAGCATGTGTGGACCTATCCGAGCTAGCTTTGACTTAGCTAGCTCCCATACTAACAGCAAGGAAGCTGCAGCAGCCCAAGCTAGCTGCCCAATTACGTACCCAGGCTCCCTGGCGAGCTTGTACTTGGGTGACTCGTCTGTGCTGCTGCGGCCTCACTACTGTTGGTACCCAGGCTACAGTTCCACGTGCTGCAGCCACAGATTGCAGCGTGGACACACCCAGGGAGACAGCGCCCCTGCCTTGAAGCGTTTGCAGATAGACACAGCGGACAGGGGAAGGATTATCCCCTCCCCTGCCATTGTACAGATGAGGGACTGAGGAATTTTTATGCCCAAATGCACACAGGACACCCTCTTTGTACCTCGCTTGCCTGGTGTAACTCAGTCCAGGAGTCACGCCCGATTGACCTGGGTGCAAGACGGGGAATCAGACTTAGACGGTCCGGGGCAGACCTGGATGTTCAAGGACTCCCTGCCAGGAAATGTGCTGGGGTAACAATGAAAGGGACCGAGGCCTCTGCAGTCACCTCTCACTAGGAGCTGGGAACGTCTGTGTCCCAGGGTGTGTCCACACCGGAGCTGGAGGGGCAATTCCCAGCGCGAGGAGACAGCCCTGCGTTAGCGCCAATCGAGCTAACGCACTAAAAATAGAGTAGGAGCCTGTCTGAGACCCTAGGTCTGTATTCCGGGCAGTTCTAGGCCATCCCACTGCAGCAACACCGCTTCTATTTTTAGCACACTAGCTCAATCGGAGTTAGCGCAGGTATAGTCACTCTGGCTGGAAATTGCACCTCCAGCTCCAGTGTCGACAGTTCCACGATGACGCAAAGCAGGGTGATTGAACAGCTGTGAGATGGGAGTGATATTGACTAATCTCACATGGGAGGGACATTAGACCATTCTCACCTTCGGCTGGGTTTAAACCAGTATCATCGGAATGTGGGGCTCCAGATCCCATCCCTGGTCTCTGAGCTTCTCTGCAGTGACAGGCTTTTCAGACTGCAGCGGGAAGAGAATGTATTGCTGGAACTCAGACGATCCCTTGCTGGGGAAGCTTTGCTGAGACCGAAAAGACAGTTATCCTGGCCCCCTGCAGAGGAGGAAAGAGTTAAATCCAGAATCCAGGCCCGGAGTAGTGTGGCTTTGCAGTGATTCCAGTAAATATTTCCAGGCTTAGCCTCCCAGCGTCATCCCTAGATGCCCCGTTTAATGGAATTCCATTCCCAGGCCCAGAGCCAGCAGGACAGAGTGAATTTTTAACCCCTGCCACTCCAGGGGTCTGCTAACGAAGGCAGAAGGGGCACTGGCAGAGGTCACCCCATTGCCAGTGAGAAGGTGTTTGTCATGACAGGACCCAGAAAAGGGAGGGGGGATTAAACCATGGGGAGAAGGAAATGGTAACTAGATACGTTAATTTAAAAGACAATGACCTAGATCCCCTAACCAGATGAACTCACCTCCAGTGCTCACAGTGTCTGATAGAGAAACCCAGACTGCACACAGCACTTCCCCGCCAAGCATCTGAAAGCCCTTCGTATTCAGTCATTAAGTCTAGCCACCGCCTCTGCAATGAGGTACCTGTTGGTATAATTACTGCTGTAGTACAGATGGGGTAAACTGAGGCACAGAGACTTGGAGAAGTCGGCACAGTAAGTCAGTGGCAGAGTGAAGACTGAATCCAGCCATACTAACTCCTAAACCCCTGCACAAACCAGCAGACCCCACTCGTCACAATTGGGGTACAATATAAAAAGCAAGACCGGATTTGTCTCCAGGTTTAACGTTTTGGGTGTGAACCTGGTTTCTCTCCAAACCTCGTAATGACACCAAAAATCCCTCCAGCTGAAAAACAACAGAACAAATCAGACTCTTCAGACATACGTCTGGGCGGAATTCAGTTAGCAGATGATTTATTCCTTATGGGGGCTCTGCGAGCTACATTCTGCTCCCATGACTCGCCCGCGCTGTGTAATGTGACCCCACCATGCAGGCAGCAATACATGGCCATCGGCAAGAGGCAGCCGTTGAATGAGATGATTTTCTTTCCTGCCTTCTCAGAATTGTTGGGCCAGTCCCCCGCCTTTCTGCACATTCCCCGAAACCCCAAAGTGGCTGCAGCAGCAACTTAAGGCAGGATCCTCGGTGTTTACGTAGCTCAGCCCGAGGCTTGGTCCGCGCACAGAATTTGCAGTTTAGTGAAACGGGTGCCAGCCCCAGTGTGGGCACTCTTCTGGCAGCCAGTGCCATTCTGGGTTCTCATTGACAACATTGGCACCGAGCCCTTGGGACCAGCAGGGCAGGCAGTGGGGAGCAGGGTGGCTTTTGCACCTTTGCAATATTCTCTCTTTGGACTGCCAGGGTCACTCTAGCTCACGGATGTCTGAGCCTCTCCCCCCTTGAGTCAGGTGACCTGGGCCAGCTGCAGCCGTGCCCTGGGTCTCCATCACAGTATAGATCTACCCTAACCTCTCTGAGCCTCAGTTTGTCCTTCCGTACAATGGGGATACAATACCTCTTCCTTGTCCCCACCTTCTGTCTGTCTTCTCTATTGTAAGCGCTTTGAGGCAGGGACTATGGCCCAGATCCTCAAAGGTGTTTGGGCATCTAATTCCCATTGAAATCAAAGGGAATTAGGTGCCTAGGTGTCTTTGAGGATCTGGACCTGGCTGACTGTGTGCACACGTACCGCACCTAGCGCAATGAGGCACTGACTGTGCTTGAGGCCTCTAGGTACCAATGTCATATAATAGTAATAAAATAGGTGCCATTCATGGAATTTAGCATTGGGTTTAGATTTCATACCTCCCACCCCCACCCCGTAGTGTTTGGATCCAGGGTGCTGGTTCTGGCCTGTTTCTAGCTAAAGTGGAGAACAGAATCTGGCCGGTGATTAGATGCTGGAACGCTCTGAAAGGCTAGACGACAGCAGCGCCAATGTCAGCAAACAGATCCGGTAGAAGAATACGGTTTCCACGCACTGATCCAAAACACGCTGCCTCCAGGACTATGCCAAAACCAAAGGCCTTCAACACAAATACTCCAGGCACAGCAAGAAGCTTCCAGGGCTGTGCCCAGTGAAACCAGCTCCAGAAAAGTAAAGATCTCTTTGCTGGACGCATTTTACCTGCCAACCTTCAGACAGCAGCTAAGCCCCCTGCCATGCACCCATCTCTGTTTGAAGCAGCCTCTGCTCTGAGTGAGGCATTCAGCCACTGGCAGCAAGTTAGAGCCAGGAGAAAAGCTGATTTTGTTTCAGGAACAGGAGCCCTGGGGATGGGTGGGGGGATTTCCTGGCTCTGCCACAGACCCATTCTGTGAGCTTGGACAAGTCACCTCGCACTAGCTTTTGAAAGGGGTTTAGGTGCCCAAAGATGTAGATAGGTGCCCAAATACCTTTCCAAATCTGGCCGTTAGAGCCTAAACTGAAGCCCATTTGAGTCAATGAAAAGATGCCCATTGGGCTGTAGATCATGGTCATATTGCACATGTGAATTAGGGGTTTGGCACAACTGGATTTTCCCTTTTAAAAATTCTGGCTCTTTGCCTCTCCGTGCCTCAGTTTCCCTATCCGTCCAATAAGGATAATAACCCCTACCGTACTGCACCTTACAAACATGGGGTCAAATTTGTCCCTGGGGATCTCTTCCCTGGTGGAACCCGATTGACTCTGGCTAGTTGGGCATTTAGAAAGATTCCACCTATGAGGATCCTGCTGCCAGCTGTTCTTGGTGACCCCTCTGAACTTGTCTGCTATGCATTCTAGCGCCTGGCTGAAGGATACCGTCGACCCAGTGATTGTGTCGCTAGATCAGAGGATCGCAGCCCTGACTGGCTTGAACATTCGGCCACCATATGCAGAGTACCTACAAGTGGTGAATTATGGGATAGGTGGACACTACGAGCCTCATTTTGATCATGCCACTGTAAGTAACAAAGCCTGTGAGACTGGATCACAAAGGGTAGTTTTCACATAGAGCCTGAACCAATGATCACTGAACTCAACAGGAGGCTTTCCATTGGCATCTGTTGGCACTGGATGGGGTTCACCGTGCCACGCAGCAGCTTCTTGTGTTTCAGTATCGCTTCAGGGCTGTTGCACTGATCAGTCTATTCCATGGGATTTGTCAAGGCTGATTTCCCACTCTGGCACTCTGAGTGCAGAAGGTGGGGCCCGCAAGGATTCTAAAAATTAATACTGGCAACTCCAGGCTTGTATTAAACTCCCAAGGTCACAGCTTCTCTCTGACCTTGGATGGGTAGATGCTGCCACCACGCAAGTGCAGAACCCCTTTGAGAGCCCAGGAAGGCACACTTGGGAATTTCTTCCTGTGGGGTGCCCTCAAGTCCTTTCACCCACCCACCCCCTCCGGGGAAGAGGTGAGAAAGGAGAAAAAAGAAAAAAAAAAAGGAAATCAGCTGTTACCACCAGCTAATTAAACAACATGTGCACAAACCTCTTAGGACACAAAAATTCAATCCTGTTCTTAAAACAGGTAAATTTTATTACGAACAAAACAAAAGAAAAAGAAAGAAAATACATCTGGAAACTTAGGCTATTGCTAGATTTAAAAAACCTACCTACAAAAATTAAGCATCAAGAATAACCCTCTTGAGGTCCAGCTTAAAGGTTACAAGCAAAACAAAAGCATTTGGGGTTAGCACAGAAGAGTTCACAAGCCATAAAGAAATAAACAGAGCTAAACCTAATCGCGTCATCCCTAGACATTTCCTGAGCTACTTACATATCTAGGGTTTTAAACGAATAGTTTCTAGGTCTGATCTGATGACGTTTCATACCTGACCCAAAGCTTTTTACAGCATCGCTGCTCTGTCTCCCATCTCTGGAAAACAACATAGACAGACAGACAAAGGGGAAGTTTTTTCCTCAATTTTAAAAAGTTCTAGCCTTCCCACTGGCTCTTTTGGCCAGGTGCCCACTCCCTTCCTTTTACCTATGCATGGTCAGACTTTTTAACCCTTTAAAAGTAAAGCAAGTAGAAAACAGTAACAAAGAGGGATTTTATAGCTAACTGGCTGGCTGGGTCCAAAAAAGAGAGCAACCCCCCCGCCTTCATTTATCACAGGATTCTTTTGCATGATCCTTCCCACCTGACCGGAACTCCAAGGGCTATTGTCTCTCTACAACAGAGAAGATGCCCAAAGAGGCACCAACGCCCAACTCATCTGTAATCAACGGTGCCTTGGGGCTGGACTTGTCCATGGGGCCCTGTAACATATTCTAATTGCCCTTGCTCCTGTGAATGAATCTGCCAGCCACAGCATAGCCGGCCAGAAGGGCGTTTTGTAACATAATTACAGCTGGATGATGTGTTTTCACTGAAACCCTTGTTTGATGAAAACAGGCTTTTCAACCACAATGAAAAAAATCACTGGCACATTTGTTGGTTGACGTTTTCAGGCTTTCTGTTGAAAAAATGGAAATGGAAATTTTTTTCAGTAAAACAAATTTTTGATTTGGGGTTAAAAAAAGTCAGCATTTTTTAATGGAAACGTTTTACTGGAAAATCTCCTGGTTTGGGTTTGGGATAGGGATATTTCAATGAAAAGGCAAAACATTTCCATGGGACATTTTGAAAGAATGAAAAAATTTCACATTTCCAGTGAAAAATAATTGGTATTTTAAAGCCAGTTCTACATGTACAGTAACTCCTCGCTTAACGTTGTAGTTATGTTCCTGAAAAATGCGACTTTAAGCAAAACGATATTAAGCGAATCCAATTTCCCCATAAGAATTAAAGTAAATGGGGGGCAGGGTAGGTTCCAGGGAAATTTCTTTCACCAGACAAAAACTATATTATATATACACACACTCAGTATAAGTTTTAAACAAACAGTTTAATACTGTACACAGCAATGATGATTGGGAAGCTTGGCTGAGGTGTTGAAATCAGAGGGTGGAAGAGGGTGGGATATTTCCCCAGTAAGGGAATGCCTTACTGCTAAATGACAAACTAGCATTCGGCAGAGCCCTCAAGGGTGAGCACATTGTTGTTCATGTAGCCTCACACTCTAGAAGGCAGCACAAATGGAGGGAGGGGAGACAGCATGGCAGGGGGAGACAGAGACACACACTATGCATGAGAGAGAGATGTGCATTGCCCCTTTAAGTATGCTGGCCCCACTCTAAGTACACTGCCTTTTTAAGTAGATCCAGCAGTTGAGACAGCAGCTGCTGCCAGCATGCTCCCTCTGTCCTGAGTCCTGTTGCGTCTCACCCTGCTCTATGGAGAAAGGGTAAGCGGGGACAGGAGTATGGGGGAGGGGGACACTCTGACATTAGCCCCCCCCCGCCCCGCCACACAGCAAGCAGGAGTCTCGGGGAGCAGCTCCAAGGCAGAGGGCAGGAGCAGCACATGGCAGTGGGGGGAGGGACAGCTGAACTGCTGGCAATTGGTAGCCTGCTGGGCGGCTGCCGCACAGGGAACATAGGGCAGTGGGGAGCTGATGGAGGGCTGCCAGTCCACCCTGGTTCCAAGCCCCCACCAGCTAGCTGCAACGGGCTGCTCTTCCTGCAAGCAGTGGACAAAGCAGGCGGCTGCCAAATGTCGTCATAAGGGAGCACTGCACAACTTTAAACACGCACATTCCCTAATTGAGCAGCAACATAACAATGAAGCAACGTTAAGTGGGACAACCTTAAGTGAGGAGTTCCTGTATTATACTGTAAGCTGGGTTCTGCTCTCCCTTGCACCTGTTTACACCTGAGTGACGGCTGATTTCATTAGAGTGACTCCTGATTAACATGAGTGTAACTTAGATCAGAATCTGCCCTGTGTCCGTTGTTTCCATCGTAGTAAAGACTTGCAGGTCTTGATGTAAGGGATGGTAAATATAGAAGAATCCATTGCCTATGCTTCGAATAGCAGCCGTGTTTAGGAATCTGCTACAAGATTATTTGCTTATCAGCCCCGAGGTGGCAGATGCGAATGGGTGGCATAGGTGACCTTGTCCATTGGTCTGTCCTGTTGTTAATTTCTAATTTCTGATTGCAGGCAACTGGGCACGGTGGATCTTATTAAGGTAGATCGTGCTTTTGGCCTGAACTGCTTCCTTTGAGTGCAAGGCCATGTCCCATAGCACTGGTAACATTAAGCTCTGTTATGAATAGTGCAGCAGTGCTGGGTCCGTGAATGAACAACTGTTCTCTTTTGATGCAGTCGAGAAAGAGCCCCCTTTACAGAATGAAGTCGGGTAACAGACTAGCCACAGTCATGATCTATGTGAGTATTCCTTGCCAGCTGGGGCCTGGACAGGCTTTTGTTTCTTAGTGCGTGTGAAGGGTGGGTAAAAGATGTCTGGGCATACCATTCGCAGGGAGCCTCGACCACGCTAAGCTGCAACCCTGTCAGGCAATGAGATGTGTTGTGGGCTAGTGGTTAAAGCAGGGAGCCTCCTGGTTTCTATTCCCAGCTGCAGGGGTTGGACTAGGAGTGAATGTATGCTATACAAGCTCTGTCTGCAATCCCAGACCAGCTGGATGTTCCTGATTAAAAGGATCAGCAGTGAAAGAATTAAGAATGTTTCAGGATGTCAATAGGGTTCAGGGTTAACACCCAATTGAGATGGATTAAGGCAGTCCACACCTCTCTGAGCTCTGGGTTACAGCCCCACATCAAGTCACAGGCAAGAGGTTTTCTTCCCTATCACTAGGGCTAGACATATGGTTTCAAAGCTCAGATTCTACAGAACCTCGGCACAGGGTTGATACAATGAGCCAGTCAGTAGCTAACACCAGCCTAGCTCTGCCCTTGTGGGTGTTAATTATGTGCACCAGGGTATGAGTTAGCTCAGGTAGGACATTCCAGGGGATGTTAAAAAAATACAGAGACGTCTGTGAGAGAAGCCAACAAATTGACTTAAAGGCAGCATTGGCAGCGCAAGGCAGCAGGGTGATAAAAGACAAGAACAGACAAGCGGGGAAGGGCAGAATTGTGCAGGGCCTTGAAGGCCATCTGACCTCAAGCAAATCGAAGTGTCGCTTTGTGCCTCAGTTTCCCCACATGAAAAGCAGCCTCCTCAGTAAAGTGCCTCCTGTGAAAGAGGCTTTGTAGACACACAGTGTGACAGTGAGCGCTGCCCTTGTTTTCCAGCTGAGCTCAGTAGATGCCGGAGGATCCACTGCCTTTATCTATGCAAACCTCAGCGTGCCTGTGGTCAAGGTGAGTGGGAGTTTTTTCCAGCATGAGCTCCAGCAATATAGTTTCTCCAGTCTCTAGCTCTTTATACAGAAGATTTTCAGTGGGCCAGCAGCTCACTGACACATGGGCCCCAAAAGCCCCTTTACACTGTTGGGAGTGGCTAAGCCAGGAACAGAAGCCAGGTCTCCCAACCCACGGTTCAGTGCTTTAGCTACAAGATAGCCATTGCCCCATTGGGCAGTGGAGTCTCCTTCCCCAGGGAGTGCTAAGCAGCCGTAGCAGTTTGCAGCTTTGCAAAGCGATTGTCTTGGTCCCCTCCAGTTTAATGGGCAAGCTGGGAGCAGGTTGAATAACAAGGGTGTGTATACAACAAACTGCTCCTCCATCAACTTTTCTTCTCGAGCAATGAAACTAGCGTGTACCTTGGGCACCATGGGCACCAACAGGTCATTTCAGTGCGCGGTTGGGTGTGGGACAGCTGCCATGCTGGGAGACGGAACTGGGGAATGCCAGAGCTAAAAGCATTAACTGCTACAGCTCGCGCTACACCTTCCAAGAAGGGACTGCAACAGACTCCGATCTGCTGTGGATGAGCAGCGACAACACCTATGAAGCGCTCCCCAGTGGGCGCCGCGTGGTGCCAAGGGAACCCCTCCATCCATCACGCGTCTTGTCTCGTTTCCAGAATGCAGCTCTGTTTTGGTGGAACCTTCACAGGAACGGAGCTGGGAACGGGGACACCCTCCATGCCGGCTGCCCAGTGCTTGCAGGAGACAAGTGGGGTAAGAGATGCCAAAGAGCGTCACAATGCACAGCGCACTAGCCTCCTGGGTCAGGGGCTCTGTTATTTGAAACCCTGGTGCAGTGGAACCCTGGCAAAGGATGTCCTGGCAGAGGGCATCAAGCTAGTCACCCTGGCTGCCCAGGGTGGGCATGCTAGTTCAGGCAGGAAGTAGGGATGAGATGGTGCTGCAATGCCAAAATAGCCACAGGGCAGAGGGACCAGGCAGAGATACCTTCAAATCACTAATAATCCTCTGCAACAGGAGTTCCAGCCACTTTGCAAAAAATGATGTCCGGGTGCGGGATACTTAAACATCACTTCACCCCTTCTGAAAAGCAGCCATTTCTGGGGTGAAGCCTGGCAGCTGTTTAACTGTTCACTGCAGTGCTGCATGACAGTTTAGGACAGGATGCGGAGAATACTGTGTCTGACTGACACTATGGGGAGAATTTAGGGAACTACAGTGTAAAGTCCAGAAGCAGAATTTGGCCAGCACGCCCTGACGCTTGTGAAAAGTGACTTGAGACCATTTAACACCCAGATGTGGTCAGGACCTTAGTTTTACATTTCCTCCAATAGCCAAAACCTCCAGGAAGACAATGTGCCTCTAGCACCAGAGCACCACCTACTGGATTGCCAGATCTCTGCTCTAGCTCCATAGGGAGGTCTCCCATGCATGTATTAAGGCAACCTGGCCCTGCTTAGCTTTTGAGAGCAGGGAGGCTCACAACACGCAGAGCTCACATTAAACTAAACCCAGCAAAGATAATGTTCTTGGATTTTAAAGCACTTTACAAAGGAGGGCCTCATCCCCATTTTACAGGTGGGGAAACTGAGGCACAGAGCAGCGACATGAATTGTACGGGGACCCATGTAACATGAATGCACCACCAAGACTAGCACACAGTTCCTCTGACTCCCACGTGTGGCCTTTGGCCCAAGCTGCAGACGTGCGTCTAGAATGCCGCCTGGATGCATTTACCGTGTCTGTCAGTCATGGCCAGTGCTCAGCTGACTGTCAGCGTTGAGCTGTGATTGGATGCTCCCACTGGGCAGTATTCGCTCTTGTTCTGAATGGACTGAGGCCGTCTGAACCAGGTGCTCAGGCCAATGGGGAATCAGTCCTGCTGATGGGTGATGTCTAACATGCAAATTTTATATCTCATGCAAAAGTGGGATGGTTTCAGCTGCAAACAATCACAGAAATGACCTATATGCCAATTGGCAGCAATGTCTAGTGGTTAGAATAGAGCGGCTGGGGAGTCAGGACTCCTGGGGTCTAGTCCCCGCTGTGTCTGTGACCTTGGATGAGTCCCTTCACCTCCCTGTTGTACCTCAGTTTCCCCAGCTGCAGAGCTAATCCTGCCCTGGGACAGAGGGGCTGGCTGAGGGTTCATGCCTGATTCATTCAGCCCTTGGCAATGGCCCTATGGCACGTGCTAGGAAAGCATCAGAGATTACTGCTTCTCCTCATGCTGGCCTGTGGCTCTGCCCAGGCCTGGGACAGTTCCTGTTGCCATAGTAACGAGTATCCTTCAAAGTGGGAAGAAGGCGTCAAAAATAAAGCTAGTTTGGGGGTGTAAGTAAAAGCCAAACTAGCTCCCTCCCGGTGAAGATGGCGGCCAGACCGGAGGTTGGGGCCCACATCTTCCCAGCACCCCTGGCGCCCCAGCCTGGAGCCTGCTCCGGCTTCAGTTCAGCCTGCTCTGGACCTTCCCTTAGTCTGGAGCAGTTTCTGACAGGGAGGATGTGCCGGGGCTGCCTGCGCTAGCAGGGGACTGTGACCCAGAAGGTTCCTTCCCATCCTACGGGCCATGCTTTCCGGTCAGGGAGCAGTCCTGCATTGTCGCAGGGAGGGCGCCAGAGCTCCAGCTCCGCTTTCTCCAGCCGCTGAGCGCGTCGCCTGCCAGGTTCCCGAGCACCAGCCGCTGCAGCAGCTTGGCACTGCCCGGGGAGTGAGTGCCGCGCTGCCAGCTCCCTCCCAGACCGATCCGTCTCGGTGTCTCTGCGCAACAAGCAGCCTGGGTCAGTGGACTGGGGCTCACATGGCTTGGTCTACCACCCTAAGAATAGCCCCTCAGGCTGGAGCTCGGGCTCTGAAGCCATCTGCCTCCCCAGACTTCAGAGCCCAAGCCACAGCGGCTATGTGGCCTTTGTAGCCTGAGCCCTTGAGCTGCAGTCTGTTGCCCCAGGCTCCGGGACTCGCTGCTGCTCCCAGTACAGACATGCGCTCATCCAGCAACACACACCCTCCCTTTGCCCTTGGGAGAATGCCTCCCGCTGGAGGCTCCCCACGGGCTTTCCAAGCATTAGTGGCTTTACACTCAATCATCCCATCTCTGGCAGTGGCC
The DNA here is from genome assembly GCF_003597395.2 of Chelonoidis abingdonii. Classification (NCBI taxonomy): domain Eukaryota; kingdom Metazoa; phylum Chordata; order Testudines; family Testudinidae; genus Chelonoidis; species Chelonoidis abingdonii. Next base: position 364,405,218 of record NC_133769.1, on the reverse strand, counting down.
AGAGCCGGCTGCTTCAGGAGAAGAGGTAAGAAAGGCCTAAGAGATAACCAGCTCATCGGGGAGTTCTCCCTTTGACCTCTTCAGTCAGTGGGTGGCTGCCTCAGGAGGGGCCGTATCCCTTCCTAGCATCTCTGTTACTCTCGCTATTTTAGAACTGGGGAAACTGAGGCAGGGAGCACTTCATGCCAGAATTTTCAGCCCTTATGGAATCACCCAAATAAATGGCCAGATTTTCAAAAACAGCTCAGCCTGCTGTGGGGCAGAGCCCTTGAATATCTGGCCCTGAGCAATTTTGGATGCTTAACTTGAGTCAGTGTCTGAGCCAGGACTAGAACAAACCCCTGGCTCTTAATCCTGACCACTCCCTGCTGCCTGTCTGCTGCAGGGCGTGATCAGCCTAACTGGCTTAGCTTCTCCTCCACCTCCACCCTCTGAGACTGTCTCCTGTTTAACACGTCTGGATGCCCAGGGCAGCCCCCTCTCAGTGTGTGTCTCCCCCTTCTCTTACAGTGGCAAACAAATGGATCCACGAACATGGGCAGGAGTTCCGAAGGCGGTGCGGCCCCGACCCAGACGACTAAGGGCCGGAGCAGAGCGTGAGCACCCCACCCAATCCAAAGGCATGGGAGGAGGTGGGGAATGGAAACCCACCGCTATCAGAGCTGGAAGCAGGGACCACCTGGAAAAGCCAGCTGGTTGGCTGCAAGGGAATATGGCCTGCTGCCAAGGCACGTCTCAGCCAGGCTTCCTCTGCTGCGTATTGAGTCTAAGGATCTAGGAGGGGAGAATGGAACAAAAGTCACTGTGGGAGGGGAGCAGGGAACTTGTAAGGAGAGAGAGAGGCTGCTGGCTGCGCTGGGGCTGCTCAGCTGTGGAACAAGAACAGCATAAAGGGCATGATGCCGTTCCTAGACGTTTCCATGGCCAAGGGGGAGGAACTAGGCTGAGGGCCAGAGTCTGATTTCAGTTACACTGACTGTGTTGAGTCTGGAGTTATTCACTGACTTCAACACTTGGTTGGCACCAGTGTCATTTAGAGCAGAGTTTGGTCTATCAGGGGAAAATAAAGCAAAGGGAGACTGAATAGCTGGGGCAGTCCCCTAATGGGGTGACTCTGACCTGAACAATATGCTGGAGGAATCAGTGTTGCATTGGGTGAGGGTAAGGCAGCGGTACTCAATTAGATCTACCTGGATCCAGGCTGACTGGAGAATGTTATGACCTGAGGCAGGCCGTTTGCGCAGAAGACTGACATTTAAAAAAAAAAAAAAAATTTCAGCTGCCAATAAATAAAGACCTTGACTGCAACACAAGTATTAGTGTTTCTATCTTCTAACCAAGTCTACAAATCAACATTATTCCCTGTGTTTGTGGCAGTCTGTAATGGGAGAGGAGACATGGATGACTCTGGCAGGCTTTATGAGGAGTGGTTTGTAGGAGGTCAGGGACTAGTCAAGATGCTCTTCTGTCCGGGGTTGTTTTTTTATGAAGTTCATGATAGAAAACCCAGTTTCACAGAGGTACATTGATCCAAACATCATTAAAAGATAGATGGCTGGATTTTGGCTGTTCTGAAACTGGGCAGCATATTGAGTCCAGAAATCACCATGTCCTGCTTTTCTGAATTTTGCCTTCAAGACAGCTGAGCTCTGGAGCTTTACAATTTCTAACTGAAAGGCACATTCATCAGTTGAATCAAGAATGTTCTTTGCTTCAGAAGGGCAAAGTCCAGCGGCAGAGACACTGAGAATCCACCGTTTACACTAGTTTAAACCTGCAAGTGACCCATGCCCAATGCTGCAGAAGAAGACAAAAAATGTACAGAGCCATGTGATGGGTAAGGAGTTGGCTGGATCCCCACCATTTAAAGGGGACAGACCATTCTGTTACTGTGTATCACTTCCAACAAGCTCACGTGCCATCAGTGACACACGTACCACAGTTTGGGAATCAACAGTTTAGCTCTTCAACACACAGAGTGTCTCTTGCTAGAGAGTCATAACTCTGCACAGGGCCGGCTCCAGGCACCAGCTTAGCAAGCAGATGCTTGGGGCAGCCACTCCGGAGAGGGGCGGCAGGTCCAGCTATTCGGCGGCAATTCGGCAGAGGGTCCCTCACTCTCACTCGGAGCAAAGGACCTCCCGCTGAAATGCCACAGATTGCAATCGCAGCTTTTTTTTTTTTGTTTTGGCTGCTTGGGGTGGCAAAACCCCTGGCGCCGGCCCTGGCTGTGCAGGACTGGAAGGGACCCAGAGAGGTCATTTAGTCCAGTCCCCTGCATTCAAGGCAGGACTACATAATAATTAGACCATTCCTGGCAGGGGTTTCTCTAACCTCTTTTTAAAAACTTCCAATGGCTGAGATTCCACAACCTCCCTCAGCAATTTATTCCAGTGCTTAACCATCCTGACAGTTAGGAAGCTTTTTCTAATGTCCAACCTAAGCTGCTCTTGCTCCAGTTTAAGCCCAATGCTTCTTGTCCTACCGTCAGAGGTTAAGGAGAACAATTTTTCTCCCTCCTCCTTCTAACAACCTTTTATGTACTTGAAAACTGTTACCATGTCCCCTCTCAGTCCTCTCTTCTCCAGACTAAACAAATCCAATTTTTTCTATCTTCCCTTCTAGGTCTTCTTTTCTAGACCTTTAATCATTTTTCTCTCTCTTCTCTGGACTTTCTTCATTTTGTCCACATCTTCCCTGAAATGTGACACCCAGAACTGGGCACGATACTCCAGCTGAAGCCTCTCAGCACGGTGGAGATGTGCATATAGCGCACGTAATACAAAGGGGGCTTCTTCCCCTCTAGGTTTTACCGTACTACCCGGGTGTAAAATTCCCAAACAAAAACTAAACAGCCTCAGCACCGGTCTGTAGCTCTGCCTAGTCAAACAGCCTCACTGAAGGAGACTGACCCTCTGACAACACAGCCAGCTAAGGAGCAACACTGGTGTCTTACTGTATTGCCCACTGTTCGGCAGTAGGTATAAACGGATAGAAGAGCAAGTCACTGCTAGTAACACTGCTGTGGCAGGGAGCTGAATGATGCTGATTTGCTGTGTCCGCTGGCAGACCCTCAATTTATAGCAGGGGTTCTCAAACTGGGTCACAAGGTTATTACATGGGGGGTCGTGACCTGTCAGCCTCCACCCCAAACCCTGCTTTGCAGCCAGCGTTTATAATGGTGTTAAATATATTTAAAAGCATTTTTAATGTATAAGGGAGGGGTCGCACTCAGAGGTTTGCTGTGTGAAAGGAGTCACCAGTACAAAAGTTTTGAGAACCACTGATTTATAGCAACCAGACAGCTACCTGTATGCCAGCTTTGGGCTGGCTCCCACTTCCAAGACTGTGCTCCGTTCCCTTGTTGCAGTGAAATGTCAATCTGCCAAGAAGCACGGCCCAGGAGGAGAGGACGGTGCTAATGTTGCCTGTGTTGGCTCTATCCCAGCATGCAAAGGTTCCAGTGCACCAGCAGAACCAGCAGGTCCCAGGAAAGCCGCCTGCCTTAAAGAGGAAGCGTGCCCAGCAATAGAGCTTGTAGGAAACTACGCCTCTACCTCGATATAACGTTGTCCTCAGGAGCCAAAAAAATCTTACCGCGTTGTAGGTGAAATCGCGTTATATCGAACATGCTTTGATCCACCGAAGTGCGCAGCCCCGCCCCCCCCGCCCCCCCCGGAGCGCTGCTTTACCGCGTTACATCCAAATTCGTGTTATATCAGGTCGCATTATATCAGGGTAGCGGTGTAGGTTTCTCCAGAAGTTCGACATCTCAGTGTTGTTTCCTTTTCAAAGCCTCCAAAGCATCCATTAGTCGTTTGTTTTTATTACACATTTTGAAATCGAAGCTTACATAGAAAACAGTATGGACATTTTTCATTTAAAAACTGCTGGTTTTGAGAAGTGAAACATTTTGATTTTTTTCAGTAAAACTTAAGCTGACAAAAGTCACAAATATTTTAACAAAAACCAAAACACAGCAGCCATTTTTTTGCAAAGAAAAATTTCGCAACCCGCCTCCTGCCAAGTCTCCAGCCCTTCATTTGTAAAAATGTCAAGCAAGTCTAATAAGCAAGTTCTGGGGAACTTTGAAAGGGGCTGTCAAATCCTTGTGATATGTGCAGCTTTAGTGTATTTCCTGTATTACGCTGTTGCTTTCTTACAATCGCATTCCTTTCACAATAGCATTCCTTTGCCTCACAATTGTGTTTCTTCCTCGCTTGTCAGACATAGCTTCATTGATTGCAGGGCCACCCAGAATTGCCGCTGAAGACCCAGCACTTTGGTGGTGAGTCCCAGGGCAGAAGTGAACGCTGTGGAGTTAGGACAAATACTCAAAGGCTCTGTATAAATGTCTTCCTCTCTTAGCCAGTTTTTCTGGTTTTATTCGGTATGTCTCTGCTGCAGCTGGGAGGAGTGATTCCCAGCATAGTTAGGCAGGCACACACTAGCTCTTCTTGATATAGTTTGCGAAAAGTAGCCATGTGGACGTGTCCCCCGGGTGGAGGCTCAGGCTAGCCACCTGAATCCAAGCCCACCTGAGTCCAGGCAGCCCCCCTAGGCAGTGCCATCCACACTGCTATTTTTAATGTGCTAGCTTAGCAGAGCTCCCAGCTGCAGTATGGACAAACCCCAAGAGACTTCCTTTAAACATACTGGCATGGGTATAACAATAAACCCCACAGCCGGTTACTATACTGCATACCCCAGCCAGATGGAAATGGCAGCAGGGCTAGAACTCAGATCCTACAGCACAGACCCCAGTGAGCTGAGCTAGAGGAGAATAGCCATTAGCATTGCAGGGTCTATGACACATAGGAGAGCAGTTCACATTCCATCCAGCAGAGGACAGCAGACTCACACTGACTAGTCAATCAGCGTAGTAAACTGTGTAATGCTCTATAGTCAATTCACCCCAGCCCTGTGAGACAGAGAAGGATTTCAGTCTCCTTGGCTAGCTGGGCACACTGATGCCTCGAGCTAGAGGTGACATCACTTAGCCAAGGCCACGCAGCCAACTGCTCTCAATGCTGGGATTTGGACTCAGGAGTTCCTGCTTCCCTACCCCATGCATAGGCTCCCAGATGACTCACTGGCTGAAGGAGTTTCCTGTGCAGCCATCCTTTCCCCAGCCTCAGTCTGCTCCACTCAGATGCACTATTACTGGTCGCTAGCGAGAATCATAGGGTTCCACAATGGAACAGCTATGCTAGGCCAGCGGCTCTCACCTGTCTCCTGTGCAAGCTCCACGTGGGTTCCCGGTACCAGGCCCTGGCCCAGAATTAGCAGGGTGGCTTAGTGGTTAGAGATGGATTGGGCTGCATTCTGCTCCTGGCTGTGCAGGGTGACTGTGGGCAAGTCACGTCATCGCTCTGTGCCTCAGTTTCCCCATCGGTAAAATGGGGATAATGACACACTTGCTTTGAGATCTAGGGATGAAAAGTGCCATGGAAAAGCTTAGTTTTCTGTTCTATTTTCTCTCTCCTGTCTGTCCTTTTCTGCTTCTCTTCTTCTCATCCTCCCTCTCTGCCAATTGCTGCTGTTGGGTCTGTTTTGCTTTGCAGTTCCATGGCTCCCCAGTCCTGGTCCCCACCAGCAGAAAGCCGTGTGCTGTGCGGGGTTAGTGTCTGGGAGCCAGGCTGATCACATTTAGCTCAGTGCTGTATGAGCAAAGAGAAGCTTGGGATTGTGGGGCTTCCACCTGAGCCTGCAGCTGCTTCTATGGTGGCCTTAGGAACGGCGGGAGGCAGCAGGCAGGTGGATTTCCAGGAACCCCTCACGGTATCCTGAAGCCCTGGTAGCACATTGCAGGGAGGGGAACAGAGCTGGGGTCATGCAACTTGCTGTGCTCCCACTGTTTTCCTCTGCCCTGTGTCTCTGCCCCAGAGTAATCAGGGGTCCTTCTAGGCAGACCCATCCACTGGGGTGAGCAACACCCTACCAGGCCACTCAATCAGTCCATGCCCCAAGGCCCTGGAGATCTGTTCCCTATGGCATGTCCTCCAGTCTTCTGCCTGCTCTCGTTAATTACTCATGTGACTGGGCTCCCATCCCTAGCCGTTGGGAGGCTCTTGCACAGTCTCTTACCTTTCACTTCCCCTGCTCTGCAGCCTAGGCCAAGCACTCAGATACCCCAGGGATGGGCTCAGTATAGGACCCTAAACAGAATCCTTCTCTTCATTCAGCTTCATCCCATTCCTGCTAGCGCCACTCCAAATAATCCCTCTCTGTGCTCAGTCTGCCTACACTCGCTAACATCAGCCCCCTCTAAAGCCACAGTAGGCCACCCCTGGTTCTCCAGTTCCTCAGCTGCCTTTCCTAGCCCTCAGGTCCGACATCTTTCTGGCACTCAGCCCTGGCAGCCAGACTGACACAGAAGAGGAAAAGAAAGGAGCATTTTCCATGGAGCTGTGGGTCACACACCCACCTCCCAGGCAGTGTGAAATCAACTGAGTTAATATTTGAGGAATGGCCATTGTGGTTAACCAGCGCAGAGATGGATTTCCCTTCTCCACCCCCTGTCCCAGCATAATAACACACTGGGGTTTTTTTCTGGCAGCAATCACAGGAGAGGGTGATGGTTGTTCTGGAAGCCTTGAATGCACTGATGGCTCAGCCTGCGCTGCAAAAGCTGCTTCATGAGTAGCCTTTAAAAAAACAGACCAGCTGGCACCATAGCAGCTGCTGAGCTGGTAGACCAGTGGCTCAGTGGGATTGTTCTGCGGTGCGTCCAAAAAGATTTTCAGAGAGTCTTAAGTCCTGTCCAGTGCATAAGTAGGACGTTCAATAACTACACCAGTCAGTCCAGCACCAGCTTTTACCGTTATTGAGCTCAGGGTCTATTCTATCTAGATTTCTGCAGCATACCCACCACCATAGTAATTGTAACAATCAACCTGGAACCTGGAGGGAGGAGCACAGCACCAGGAAGTCAGTCTGTGCGCACATGGCTGGAATGCAAGCTGAATTTGCAGCAGCTCTGTAAATAGTTTTCTTAGGGACTTGTCTACACTACAAAATTAGGCTGACTTAAGTTAGGTTGACCTACAGCCACTGCAGCAACTAAATTGAGTTTTGGTGTCCACAACTACCCTCCTTCTGCCGGTGGTGCACATGCTCACCAGAAGCACTTGTGCTGATTGAAGTGGGGCATTATGGGGCACTGACAGCTGTGTGGGCTCACAGCTGGAGCTGACAGCCCAAGCTGTGAGCCCAGCACCCGGCTCAATTTTACAGCAGGGAACCTACCAGCGGTGAAATTGACATTCTTGTCAGTTTCACAGCTGCTATTAGTTCATATTTTGTCTCTGGCGCCAACTGTCAGCCCCACGTCAACATGGATGCTGTGTCACCCTAATTATATTGACCTAAGTGCTATATCTCTCGCACAGGTGGAGTTAGTAGGTCAGTGCAGTGGGTGACTTACGTTGGCAGAAGCAACACTGTAGTGTAAACGCTTACAGAGTTAGATTGACATAAGCTGCCTTATGTCGACCTAACTCTCTAGTGTGGACCAGGCCTTAGTAAAGAGCCAGTTAGAAACATGGAGTCCTTGCATGTTATGGAGTCTCTGTCATTGGAGGTTTTTAAGAACAGGAATGGTCTAGTTACTACTTAGTCCTGTCTTGAGTGGAGGGGACTGGACTAGATGATCTATAGAAGTCCCTTCCAGTCCTCTACTTCTGTGATTCTGTTATTACCCAACACTTGGTACATGAGAGAGTAATAGAATGTTTTCAGTGTCAGGGTTCAGAAAGAGAAAAGAAAGAAAAGAAAGAGGCAGGCAGTACTTTGCTCAAGCTCCACCCACAATCCCCAAATCTGTCCCCCCAGCCCCAGAATAGCTGTGTGTGTCTGCTAAAAGGATCAGCACTGAAATAGTTAAGGATGCATTTCAATACCAATCAGTAGGATCCAGGGTTAACATCTCCTTGAGATGAATGGGGGCCGTTTAAATAGGCTGTTTGCAGACTCAGCAGGAGAGCATGGCCTTGGACTGCATTCAGGTTTCCTTCGCAGTCAGAAGGGCTAGATGCTTACCAGCCCTTGCTAATGAATCTGCAGAGGCTGATGGGACAATCTGTGAAGTGCCAGGGAGCTGGCTTGATATGGCCACAGGCTATGCCAAAACTTACCATGAATGGGACACAGAGCTGTAAATAACTACCTAAATTGGGCTGCTGCGTAAGACGCTCCAGAGACAAAGGGCTTTATGAAGCCCAGAGAGCCTCAGGCGTCCACTGAGAAACAGAGGAGTGTTAATTATCGTCCCTAATTTACAGCTGGGCAGCTCAAGCAGAAAGAGCTTACAGGGGAATCCTAAATCCTGTCTCAGACTATGGGCCCAGGGCCTGCCCTTCATCAAAGCAGCTAGATACCACTGTGTGTGGCTGACGTATCCCCAGCGCTGGTAGTGGACTGTCTGGTGTAGGTACTAAGATTCCCCCCTGTACAGCACGTGCAACTTTATTTCAACCCAGCCTTAGGTCCTTGGATCACAAGCATTCTTTCATGGGACTCTGTGCCCCAATGTCTCCTCTCTATGCCAAGGCACTACCTGGCTGCATCACCCTGGGCAGCAATCTGCGGCTGTAAGGCCGGGCGGAGCGCAAGGCTGTGCCATCAGACCTGTGGAGCCTATCGGAGCTTGGAGTATGCACAGTGCTTTAGGGCCACAGGGTAAGTACTGGGGGGTGGGGCTGATGCTAATCAGGGCCTGCAGGTGTTACCATAATATACATAATAATGCTCCATAAGAACCTCCTAATACTAGACAATGAAGCGGCACATTTTCCACCGGACTGGAAGGGACCTGCTGGATCAAGCCCAAGCCCCGCTGTCCAGCCAGCCCCGTCTTTTGTCCTCAGTGAGCAGCGGCTAGCTCTTAGCACATTGTTTGAAAAAGGGCCTGAGGGAGATCGGGGCCCCACTGTGCTGGGTGCTGTACACAAACATAGTAAGAGGCAGTTTTCCCCCCAAAGAGTTTACAATCCAAATAGACAAGACAGCCAAAGGGTTGGGGAAGAAACAGAGGCATGGAGAGTGAGTGGCTTGCCCAAGGTCACCCAGCAGAGCAGTGGCAGAGCCAGGAAGAACAGCGCTCTGGGCTCTAACCTAGCACCATGTGCTGGAGCAGGAGATGTGTGCTCGTTCTGAGGACGGGGGGGCTTAGCCCCTCACTCCAATCCTGACAAGCAACCATTATCAGACAGCCTGCAGAGAATAGCTTCTCACAAACCGGCTCACAAGGGGAAACTGGGCAGCCAGGCTGGCCCTGAGTCTGGCTGTGTGTGTGTGCGCGCGTGTGTGTGAGAGCGGGATCAAGAAACAGAGACGCTCCACGGAGCAGACACCAGACAGGCACTCGCTCCTCCTGCATTCCAGCGGCGCGGGCTCTCTCTTGGCTCTGTGCCTGCCCGGAGAGGAATTCAACGCTGCCTGTATGAGAGTTGAGCTCCCACGGGGCTCCAGATACAAGATCCCTTTCTCTGGCCCGTGCTGCAGCACCTGCGAATGTGTGGCTGGAAGGTAAAAGAGCCTTCAGCAGGGAGGCAGGCCACAAGGCTGGTTCCCCAGCAGCATCTGGTGACTGGGTAAGGAGACTGGCTGTAATGCAGCAGATTCCTAAGGGCCCCATCCTGCATTGCCTGCACGCCCAGAAGGCCTATCAACCCTCACTGAGGCTGGGCTGCCCTCTAACACAGGGCAGCACAGGGCTCCAAGCCGGCTCAACAGGCACGTTGATCAGTCGGGGTGAGCGGTGCTGGCTTCCGGCCGATGAGAGGGATTGGGAGCACCTCACTAGCCCCTGTTTTTCCAGACTCAGTGGGCCTGTTTTTTGCAGAGGTGACCGGCAACTACCACTGCACTGGAATGAAATGGGGGCTGTAGGTGGTCAGCAACCAGTCCCAGTTCAGATAAAACGAGCCGTCACCTGAAGTGGTGTGTCCAGGGTCAACTGAACAAAGCAGATGGGAGCAAGCGCAATGCATATTTGGAAACACTAGAGGGCACTGAAGAAAGTTGAAAAAGGTGTTGGGTTTATCATCATGCACAGAGAGGGCAGCTAATCCTGCTCACCCCTTGATCACTACAGTCAAAGCCCGGCAGCACAGCGTAAAGCTCGCGCCGGCCCTTGGCCGAGGTTTGGGATGGGTCAGTGGATACGATTCTGTAGTCCTGAGTGTCTGTTCCATTAGAGTCAGAAAATCTGTGTTCCTCAGGATTCCCAGCCAGGCTGCTATAAGGCACAGTACCAATGACAGGGCCTGCTCTGGCCCGCTCCATAGATATCAAGGCCAGAAGGCACCATTCTGATCACCGGATCTGGCCTCCTGCCTGAGCCAGGCCAGAGATCTCTCTGCAGCCCCAGAGGAGCAGAGGAATGGGCACGCGGGGGCTGGTTCATCTAGTCCAGATAAGCTGTTGCCACCAGCAGCCAGCACAAGAAGATTCCCCTGGTAGAGGCAGCGATTGGCGAACCTGTCCCTGCCCCCAGTAGCTGGAAGTCGGCAGGTGCTAAAAGGCTCCGGTAACATTTATATAATGAGAGTAGGGGACAGAGACGAGTGGGCTTTGCTCCTGGCTCTGCCACCGACGCACTGCGGGACCTTGGGCAAGTCACTTAGGCTACAATTTTCAGACGCCAGAGCTCGCGCTGAGGCTCCTCGTTGCACATTTAGACACCTAAACAAGGGGCCTGATTTTCAAAGGTGCGGAGCAGCCACACTCCCTCTCAGTCTGCCTGCTGCCTCTCTCCCCCTCCCTCCATTCCCTCACCCCCATGTTCCTCTCCAGCCTTCCCTTCCCTCCTAGCCTCACTCCCCTGTTCTGCTAACTCCTCCCCTTCTGCCACGTACCCTCCCTGGCTCAGCTCCTTGGAGGGCCTGGTCTTAATTACCCCATTTGCCCATAGGCTTCCTGAGCTTTTCCTACTCCTCCATCAAGGTCTCACAGAGTAACTTCTCCTTGCAGGACTGGCCTAGAAACCAGGGGGGTTGGCCTGTTCTTTAGGGGGTCCCTTTATTTCCCTTGGTCAGGCAGCACGACTCCGATACCAGCAAGCTGGGCCCAGTAGACTGAGATCACGGTGCCTGCACCTCAGAGGTGGGCTGGTCCCCGGGCCTGCTGCAGGCTGACCACAGAGGTGAGCCGGGAGCAGAGCAGTCCTTCCCCCTCCAAGCACAGGGGTATTTGTTCTGCTTTCAGGTCGTCCCCCGCAGTCTTCGCTTTCATTTTGTTGGCATTCTTTAGTCTGGTGAGAGACAGTGGCAGGGGCGGCTCTAGCTTTTTTGCCGCCTCAAGCACTGCAGGCAGGCTGCCTTCGGCGGCTTGCCTGCGGGAGGTCACCAATCCCGCGGCTTCAGCGTTGCACCTGTTGGAGGTCCCTGGTCCCACGGATTCGGCAGTGTGCCTGCGGCAGGTCCCTAGTCCTGCGGAGTCCTGCCTGACTGCCGCCCTCGCAGGGACTGGCAGGCCGCCCCCTGCAACTTGCCGCTCCAGGCATGCACTTGGAGCACTGGTGCCTGGAGCTGCCGCTGGACAGTGGGAATTGCAGCCTATGATGTAGATGGTTTGCAATATCTCATGTGACTGAATAGGCCAATCAGAGATTTCCATGACCTTTGGCAGTTATTGCTGCAGCCCTGCACTTGTTCTTGGGGCTGGTTCTGGACTAATTAGCACCTGCAACGCCCCTGGAGATGGCTGGATAATCAGCCTTTGATGTTCTGCAGCCAAGGATCACACAGGACTGGGAGGTCAGTTTCATTAGCATCCCCATCCTCCAGAGGGTAACAAACAGGCTTTGACTCTGCCTCCCTCTGGCTGGCTCATGGCCTCTCTTGATCTGCTGTCCCCTCTGCAGGGGTGGCTCCAGGCACCAGCATGCCAAGCGTGTGCCTGGGGCGGCAAGCCGTGGGGGGCGCTCTGCCGGTCACGGTGAGGGAGGCAGGCAGGTTCGGTGGCATGCCTGCAGAGGGTCTGCTGGTCCCGCAGCTTCGGGGGACCTCCCACAGGCTGCCGCCGAATCCATGGGCCTGGGGACCTCCGGCAGGCAAGCCGCCGAAGGCAGCCTGCCTGACGTGCTTGGGGCGGCAAAATACCTAGAGTCGCCCCTGCCCCTCTGTACACAGGGATGATGGTATTTGTCTCCACCACAGAAGCAATGGGAGGGCTGCTTGCTTAGTAATGTCTATTTCATCACTGGTGTAATTCTACTGAAGCATCAAGGAAGAATCTAGGCCAGAGATTGGTAAAGCACTTGGTCAGGGATGTGTGGTGTAAACACAACTGGGGTTGAAAAGACGCAGCCCCTTTTCAAAACCAGGAGCACGTAGAATTCCAACCGAGATCAGAGCCCAATTGTGCTAGGCACTGAGCAAACACCCTGCCCTAAAGAGCTCACAGGCGAAACAGACAAAAAGGGGAAAGGGTGAGAAAGGGAAACTGAGCCACAGAGGGAGGCATTGGGCTAGGGGCAAATAGACAATAACACTTATTTTGGAACCCAGATCTCCCAGCCAAGTGCTCTGTCCACAAGGCCATGCTGCTTCTCATGCAGATATTTTTACAAGAATAAATTTATACTCAAGCCTGCTGTAGCTTTACTGATCACAGAAGACAGCTGCTCAGCCTGGACCTTTCATTGCATGTATCATGTGTCTCACTGTGGATGGGCCCAGTTGCATTCAGGCCCATGCGCTTGTCCTGTTACTTACATGTAGGCTTGGAAGGATCCGAGTTTTGCCAGTAAATGTCTGTGAGGGGTTCCCTGGGATGCAACCTGGAACTGGGATACTGCTGAGCCCTCTGTCTTACCAACCTGGGCTCCCTCTCACACTGTGACGCTGTGGCAAGCTGCAAACGTCTCCAGGAACTGCACTCACACAGACATCCACAGGCAGGGACACACCCAGATGAGTTACATGAATGCTTTCACCAGCCACCAGTGAACCAACAATAGAGAGGCTTCCGCCAATTCTCCACAGTTCTCAGCCTAGGACCCCAGGGCTGTACTGTCTTGTCCTGGTTAGAAGCCTGCTCAGTGTAAATTTATTATTACCCAGTCTGCCCCTCCCTCAGTGTAGAGAGGACATACACCAGGTCTTGCTCCTGAGCAGATTTACCAAGCACGTCAAGCAAAACCCACTGTTTTAGGTACAATATAAAACAGATTTATTAACTACAGAAAGATAGATTTTAAGTGATTACAAGTTGTAAGCATACAGATCAAAGTTGATCACCTAAGAAATAAAAGTAGACTTGTAATCAGAGTTCTATAAACTAGACAGGATTTGAATCAAGCAGTGTCTCATGCTGGTGGGACTGTTCTTTCATACACAGGCTAGGGTTCTCCTTTCCAGCCTGGGACCACCTCCCCTGTTGCAAATGTTTGTCCTCCAGACACTGCTTCCAGGTGTTGAGTTGTAAGGGGAATGAGGACCAGGGATGATGTCGCTTCCCCTCCTTTACAGATTCTTCCAGCTTGCTGGAAAATCTTTTGCTATGACCTGAGTCAATCAGTGTTCATTGTCTACGTGCTCCCTCTGAGAAGTCTTCATTGTATACAGCTCCTGTGATAGTGTTGATGGCCCATTAAGGGGAATCCACACTACCAAGGACTGTCTGGTTTCTCCACTGTTGTACCTGAAAGGCTGGTTGTGGGTGTTTCCAATCTTACAACATATTTCAGTAACACACGCAGCAAAACTTCACAACAACGATAGCACAGCCAATCCAACAGGATATTAATGTTCAACAGATCAAGACTTTTAGAATGATACCTCTCAAGGCGTACTTTGTACAAAACATATCACAATAGTCTGACAGTGGTGAATATGGGGGTGCCAGGGTGTTGCAGTGGGGTACAGAGTGTCACAACATGTGTTTCACCATACACACAATCCAACGAAAATTATTTTCATCACTAATAACTGAAATGTATGGCGAGACAAAGTAAGAATAATGCTGCTTGAGAACTTCTTAGAGTTTGATTTAAGGCTATTTCCTTTGTATAATTTGACCCGTGATGCTGACAGTTTGTGTTTCAAAACTAAGAACGTAACATAAGAACGGCCCTATCGGGTCAGACCAAAGGTCCATCTAGCCCAGTATCTGTCTACTGACAGTGGCCAATGCCAGGTGCCCCAGAGGGAGTGAACTCTCCTGCCATCCATCTCCATCCTCTGACAAACAGAGGCTAGGGACACCATTTCTTACCCATCCTGGCTAACAGCCATTTATGGACTTAACCACCATGAATTTATCCAGTTCTCTTTTAAACAGAGCCTCACTGCATTACGTCCAGCCTTGCGGACAACCTCCTTCAGGTAGGAGTTCCACAAGTGACTTGTCGCTGTTGTGAAGAAGAACTTCCTTTTATTTGTTTTAAACCTGCTGCCATATTATTTCATTGTGACCCCTATGTTTTGTATTATGGGAATAAGTAATATACTTTTCCTTATCAACTTCTCCACATCACTCATGATTTTATATACCTCTATCATATCCCCCTTAGTCTCCTCTTTTCCAAGCTGAAGAGTCCTAGCCTCTTAATCTTTCCATATGGGCCTCTCCAACCGTCTAATCATTTTAGTTGCCCTTTTCTGAACCTTTTCTAGTGCTAGACTATCTTTTTGAGGTGAGGAGACACATCTGTACACAGTATTCGAGATGTGGATACCATGATTTATATAAGGGCAATAATATTCTCAGTCTTAATCTATACCCTTTTAATGATTCCTAACATCCTGTTTGCTTTTTGGACGCTTCTGCATACTGTATGGATTCAGAGAACTACCACAATGACTCCAGATCTTTCTCCTGACTCATTGTAGCTAAATTAGCCCCATCATATTGTATGTATACTGGGGTTATTTTTTCAAATGTGCATCTATTTACATTTATCCACATTAAATTTCATTTGCCATTTTGTTGCCCAATCACTTAGTTTTGTGAGATCTTTCTGAAGTTCTTCACAGTCTGCCTTGGTCTTAACTATCTTGAGTAGTTTAGTATCATCTGCAAACTTTGCCACCTCACTGTTTACCCCTTTCTCCAGATCATTTATGAATAAATTGAATAGAATTGGTCCTAGGACTGACCCTTGGGGAACACCACTAGTTACCCCTCTCCATTCTGAGAATTTACCATTAATTCCTACCCTTTGTTAGTTAGAAAACTAACTTTTTGACTCCCACCCTCTTCTGTCATTAAATAATTATGGTCTGACCCCTCCCATTGTCTGAGCCTTGCATGATTCCTGCAACTGTGAACACGTAAATCGATCAAAATAATGCTTAAAACCCTTAATTTTGCTCCATTGTGAAAATTTAAAATGGATACAGATTAAAAAATGCTTAAAATAAACATTGATCTAGCTCAGAATTGTGAAAAAAATCCAGTTGTGCCAAGCCACCCACACTGTAACGGGCAGGAGTGACGGCAGCGCAGTGCTGTTAGACCTGCTAAGAGATGGGGATCGCATGCCGTCCTCCGCAGCACCAGCTGATCAGTGCAGGGCTTCCATAGCACTGCACCATTGGCCAAGGTCTGCTCCCAGCCTAGGCTCCTGCTGGAAGCCAGCTACCAGACCTCATGTCCTCCTAAGACAGTATGGGATGTCTAACCACCTGAGCTAATTTTCAGGGGGACTAGCAACTACCACTCCCCCTAGAAATCAATGCGAGCTAGATGTACTCAGCCCCTTCGGAAACCAGGGCAAAAGCTTTTAAAACTAAGTGCTTAAGAGATGGCTCCTGGAGTTCGTATTTAGGCAACACAATGGACTTGACTGGGTTTTAGAAGTGCTGGTGAGCACCCCCAGTTCCTGTTTGGCTGCAATGCGATCAGGCGTGCCAAGCACTGCTGGAAAAAAATAATCAGGTCACTTCTCCGGGGTGCCTAAATCCAGATTTCAGAGCCTCCCTTTGAGAATTGTAGTGCGGGTCCCTAGGGATTAGGCCCACGTGTGACAATGAGTCAAGCCAGGAGATGTGGAAAGTCATTGGAAAAAAGCACATCTTGAAAAACATGGCCATTGGAACCAAACTCTCTCATCTCTTATTATTCAGTGTTCATCTCATGGGAGTGTAAAGAGGCCAACCAAGATTGGTGCCTGATTGCACTAGGCACTGCACAAACAAACAAGAGTCAGCTACTTGGCAAGGAGGCAGTCCTGTGCTCTGGGTGTCCCTTAACCTCTGACTGCCAGAAGCTAGGACAAGGGATGGATCATTCGATAAGTTGCCCCGTTCTGTTCATTCCCACTGGGGCACCTGGCCACAGTCGGTAGACAGGATGCTGGGCTAGATGGACCATTGGTCTGACCCAGTATAGCCGTTCTTATGTTCTTACTCTTTCACATGGGAGGTTCAGTAGCTAATGGAGAATCAATGCTCCTTTTGTTTAAAATGTTGCCAAAACAAAACTAATTATTTCCACATTTACAGCTAGGAAATCCCAGTTATTCAATGCATCCTGCCTGCCAACCTGAACTGAGCTAGCACATCAATTGCAAGAAGTCTAACAAGCCAGAGGACAGTGCCACCTTGTGGCCACATTACAGATGGTAGAGAAAGGAAGAAATGTCTAAGGTCATCTAAATGGCAGAGGAAGGTCCCAGCTATGATCTATAGGTGGAGAGCTGGCTGGTCCCATGATGCTGTCATCTATGGATGATGGAGAGTTGGCTGATGCCATGATGGTGGTTTTCCTTATTTCCAGCTGTTTACCACACTAAGAGGAGCTGAGGATACATTTCCCCGCCTCTATTTGACTTTTCCCTTTAAGGAACAGCTGCTGTTGCAGCAACAGGCTCACTATATATTTGTAAAGGGGGTGGGCAGGTGGCCCCTATGATGGTGAATGGCAGGAGGGGGAGTAAGGCCCATTCACTCATGAATGGGAAGAAAGGTGGGGTCTGTGCAGTCATGAATAGTAGAGATGCTCCACGATACAATTTCTCTATCCTCATTGAGCTTGTGGTAGCACTTACCCCATGACAGCTCATTTAGAAGGACACAGTGGTCCATGTTATGGAGGAAGTTTAAGATCCCGTTCTAATCCAACTGCTCTGAGTGCTCCTTCAGATGTTTGTAATGCTCTGTCAAAGCTAGTTTTAAATCATGGTTATGGTCTGGAAAGTGACACTAATGAAGGCAGAGGTCGGCCCTGTTTCCTGCATTTAGATGCGCTGTGATGTGCTTTCTAACTGGCAGCCCAAGCAAACTCAACCTGGATATGAAAGGCACACTAGGGGGTACCTGGCTGTGCATCAGAACTTAGTGAGCAATTCGGTGGAGGTGGGAACCAGAGGAAAATCTAGTTCCTTTTCCCCATGGCAAGTTGGTTCTACAGCGCCAACACCTTCCGTTACTCGGTGAGGCACCCAGCAGCTGCTCAGACTGGGGACACTGAAGGTGCTGGGCTATTGAGGCAGCGAGGTCTGTTTTTACAGACACTTTTCTGAGGATCTCAAACAACATTAACTACGGCCAGCAGCAAGGGCCAGTCCCTAGGACGCTGGACTGGGAGGCAGAAGGTAGAAGCCACCTCGTTACTCTTGCAGTAGAACTGTTCATTCTGGGGTCTATGGCTACCAGGTATTGGTGCTCTCCCCATGGATTAGCACAGAAACTGGAACTTTGCCAGTTACAACCACCTACCATACGTAGCTTGTCCCCACAGCGGATTTTGCTTAGACTTCCACAGAGCTTGGCTGCCCAGCGCAGCCAGGGAGCATGATAAGCTGTAGCCTGTAGCCACTTGCTGTCATAAGGGAGGGGTAATTCCGAGTTGATCTACGCTGTAGTTCGAATATTCCCAACTTCAAGCAAATAGTGTGTTATCCACTTATCAATGAAGCACAAAGAAAGATCATGGCTGTGCACTTGCTCAGAAGGCAGGTAGGTGTATATGCAAGCTAGACACATGACTGGGGGTATTATGTCTTCACTGCAGAGTTCACTCATGCTTTTGCTGGGGTGTTGCCCCTAACCGCCCTCTTGTCCACACACAAAGCCCTGCCACATAAGTGGTGCTTTCAGCCTCTGGGAGCTGGGGCTGTAGGCTAAAGCCCAAGAGAGGCTTTTCCTCCAGCTAGAAACCTGCTCACTTTGCAGGGAGGCTGATAGTCCTCCAGTGCCTTCCCATAATTCCCTCTGCATGCCCAGGAGGGCACAGTCCCCCACTATCCCCTGGGAAAGACTCATCAAGCAGGTCAGTGTACTGCAGCACAAAGGCCCATGGGGTGCGCCCCACGCAGTCCTAGCAACACACGGGTGAGGGCACCAGAGGACTCAAGAGCTCGAGTGGCTTTGCAGTGTGGCTGCTCACATCCAGCTGAGGCTGACCTGGGCGCCGATCACCCGACTTAGTTCCCCAGTGAAAACACCCTACATTGCTGGCGGGTTAGCAATGTGATTGGGGGGAGGGTGGGGCAAAGTTTGGATTCTCCTTCTGGCATAGTGCTACAGTTTTATTGTTCTACTGACAGTGACTAGGACTGAAAAATTCTGTAGGATAAAAAGAACAGGCCACGTGGTTTGAGCACAAGACTGAAATCACATGATTTAGACTCTGCTCCCAATTCTTCCACAGACTCATTAGGGGGCCACACGTGAGTGACTCAACCTATGTGCCTCACTTTCCCCTTCCTGTAAAATGGGGTTAACTCTTCCCAGCCTGAACTCAGTACTCTCTCTAATGTTCTCAGAGACCCTCGGAGGGAAGGCGCAACGCAATCCAACACACCACAGTACAGGTAATTTAACAGCCAGAGAGCCACATTTATTACTTTCAGATGTTTCTATACAGATGGGAATAACCAATCAAGGGAGCGGAAGAAAAGCACAAATTATGTGGAGAATTAGTTCCCCTTGATACATCCCTGTCACATTGGATCATGGATAGAGAAGGAAACTCAGAACATTTACAAACACCAGAGACTTCCATGAATTACTGGAAAATAACTAAGTCTGAGCAAGTAATGAGAGTGACTTGAGGGCAGACAGGACGTACCTCCATCCTCTTTAGGCAGTTCAAAAAGAGAGGCAAACAGACTACAGCTAAGTGGAAACAAAGGAGGTTTTTAACGGAGGTTCTCACAATGCTTTATGGTTTATACACGAGAGTAATGGGACACTGAACAGGATACAAACAGAATGACGCTCATACAGAACTATAGGACACAGAGGGCATTCAGCAACTTCTCAGGAAGTTAGCAGATCCATACTGCAATTTTTTAAAAAGGCAAGAAGGAAACGATATGAGGTCACAAAACTCTCGCCCCTCAAGCCCAGCTAAAACTGAACGTAGCTTTAGTTCGAGCTCCAATGGCTATACACTCAATAAGGCTTGTTCCAAATAGTCAAAAGGCCAAGCACCTACAACCCTCCTGCAGGCTCATACCAGCTTGCAGACCTGGGTGCTAGATGTGCAGTGTGAACCATCCTGAGGAACAATGAACAAACCAGACCAGGGCAGACCGGACAGCCAGGAGAAAGAGAAGCAGACTTGTGCACAGTCGAGGAGCAACAGGCAGCACAAACTGGCAAGTGCTGCTCAGCAGCACAGCACCAGGCTTTGGGGCATGAATGGCATAAATATACCAGGGCCTAAAAAAACATTTAAAGGGACAGTACCACAGCTAGCTAACTCATGGCAGGTTTGTGAAGTGAGATTTATTTTGACCTTATGAGAGGATCTAGGCCAGATTTTCAGGGGCTCAGTTCCCACTGAGAAGAGCGTTAGCTGCTGGGTGCTAAACGTTTTTGAAAATTTGGCCTCTGGAGTTTTACACTATTTATTTTTAAGTGAAAAGTGGCAATGGAGCAGAGCGAAGTTCTTGGTGCTGGGTGGCCCCACTAGTCAGCACAAACAGCCGTTACTTCCTTTTCCACTACGCACCTGCTCTGTGAAATCCACTCGCAACTTCCCTGGTTCAGTGACGATAGCCTTAAATGTGATATCACAAACACCACGTCCCACTGCGACTCATCCAAGCCACAGCAGTTGTGGTGTCACAGGATGATGCATTCCTGAATGCCTTCATTGAACCAGAAAGTACCAAGTCACCAGGTGGGTTTATGCTGAATTTCTGCCGAGCACAGCACAATCATCTGGCTGGCCTGGAGACAAAAGCTGTCTAGTCCCCGAATGGATCTGGCATATGGAGTAATGCAAGTGCAAGCTTGCCCCACAAATGTCTCTCCACCCCGCCCTGGAGCGATCTTTAGGAGGCAACAGAGTAGGTCATTCTGCAATGCCCCAGTTCAAATCTTGGCTCCCTTGTTGGTAATGTCTCAGTACTGGGCTAACTTGATATGGGATACAGAATAGTTTTCTAAGAACCGGTGCAAGACCACAAAGGTTTCACAGTTAGCAGACAGTGGTGACAAAGTTACTAACACTGGCTCCATTGGCCAATAGAGTAGGATTTGTGCTCCCACCCCGGAGCTATCCTTATTCCCCTGCTTTTTACCCAGCTGGTATATTCTGATCAACATGACTAGCTTCAGGGATTCTATGCCTCATTCTAATGACAGCTCACAACACTGCCACATGCTTAATGTAACACTGTAGGGTTGGGATTTTTACTGGAGGGGTTTTATTATTCAGAATAGTGCTTCCATTTACAATGGATGGACAAAATATTTAGTTGGCTTGGGTCTAGTCTCCAGCCCACTGCCGTTTTGAAAGTGTGTTTGACAAGGCCAGGTTGAAAGGAAAAGGCAAAGAGAGAAGCCTTAAAAGAAAAGCCAGTTCCAGACAGCAGCCCAAGTCAGCAAGCGGGTTAATGTAAAGAGACAGCCCTTTGATTTTCAGCTGTGCACACTCCTCTAGACAAGTGTTTCCAAACACTGGACTAGTGTAACTGCCATTAAGATACAAGTCTGTGTAAATGAGCAGCATGCAGCTCTATTCTCAGGAACAAGGCAGGGCTGCCCACATTCCTGTAATATCAGAGGTTTGGGTTTTTAAAAAACAAAAGCAAAAACAGACCAGATGTTTTGGCGATCCTCAAGTCACGCAGTCTCCTATATTTGGTTCAGATAACCCTGGGCGTTTAGCAAGACTGCTGCTGCATTAAGTTTGATTTTAAAAACCCCAACCTTAAACAAACGAGACTCCCAAATAAACAAATTGTATCTTGTGTTAGCTAAGACACGAGATTTTCCAGGGTTAAAGGTTCCATTGATCCTTGATCTAATGCAACCTGAACAGAAGCAAGAGAGAGCTCTAAACAGTTAAGGATTCAATAATGAAAAGGGTACCATTTCTGTAACGTCCCCTTCCTCCCCCTATGTTTGCCATTTATACAGGGTCATTAAAAATGTCACTAAGAAAATGCTGCAGGTGTGTTAGACTCACAAAGGTTGATGTAGTCCAACCAAACGGTCAGTGTAACACCCCGACATACGCAATTCCTCCCCCAACACCCTTTGAATCTGCTTTCTGCAAACCTAAAGCTAGTTGGATCCCCGCAAAGAACACCCATTCTCTGCTACAAATCAGGACTTGGAGAGCTTGGCATAAAACATAGCCACACCAGAAGAGGTTGTGAAATATTTATTTTTCATAAAACAAGGTCATAACTGCCAAGGTGTAACAACCAAAAAACATTTCCAGGGAGCCAATGGCACAGTGCATGGAAATGTAGCCCCTCACCATCCTTGTGGTGTGCTAGCAAAGGCTGAAACAGAAGGTATTTTACTCTTTGTGGGGCTATCTGATAAACCAGTTCCCTTCTCTAGAAAGGGAGAGGACAGCACGAGAGGTGGACATGGGGAGTTATCTAATGTAGTAACTCACAAGAGATTTAAGCACATGACAGAATTTGACTCCAAGGAGACTATTCACATGCTTGAAATTAAACACACGGTTAAGCAGCTTGCTGAATGAGGGCCTTGGTTAAGGCTGCATACCACTGCTTCGGTTCCCGCCCCTACAAACAGTTTGACAACCAGAAAAGGGTCAAGAACCTTGCAAGACTGCAAGATGTGCAGTGGGGGAAAGGGAGGGGTTTTTTTTTTGCTGTGTTTTCCAATTATAAACTGACTTTTCAATTATTGGAAACCATGAAACTAATTAGCAAACAAACTGGAATAGACTTAGTCCTGGGTCCTTACTGGTCAGTGAGCAGAATCGCATGGTGAAGCAATGCCAGGTTGTGACTGATAGCGAGGGCTAGACAAGGAGTCAAAAATTGCTTGTTTAGCACCTCAACATCAGCCGCCTAAGTGGCGCATGGACACGGAACTCACCTGGAATTGCAAATTCTCATTTCTAATCTAGTGGTTTCAGACTCTGGTGGCCAGGGAGGAATACGCAGCCAGCTGAAGAGTCCAGTACTGAGGGCTTGTCTACACTACTGCGCAGGGTCACTCTAAGATCCACAACTTCAGCTACGTGAATAGTGTACCTGAAGTCGACATACTTGGACGTGTCTTCGCTGTGGTAAGTCGACAGCTGACGCTCTCCCATCGACTCCGCTTCCATGTCTCGTTCTGGTGGAGTACCGAATCGACGGGAGAGCACTCAGCGGTTGATTTATCGCATCTAGACTAGACGCGATAAATCAACCCCCACTGGATTGATTGCTGCCCACCGATCTGGCAGGTAGTATAGACAAGTCCTTCGTGTGTGTGAGAATGAGACAGAAGAGGAGAACAGTAGTTCTCCCTGAGGGAGAACGTTATGCGTGACTGGGCTCTACCTGCTATTTGTGCCATTTTCCCCTCCTCCCCTGCCAGCACAGCACAAACGTCAAGGATTTACTAGGGCTATCATAGGATATGCCCACAGCCATTACATCTCCAAGACCAGGCGAGTAACAGAGCTATGCTTCAACTAGCACAGTCACTTCATCACTCAGCATGAAAGGGTTAAGGAATAAAGCCGCAATTTTATTAGTTCAAGAACATCAAGAAATTGTTGCAAACAGCTCCACGCGCAAGTGTTCTATTGCTCTCGTGGGGGATTTCATAGGAGGCGAGAAGGATCTAACAAATTATCCAGGGCTGTCCTGTGCCTTGAAGAAACTCTCTCTCAGAGCTACTGCATGAATAAAGGCCTGTACCTGATCAGTGCTAAACATCAAATACAGAACAGTGACTTCCCCACAATACACTGAGCAGGGCCTCACACACGCATGGCAAGCAACTGCTTGGGCCAGGGTCAGGCTGTTGGTGGGATTTTCCTCCAAGTCTCTCTCTCTCCCCCTACTGCTAGCTCGCTCAGCATCCCATCCACTGCCTGGTCCATCTAGTTTCCTCCTAAAAACCGCTGCCCAAGGTGCCAATCGCTACTCACTAGTGTGTGGGAACAAGAGGTGCAGAACCTCCACAAACAGAGAATGGCCATCGGCCTGTTTGTGACAGATCATGATGTTACTGGTGATATTGTGGCTTCCCCAGGCCACTAAGTGCCTGCCATAGAGTGGAGCTGAGGCTATTCTCCAGAGAGACCCCGGGAGTGAACTTGTCAAGGAAGCAGCAGACCCCTCAAAAGAGCTCATGGTCCCATTTTCTCAGTCCCACCCCTAGTAGAACTAGAACGGAAGGCAGTTCATAGCACAGTTGGTTCTCTCCCCCACAATTTACAGGCCCTAAAATTATATGGCCGGCCCTGGTAAGATGAAAAAAACTCTCAAAGAAGTCAGTTCCTCACATGCTTTAAAAAAAAAAAAAAAAAAAAAAAAAAATTTGTTGAGGGACATTTCCCATATAGTTCCACGAAGAAATCCTGATGCCTTCAGATTTGCTGCAATGCCCTTCGGGGAATCCGATCTGCCCAAAGCCCCTTAGTGGTTGTGTTCAACAAAGCCTGAGGATTTATGGAGATAGGAGAGATGTTCTACAACTCGGGGTTTCAGGTTGTCTTTCCTTGCAGCAGCAAAGAGGAGCCCGTGTCCAAGAGACCGACGAGCTTCGCAAAGACTCAGATATGAGCTGCCTTCCGGCAAGGAAATGCCTAGAAACCAGCTCTATGGGACTGATCTCATGCCAATTTCTTGTCATTGCTGAACTGGATAGATGAGAAGGATATGGATACATCACAGTGGCCTCTGGTGCAGTTTATTTACAATGGAACTCAGTGCTGGAGAACATCAGGATATTAACAACCAGGAAACACACTGGCAGGGAGAGAAGCAGCATTGTTTATTAAATCTCAATGATCCTCTGTAGAATTCAAATCCACACCACCCAAGGTAACTCCCTAATGCTAATAAAGCTGAAACTCAAAGAATCTATAATGTGGGTTAAGTCTTCATGTGCAATGTCCCAGTTAGGTGCATGCAGGTAGAACAGCAATATAGATACACAGCTCTCGCTATTACTAGAGTTTTATCCTGCTCTCTATAGCTTAAAGCAGCAGACCGCAGTAAGTATAAAACTGTCCATCCCTCAGGTACATCTCGTTCAAAGCAGCTGTCAAGTACAACCATGATAGCAACAGCAGCAAGCCAATGCCTTATAATCCTCACAGCAATAGCTTGCCAAAGCCTGCTACAGACTCAGACGCTGCATAATGTTGCCCTGGTGACTTCTCCTGCTTCCATTGCTTACAGCACACCCACACCCTGCACCCTTTCCTCAGGTTTCAGATTCATATTGTTAACATTTCTACGTTCCTCTCGCCTTTCACCCTGAAGAGGACGGGATGGGTTCACACACTCATTGACACCACTTCCCCTGAAGATATGGTCACTTCAGGAGTGAAACACGATAATTTTTTTGGCCTAGTAACTCTGAACCAAGTTTTTCTTCAATTAAATCTTCAGGAGGAATTTTGGGACAGTGGAATAATTGCTCGTGACACATGGGTTAACCCGCCTTTTCTAACAGATCTGTAAAGACAGGTGGTCAGGACAACGCTGTTTCACACCTCATCTGACAGATGTACCTCCGGCAGCTCAATGCCCCCTACCAACAGGTCAGTATCCCCTATTGTAAATATGATTAGGAGACCCTGGCAGTCAACATGCAGCAGCCTGCACAGTTCATTCCATTTACCTTCGGTGCTTCTTCTACATTATCTAGGCTAATCAACCACACTGCCAAGAGAGGAGCTTTGGCTCCTGAAACTCATTATGATGGAAGACTACATTAGACTATTGTGGATGACACAGCCATGAGATCTGAGAAGCGAAGTATGCAGCTTTAAGCTTTAAATGTATGTTCTTGCAAATGTTTCTTGGCAGAGGAAACATGCTGGAAATTGTGTTTTTCCATGACAGAGATCTAGATTATAAGAAGAGCCATAGCAATGTTTAGAAATCGGAAGACATTCTCCACCAACTTAGGACCCAAGAATGACCTACATAAACTATTTACAGTGACTGGGTCCGTTTAAAAAAAAACTTCAGTGCAATTGCTAGTTTTCCCCCTTCAGGGATAAGGATTTCCACCACAAAGAACGAAATCAGCTAGGTCAGGCCCATGTCTTCTTCTCCCTCAGAGTCTGAGTGGCTTATTATTACAATCAGTAGGTTTGAATAGGAGAAGTTTAGAGATAGTGAAATCTTTACACACTGAACATGAAATACAATACTGCGTGCGATCTAGACTGCACACTTACATGCTGCTTTTAACATTACATTAAAGCTCCAAGCTGATCCTGACTTCCCTTTCCACCCAACCACTTGTTATACTCATCTCTTCCCACCCTGGATACACACAAGGAATGCAAGACTTCCCATGGGGGTCAGGAAGAGAATCATGCAGCCCTAGCACCCAGAGATCCTTACCACTGAAATCCACCAATTGGTTCTGTAAACCGGTGACGGATCAAGAAAGTTGCAACAGCTTCAGCTACCTGAAGGGAGGTGATGGGGGGGAAGGAATCAGAGTTTAAAGGGACATAGTCACCTTGAAGTCTGGTCAGTTTCAAAATACTACATCTTCCTCCCACTATTTTAAACAGTCCCACCTCCCCCCACTCCCCAAACCTGTGTGAATTTTCTCACAAAGGGGATAAATGTCTATATAATACCAAGAACACGGTGAAACCAACCATACATCAAGTGCACACTTGAAACAAGAAAAAAAAAAAACAACACCACACATTTTTCACCATCTTCTTCAGTTACAGGAATTCTTAGGCATGTACTATAGTAGGTTAAAAAAACAAACAAACATACAATTGTGATTTAGGTTGGGGTCCCTTTAAGGATTAACTCGGGGCAACAAATTACTTATATCATGCTTTACAAATAACTTTTCTTCCAAACGTCTCACTGTGATAGGTAAAAATATCCCCATTTTACAAGGGCATAAACTGAGGCACTGAGCAGTTATAGACTCAGACTTCAAGGTCAGAAGGGACCATTATGATCATCTAGTCTGACCTCCTGCACAACGCAGGCCACAGTTAAGTGACTCAAAGCCACACAGTCAATAGCAGAGCTGAGCTAAGAACTCAGAAGCTCGTTTCCAGACGTGCTCAGTCCACAGTACCATTTCATTTACTGGCACACTAGCGTAAGTGAGTCACTGTTTGTCGGTACATAAAAAGCTACAAATAATTTTTATATGAAGTTTTCTAAATTTTAACTACTCAATTTGAATACGACGTTATCCCTCCAAGAAAGCAGCCGCCTGCACTAAAGGCTGGAGGGGGGAGGGAAAAGCTGAGGTAACCTAAGAGAAGTTAAGGATGGAAAATCCCATGCCATGAGTCAGTTATATGCCACCCCTGGCCTCCCGACGCAGTTAAAGCTGTAACGTAGGTGGGACCTGTCTCCTCACAAGCAGGCTAAAGTCTTGGCCAGTCTAGGCTCTCAAGCCAACTTCAGGGATATGATTTAATCCCATCTGCTCTATCAGTAACCAGGTGCCCTCATAGGTGTGGCACACGTAAGGGTTTTGAGAAGGTTTGCCCTCAGTTTCATACTGGTGATGACCCATTTTGCATCTAACTCGTCAAAAGACAGACTGCTACCAAAGCTTGCCCCGCTTTGCAGCTCACCTTGTCTGGAGCATCTTCGTGGACTGCATGGCCACACTGAGGGAGAACTTGCATCTGGAACTTTCCTGCAGACCAAACAGTCAGTGCAGCTGATTTTAGAGTGAACATATCCCTGCCTGGCAATGACTCAGGCATGAGTTACATGCAACTGCAGAAGCCAACTCACTATAAAAAGACTAAAGGCAGGGACTGAACTTGTTCAAGTGCAAAAATATTCTGCACGTTTATGGACATTTCTACTAGAGATCTTAAACTCTTTACAAGTTATCCCCACCGGCGTATCTAGCTGATGAGGACTCGGGAAGCTATGTTTGACACCAGATGTCAAACAGCAGCATATGTAGAGCACAAAGCTTCTGCAGGAGGCAAGAACTTGCCTTCTTTCTTGTGCAGGAGCTCTGAATTAGTGAATGAACATGGTTTCAGTTATCTTCCTAATCCGTGATTCCCAAGAGCTTCATATTAAATGCCATCCCATCTTCCTGACGTGAATGTAGCTATCAGACCTACCACGCCCGGACCTTTATCCAAACCATCCATTTTCCCTTCCAATATCCGATTTCCAAAGAAATCGGTGATGGGGACCGGAAGGAGAAAGGTGCTAATGTAACATTATTAGAGGCTGTTGTAGCTGTGTCGGTCCCAGGACATTATATAAAAGGATGAGAAAATCTCTTTTACTGGACCAACTTCTGTTGGAAGACACAAGCTTTCGTGCTTACACAGAACTCTTCTTCAGGTCATAAGCTCGAAAGTTTGTCTCTCTCACCAACACAAGCTGGTCCAGTACAAGATATTACCTCCCCTGTCACGTCTCTCAAGCATTATTAGAAGTCTGCCTGCACCAGAAAGAGAGAGAGAAAGAGAGAGATGGTTTCAGGTGGTACCAGGTGGTGCAACTAGGCACAATGGGATGGAATTAAAAGAAAAACAGACTGAAAAATCAGGAAAAGTTTCCTAATGGCAAGACTGAAAATCACTCAATGATCCCCATGAGACATGACAAAGCCCCATCACTTGAATATTTAATACCGGTCTGAACAAAAGCACTACCACAGCCCTGCATTAGCACTAGGGTGACTGGCAAGATCTAATAACTCTTCCAGCTTCCATTAGAGAGAATCATAGACAAGGGATCACACTGTTACTCTGGGGATTAACTACATTCTTTAATATTTGTTTGTCTCAATATAGATTGCCCGGGGCAGGACCATTTCAGCCTTATTCTCCAGCTCTCTTTCACTCTCTGCAACATAAACTATCCCCTGAAAGAGCATTATAGCCAGCAGTATTAAATATTTACCTTGCATCTGTCCAATTGTTAGATCTTTATCCAGCCTGTCAACACCTGGAATAAAGCAAATAGATGTGTTAGGGTGAAGCCAGGGAGAGAGTGTCTAGTTAGGTCCTGCTAAGACTTTGCAAAAGACGTTTGGTGTGAAAAATGGAATAGAAACAGCATCTCGACACCTACTAGGCTGTTTCCCTGCTGCAAATCAGGAGCATACAGTGACAGGAGAGGATCACTGCCAAGAACTTGAAGGAACATTCATCCATCCATCCTCCCAGACATCTTTAAATGGCACTCAACTATGGGAGACTCAGTGTTCCCTATCACAGGGGACTGGAGAGGGATAGGGATTGGTCTTGGACTACTGATCCTTTCACCTTCAAGTCACAAGTTCAAATCCAGCCCAGAGCTGCAGTTACTAAGTGATTAGTCCTGTAGGTTGGCTTGGGTCTCAGTCCTACAATTGAAAACACCTGTCAGACAGCTGAGACAATGTCACAATACACATATCTAATCCCACAATTCCCATGTGCATGTTGCAGAGGAGGAAATGGAGGCAGAGACACTAAATGACTCTCTCAGTCTCTCAAAGTACATAGAAGGGCCAGGATAGAAGCCAGACCTATTATGCCCAGACCACTATCTTACCTTCCCTCCTCTAAAATTACAGGCTGAATGTTATCAAAGTGAGTGACTGCTCTAACTAGGGAGAAAAAGGAAACACCTACCAGCTAAAAGCAGCAGCTTTGGAGTAGAACAACTGAGGAAGAGGTTAGATAAGCCCCTGAACCACCCATCCCAGTACTTTTCTGTTTTCGACAGTTCGATTCGCCATGTATATAGATGTTCTTTCTTTGTCTACAAGGGGACAAAGAGCTCAGCGTTAGTATTCAACTGAAACAACAAGTGTGGAATAAACTCAGCGAAGCACGACTTGGAAGATAAAGTAAAAGCACAGAGTCAAATGCTGACGTGACTCTAACGTCAGTTTGTCCCCCATACATGGCCCTAACTAGGCATCCTTGCTTGATGGACTGGATTATCTGCTTAATCCTAACCGTGCTCGCTCCATGTCACAGTAAATTAATGGATCTGCACATGCTGTACCTGGTGTGCTGACCGAGAGACATCTTCAATTTCCAGGACTGTCAATCTGCCATCTTACACTGGAACTAAAAATTCACTCACAAACACCTGGACCTGTCCTTCAGCGAAGCCTGGGCAAGATACAGTTTTGCAGGACCATGCACTAACAGCTTTACTTGTGGGACTACAACTGTTAGATCACATGGTCTATACCACCCAGCAGAAACTGATGAGCCTTTACAATATGATGAAATAGATTCAGGACACAGCGCACAGCAACTTACTGGGCAGGACAGTAGTTCTCTTCTAGACCGTGTACAACGGCCAAGTTCATGAACATCTAGAAACACTTTCAAGTAGTAACTCACGATGCAGCCAGCAGTCTGAGGCTGAGGCCTAAACTCAGACCTGGGGTAAGCAATGAGGTCACAGGAGTAACTCCTGTTTACACTAAGGCCCTGAATTAGAATTGCACAATTGCTCACTACTCCTTCTTTGGAGAACTTTTACATGCTTCCATGGAGCTAGGTGCCTGAGACAGCATCTCCTTTGCTGGCTGCATGGTTGCCTTCTTGCTCCCTGGAGATCTTCAGATACCCTAGAGATGAAGAGACTAGTGAAGACATTAGTTCCAGCAGACCACAGTGAAACTCCCCACCTCTGTATCATCTTCCTTCTTCCTTTTGTTAAGAGATCCTCTTCCTTCATAGTCTTCTTCCTCTTCCTCCTCCTCCTCCTCAATAATCCCTTCCACTATAGCTTTAGGGACCTCAGGACTAGCAGCATCTTCACACCTGGTAAAATAGGACTGGAAATTGATTACTTTTCCATTGTGAAAAGCAACATCTTAATGATTCTAGGAGAGACCGCCTGCACCTAAAGGACAGAATTGGCTCTTTCAGATTCTACCACATCAAGGAGAATGAAAGGAAGAGTCCAGGTCAAACGAGCAAAATTAGTTTTTTTATGACAATACCGAAATATAAACAATAGAAATACCTGATGCTGTGGCAAACATCATGGTGTTGTACAGGATTACAATGCAATAGAAAGATTACTTTCATCACCACTCAGCTCCATCACCTTTGGAGTGCAACGGAGAGCTATTTAACAATGCACAGCAACAGGAGCACAGCAAGTGAAAAATACTATATTCAGTTGAATTGGCAGGAGGAATTTAGGGGCCAAATTTCTGAAGGGGCATCCAGCTAGTCTACTGGTGTGAGCACATCTTGCATGGGCCATTGCACACCTATTATTTTGCACTCTATCACTTGCATGTGCAAATGGTTTTTGCAAAGGAAATTTTTTTTTTTTATCCCTGATGGGTAATTACTTTCTACCCCAGTGAAATTTGGACTGACATTCCTAACAGTAGGAACATGGATGGTTGTACATTGGTTAGTACTACTCTCCTCACTCACTGTGGTCAGCCTTGGCAGGTGAGTAAAAGGAGGAGCTGATATCTGCTAGAAGATTGATTTGATTTTTTCTTTTAAGCTCGCTTATGCTCTGTTACCAGTTTGGGATCTTAAAACATTTAAGAAAGTTTTAGAAAACAAAACCTACTGTTTGACTTGGCCAACCATAGAAACTCTGGCCGATTCGAGATTTCTTATCTGTCCACTTTTTACACTAGAAAAAAAAAGGGGAAAGGGGGGAATCAAAATGGTCAAACATCAAGGGTCAACTGGGTACATTAATCTAGTATCATTCAATATTTAACAGGTCCAGTAATAATAGGAGTACTCCCAAGTTCACCCTGCGAGCACTCACCTTGAATACAGAGATGTGGCATACAAACACTTGAGTTCCCAGCATGCTATGATTATCGAGATATTTATATGGCTCTCACATTACTGTGATAGGAGCGTCTCAAACATTAATGACTATCTTCACAATGCCCTTGCAGGGCAGTGAAATATAATGCCAACTCTGCAGATGGGGGAATTGCGTTGGTAGTCAGGAATAGAACTCGGGTCTCTGGCGCTCCAACCCAATGCCTTAACCACAAGACCACCCTTCCTCCAAGATCAATTGCAGGGAAGAGTTTTGAAGAGAACACAAACTTGTCCATTACCTCCACTCAATTGCATTCTCGATTGACTTGAATGTTTTGGGACGACTCCGTAAGAAATTCTGCATGCTGTTCAGTGCGTCCATGGCTGTGCCTAAAAACAAAATGTTTTGACTTAAACGAATCCAACATCTGACATCCTTCCCAACGGTTCTCAAAGATCTTGATATATAACAGTGTGAACTGTGTGAGGGGGAGAACTGAGGCAAATTTCAAGATTTAAGATAAATTGATTAACAGAGTTATAGTCGTGAACGATACACAGCTGCTCCAAACCAGCTTTCACACAGTTTTTCCAAAAACTGGTTTCCAGGTCAGCAAATTTGTAAAGTTCTTTGCTTCCCTCATCCACATTGTTAACAATCTTACAGGTTTTCTATTGTTACAATAAATCTATCCATAAAACCTCCATTAGCTGTAATAGCATCAGGGCTCGTATAATTTTGTACGCTGCTGCCATTGGAGGGCTAACATGTCACATTTGAACAGGTCTGATATTTTAGGCAGCAGAGAGCAGCAGTGATACTGTACGGTTCTGTAAGACGCTCCCCACCGATCGTGGTCTTGGTTATAAGAATGGGTGTCGCATTGCAATCATGAAAAACAAAATCAAACGGAAAAGTCCAGCTAGGAAAACCAAAACAAAAGCCCAAGGTTAAGTTTACTATACTATACTATAGCTGGCATATCCATTAGAGAGAAGAGAAACCTTCATACAGTTAACACAATTGAGAAAGACCTCCCAGGCCCAACACAGTTAATAGGGGAGGAGAGAGGAAGAACATGACATGACACTGTCCAAGGACATTTAAAAAAAAACAAAACACGAACAAAAAAACAACCCACCACTTACCTTCCACGACATCAATCATGCAAAGACCCAACAAACTGGGTACCAAGTTGGATGCTGCTGTGTGCACTGCAATGGCCCCACCCATACTGTGCCCAATCAGCATGATTGGAGGTGGGAGGTCCCCGTACATAGCTTCAACCACGTTTCCAACATCTCTGGTAAATGAAGAGAGACAGAAGGTTGGCATCCTTCCCCAATGTGTTTCTGAAGCAGATTTGTAAAAACACACTGGCAGGGGAATGGAAAAATTCAATATGCAACACTTTCTCTGAACCCTCTGCTTTTATTTCGTACTCTTCCCTAATACTGAGTTTCTTTGTACACTTGCCTTTTAATTTAGATCATCTGCCTCAATGGTAATAGATATGGAAGTCCATTCTCTTATCAGTGGCCAGGGATTCAGGAAAGCCCTCAAAGCATATGCTCAACATTAAACAAGCGCTTTCCTGAATCAGGGATATAAGAATGTCATCCCCATTTCTGTTAACAGGAAATCCGTCTAAAGTGGGAGACTAGACCACCCTCCCCCAGGTCTGTGGAGCACAAAAGGAACTACAGGTGAGGTGAGAGAACTAATCAGTTCTCCGGCAGGAGAGAATAAACTGGGGTCAGGAGACATCAGGGAGGGAGAAATGGCTCAGTGGTTTGAGCACTGGCCTGCTAAACCCAGGCTTGTGAGTTCAATCCTTGCGGGGGCCACTTAAGGATCTGGGGCAAAAATCAGTACTTGGTCCTACTAGTGAAGACAGGGGCCTGGATGCAATAACTTTTCAAGGTCCCTTCCAGTTCTAGGAAATAAATAATAATTGGAAATAAAACTATTACTGCGTTCTCAACCCTAATCAATGAAAACCTAAACAAACCCCAGCTACCAGGATTGCAAGAGGCTGGGCAAGTAGAACAGAAGCAAAATGTTCTCTCTCTCTGGAAGAGAAGCTCTTTGGGGCAGGGACATTATAGACTGGTATGAAGACGAAGCACCAAGCATGTTGTTATATTCCAGTTCTTAGAACACACTTGGCACTACAGTACCTCAGCACCTTTTCAAAAAAGAAAATAGTAAGTAGTTTAAGGGACATTCAACTTAAAAAAAAATAAATTATATATTATACACATACACAGGCTTTCTTGGCTGTAACAATTCACCATACGTGTTGGGAATGGGTGACAGGGGATGATAATTACCTGTCCTGTTCATTCCCTTTGGAACACCTGGGGAAAGGCAGGATACTGGGCTACAGAGACCTTTGGTCTGACCTGGTATGGCTGTTCTTATGTGTTGGAAACGCAAAGAGCATTATGCCTAGTGCATGACAGTCACACAGCAAGTCTGACTAGCTTGTTTTCTCTGTCCGAGCCGAGAGACTAGAAAAACAGGCACACATAGCATCGGTGTGAAGAATAATTTAAAGGTATTAACAGGTAAGAAAATAACTTAAATATCTGATTTTTTTTTTAAAACCGTTTCCCTTTGAAAATGAAGGAGGATTTACGAATTTGACAAGTTAGTGACAGTTTAGTGCTCCAGTTTAAAGACAAACTGGAAATAGCTTTAGAATCTATCATTAGGCGGGCACGAAGGTTTACAATGAAAGGCTGCCTATTTGTTTGGTCCCATATTAGCGCTGCTCCAGATCTGTAAAACGATCATTGCATATGGCAGCTCCTCAGGACACCCACACACACATTAGGAGCTGACAGGATGTGAGAAGCAGCAATCAGGTGCACAATACGTCAAAATCTATTTCACAGATGGCCTCCCTGGAACAAACCAGGCGGGTTTGTTAGTATGAAGGACTTTGTAACCTTCAGGAGAATCTCTCTGCATTAAATGTGGGTATTATATGGTATTTTTAGCGGAAGGTAATTGCTTCCCTCCCAGCTTGTCACAAAAGAAGGGTTTACACTCAGAAGCAGGTCACTGCAATTTGATTAAGCAGCTCTCACCACGCCTGAAAGTCTCATTCTATGCAGAACACATTTTCTCAACATAGTGGTTCCAAACCGGGCAAGAGTCACACTCAACCTTCACCCAAGGGTGAAAGACAGGTATGGAAAAGGAATCTTTGAAGGGAAAGAAAACGGACCCACATCAGGATGGATAAGAAGTATTATTTGAAATACAGGCTGAAATAATAATGGAAACGGGTTTTCCCTACATTTAAGCCAGGCACAGTGCACCCAGATACTATCGTGAGTAGAGTAATACAAGAACCAGACCCTGAGCTAGTGTAAATCAGTGTGGCTTCAGTGGAGATGCACCAATTTACACCAGCTTTGGATCTGACCCTAAATGTGTGTATTGTGACCTCTTCCAGGAACAATGAGTAAAGGAGAAATATAAATAACTTTGGGCATAGGCTTTTGTGGGTAAAAAAATCCCCACTTCTTCAGATGCATGGAGTTGTCCTCCATGCTTCTGAAGAAGAAGTGGGGATTTTTTAACCCAGGAAAGCTTATGCCCAAATAAATTGGTTAATCTTTAAGGTTCCACCGGACTCTTTGTTGTTTTTGTGGATACAGACTAACCCAGCTACCCCTCTGATAAATAACTCTCTCCCTGACAAAACTGGTAAGCTTTTGAGCAGAGAAGGTGAGTGGAAAGTTGAGAAGACAGGGTTGGAGGCAAAAGAGAAGATGAGGAGAACCAAGGGTAGAATGAAGGAAGTCTAGATACCTGCTGTTCTTTTCTCCAAGGCATTTCAAAGCAAAGAAATGACTCCACGGGAAGGTCAAGGCTGGGGGCTTAGAACTGACAGTCATGGGAAAAGGAAGCACAGGCTGAAGTGCAGTGGAGAAGGTAGAGATGGGGATGGAGACAGTCACAGGGGAGTAAGGTTTGTGTGGGAGGTGCTGGGCAAGTGGAGAAATCACACTTTCGCTTCCATCTTTACAAACATCCAATACTAAGAAATAGTCCAAATTCCACAATCAGGATGAAAAAAAAAAAAAACTAATTACATCCCCCCAGAAATCATGACATTCCAGAAGATCAGTGCATTCCTGCATTGTTCAATCTGTCACAGTGCATAATCTGTACCTTGATAGGACAGTAACAAATAGCTCTCCAAAGCTGGCATTTAACAGAGAAAAAAGTAAATATCATACATTATGGCTGAGTGAACACTGCAGTAAAAACTCAAATTCAGCAGTTAGCTTTGATGTTACATTTTTTTTAAATGGAAAGAGTTGGAGAATTTTTTAAAAAGTGAGTTAAAACACTGCTCAATTGCAGATGGGTTTTAACTGAAGGAGTTCTTTAAAAAAACAAAAAAACCCAAAATTCTGATGTGGATCCATAGCATTACCAACTTTAAATGTTCATACCTTTTAAATCACAAAGGAGAATTTCCCCACCAGCATTACCTTTCAGGGAGATCTACAGAACAAGTCTGGTCTGAAATATCTAGCATCAACTGTTGGAGTTATGATTTCAACTTGCAGCTAACCTGATGTTGCTCAAACTTTCCAAAAAGGCATGAAAGTTATGAGCAACTAAGAGAAGGATGAATTAGAATGAAAAGTGGAACTCAGCTTAAGTTCTAGTGCCCCCTTACATGACTGGCATGTATGATGTCTTCATAGAAGGAAAATTGAAGATGGGTAAAAAGTTGATAAGAATGAAAGAATAAAGAATTGAGAAGATAAGGATTTGGGAAAGTCTGAAATGGCTAAAGACAACATTAACTTCCATACTTTGACATAGTTTCTGCAGACAGATCTTCAGGATTCCTAACTTTTGTTTCACCTGTGAAGCAAAAAACACAAAAATCAAATCAAATTGAATTAAAAAGACACTATTAAAGCAGATTAAAGATCTTCAGAATCCTCAGGCATTAAATAAGAGCAACTATGAGCCCAGATATAATAGCTGTTCTGTATATATTTACTCAGTAATTATAACTGTGTTTCCATCACCTCTCAGTCATCTTGGATAATTAAAACGATAAGATTAACAAAAATGCTTGGTACTTTATTACACTGTAGTTCAGAGGTGGGAAACTATGCTCAAGTAAAGGTCATATATTGGCAATTTAAGACTGACGATCATCCCTAGGTTCCTACGAAGCAGGCTGCCTACACAGTCATCCTTTACATGGTAGTTGGGCTCACCAAAACTACTGATCCCAGTCCTTATGGGGAATCAAGTTGGAGCAGATGATTTAGGCATGTGGAATCTTCACTTCTATATAAACAGAAACCACTAGCTTTATTGTGGAATTACATGGGCTACATTCTTTTCATCCCCACCTTGGCTATCAAGTAGCAATGTTTTGACTATTTCATAGGTATTTCTATAAACTCAGTTTTTTGATGGGGTAATTCAGTTAAATCTAATTTAAATGTAAATGTAAAAATAAATAATAAATAGAAATGTACTGGAACATGAATTCGATTTTAAGTCTAATTACTTACCATGACTTCTGAGATCTAAAGCCACAGTCCTACACTGAATCCTGTTAATGATCGCAGACTGCAAGAGGGGACAAAGATATACAGCTTGAGAACTGCCACACCTCATTTAAGAAAGGGGCTCACAATATTAAATGAATCATTGCAACAGAAGCAAAAGCCAAGATGGTGTGTCTAAAACAAACATCTGTCAGTGATACCGCTGAAGCAAGACCGGACATGGGGCACAGCATAGCCATGAAGTCAAAGCTGAAGCAAGAATATTTAGTATGTGATCTTTAATTACTAATAAAAAAAGCACCATCCCTTTCACCAATCAGTCAATTGATTACAGAATATTTCCCCCCTACCCCACTACATTCCATAACTCAGACAAATGAGAAATCAAATTTCTTAGGAGAAAAGTTTCAATCTCTACAACACCTCTAAAAACTGAAGTGCAGCAATACCATTATATACACTGAAGTGATGCTTCCCCTTCCAAGCCCCCACATGTTCCAAAATTAGCACTGTCTCCACAGTAGGCAAGAAGATATAGCAGCTGCTTTACAGCAAAAGACTCAATTTGCTCTCAAAGAATAGAATTTTACAGTAACACTGAAATATACCAAATTGAGCGTTCTTGTCCTCTGGGTTACTAACAAAACGATGATGCTTTTTAAGTAACACCAGACTGCAATAAGATCATGCCTCATTATTTGTTCCTGCCATCTAAATTTACATAAGTTATTTCACGAACCATGGTGATTAAGTAGCATTCTGTGCTGAATAAAAGGCTTCAAAAATAGGATTCTGTGTTGGGAACTCAATTGCTGAAATCATGTCCCAGAGGCAGAGGTGAAATCTGCTGAAAGGCTCTTAGCAGAAGGAAGAGCAAGAGAGCACCATCTACTTGATAGGCACAGACTGACAGTAGCACCGACTTGATGTTTCAGAACTTACCACATCCAAGCCCAGGAAAAATACAATGCTGGACCAAGGGACTAAAGACAGTATCGCCTACCCATTAGGGCTAGAAATGGATGCTTTATACCATTCAGATATGGGAATCCCTTACTGTCATTGATGTAAAGCATTCATTTCTGGCCCAGTCTGTCATGAGACATTAGCCATTAAAACTACCTCCTTCTGATTACTACATTGTTTCCTTTTCCCAATTCTAAAATAACTGTGGCAGCCACAATCTAGAAAACAACAATTACAGCCAGAAACAGACTTTAGACCATTTAAAATCAACTTGGAACCCCGGTTTGTCATCGGTAAAAAATTAAGCATTAATTTAACCAGCAGTTTGCTAAAAATCACAATGTAAGATGGTAATCTGAATGTGAAGTAAGGGAAGTTCTCTCATGACCTTGACTTACCAGAACAGAACTGCTTTGGTGAGACAAGAACAAATCCATCCATGACCATTACATTTACCAATAAGTTGTTAGACCAATGAGCAGAGAGACAGCTAGGAAGGTAGATTCTGCTTTTAACAATTTTGGTTACACTCTTTACCCACACAATTATTTAAATATTTTTCCATCCCAAACATTTAATCTATGAATGACTAGAGCAAACTTTCATTAAAAAAATATATATATACACACTCAAGGAACAAGCTGATACTGACAGCAGAATGGAATGGACTAATGGTTTTCATAGTTCTTTCTCCAGCTACATAGTTTTTGTGGGTCTAGGGCAAAGTCAAATGCCATGTAGCCTATACAATGTTTAACTGCCAAGTCCAGTATCTGCATAGATAATTGACATACTAGAAGTTACAATGGTGTAACTCTGGAGTTACTCCACTGATTTCAGTAGAAGAAACTACAGATTTGCAGTGCATCATGGTGTTAACAGATGGCAGTATTTAAACTTGCTATCAGAAGTAGAATTTTAGAAAGGATGGAAGTTGCTTGCAAATAAAGATGGCTCTCTTGCTCAAGACTTTAGAAAAATGTGAATTTGGGTTTCATCAAAACCCTACCTCATCCCAGTCTAAAAACCAGTGATTAACGTTAGAATTTGTAAGCAGCTCACATACCATGGCGATAAATATTAAATTAGAAGAGAGTGAGTGAGTCACACATCCCAGTGAATAGTGCTCTATAAGCAAGTGATAACACAGAATTCAATTATCAGAGGGGTAGCCGGGTTAGTCTGTATCCAAAAAACAAACAAAACAAGGAGTCTGGTGGCACCTTAAAGACTAACAGATTTATTTGGGCATAAGCTTTCATGGGTTAAAAAAAACCCACTTCTTCAGATGCATGGAGTGAAAATCCATGCATCTGAAGAAGTGGGTTTTGTTTTTTTTTTAAACCCATGAAAGCTTATGCCCAAATAAATCTGTTAGTCTTTAAGGTGCCATCAGACTCCTTGTTTGAATTCTATAAAAACAATGAGAAAGTGCTGATTTGAAAAACCACTTGCCGTACATTGGAGGTTGAACTTTAGTTGACAAGACGTGGGTCAACTCAGGCTATACATGCAAAAGAACTAACCTATCCTGTCAAATCATTGTGAGGCACCTGACCTAATCCCCCACCTCTTAACTGAGGACTATAACATGATTCATGGCTAGGTGCACCACCTCTGATTTATTCAGTGGTGATCATCTTGGGATTCTGAAATGCTTGCAAACTGTTCATTTGTTCATTCCCATTAGTTGTGTGGACCTTCATTCATAGTGTCTAGAATGTCACTTTGTACTGGCTTAATTTCACAAGGACTAACACCACAGTGAAAACTGCATGTGACTGGTGTGTATCTGACCTGTTTAAGGTTTTTATAAAGTTCACAGATACTTCACTATAAGTTGCCCTATAAAAACCTTAGACAGACTAGATCAAGAGATGGAGACACACCCACCTATCAGGCACAAGATCTACAATTAGAGTTGCTGGGTTGAAGTCAGGGTCCCTAGTACAGCTATACATGCTGCTATTAATTGAGTTTATAACCTGTAGGCTTTTATATATATATATATATGGCAGGGAAAAAATTAAGCCACAAAACTTGCTCCCATTGACACAACATCAGGTTGGGTTTCAATGTTTCTCAAGCATTGAGGCTTTCTGAATTAACATTCAAACCTGGTCATAATGTGGTGTCATCAATGCAACACCAGTATTGTCAAGGTGAAAATAAGATAGTTTCAAACTTATTCCTCTCCATTAAAGATTCCACAAACAACAAGAAGATGTTATTGACAAAGTCAATCTGGGGAAAAAAGTTGGTTTAACTGATGAGCAACATCCTGGCATCTCAGATTAAAACAGGTCAGAGGCATGGAGATTGCTGTTGCTTCGATGAAGCTCCACATCCTAATTGTTGGCAGATGCTGGGCCTTAGATGTGTTTTGTTCATAAAATATTTTTACTGCTTGTGATAAAGAGTCCGAATACGTGAGTTCAATAGACAGGCACATTACAAGGACCTTTCTGAATCCTCTTTCCGATGCTTAGCAGGGTTTCATATTTTCATGTCATTCATGGATGGAAGACGCAACATTTGTATACATCAACTTACTTACATTGAACACAGCCCAGGAAAGAGCAGAATGGCCTCCGCCATGCAACAAAAGTAAGACAGGGCCTTCCGATCCACTTTTATAAATTCGAAAAGTGTATGAACAGTTAAGGACAACGTTTCTTAATAAAATCATCTGAAACAAGCTACCGAGTTCGACCCTTCACAGAACATACAAGGTTGCCAGAACTTTATTACTAC
Organism: Chelonoidis abingdonii; assembly: GCF_003597395.2. Classification (NCBI taxonomy): domain Eukaryota; kingdom Metazoa; phylum Chordata; order Testudines; family Testudinidae; genus Chelonoidis; species Chelonoidis abingdonii. Next base: position 364,364,808 of record NC_133769.1, on the reverse strand, counting down.
TCGCATACACAAGAAAGCCCCAATTCTGCCCTCTATTCAGCATCAATAGGTTTGTACAGAATGACGGCCACTGATGAGAAGGAAGGTGATGGTGATGAGAAAGATAATGGCTAACATTTCAGGTTGTTCAACAAGGGACGGGGTGAGTATATGGATGTTCAGATGTACATTCTATATTTCTCCATCTACCTTTCTGGGTTAGAAGCTTTGCTAAATGTATTAAACTATTGTAAATACAGAAGGGTTCCTACGTGTGTGTTGCAACTGTGCACATCAGGATTCGCAACTGAACAGTAATTTTGATACTGGGCCTGATCTTGGGACAAGAATCTGTCACATCTCAGACTGATAACTGGGTATTCTTAAGTAATTAAATTAACACATAAACTACATATCAAACTACAACCAAGGGAAAAGTTTAGCCCATACTATCCACCGAGCTTTACTGCCTACCTTCCCATCATCTCATACGCTATTATGTTCCTCCTCCCCCTCCAAGAAAATAGTATCTGTAAGGTAATGTGTATCAAAGAAAGCAAATCAACAGGAAAAAATGAAGTTAAAAGCTTGGAATGCTCAGTACACCACTGGGGACCACAAACTGGTGTTTTGTCTAACACGCTCTCCCATTACTTGACAGAGGAAACAGACAAACGTGTCACTCTGGGCAATAAAATTACCCTTGGGAATCCATGAGGTAGTGTAGCGTCTTTGTTAAGGTAAGCTGTACGGAGACATCAGCTATCTCCATATCCTGGAAAGCCACCTAAAAAAGTAGCAATCAGTAGAAAAACTGTTTTCAACCTGTGGTCCATGGACCCCAGTCAGAGTTATCCAAAGGGGTCCACACCTCCAGAAGTTGTGTAGGGGTTCGCAAATGAAAACAAAGGGTTAAAACCCACTAATCTCAAGGTAGTGCACACCAGGGATAGGATACTGGACTGGGAGTCAGGAGATCTGGCCTCTAATACACAGACTGATTGGAGAAGTCACTTAACCTAGAGCTGGTTAAAATAGAAAATTTCTATTCCAAGGGAAATCCTGACATTTTCAAAAAAGTTTCTCTTTTGATTGGAACAAAAAGAAGAAGAACTAAAAAATGAAATGGAGCACCCAGCAGCACCTGACTCCCAGTGGTCTGCCAGAGAGCAGGGAGCTAGAACCTGACAGCCCTGGCTGCACAGCAGGGAGCCTGACAACCGTGAGAACTCCAGTTTGAGAGAGGCTCCCAGCCTCCCTGCTGCCGAGGAGGTGGACAGGTTCCCACTGGAATGTTTTGTTTCAATTTAAACAAAATGGCAACAAGCAGTGTCATCCAGAGGCATCGCTGCCGAAATGCTGCTGATTTTCGGCGGCAACGCCTATTGACGCTGCTGCTTGTCAGCGGCATTTCGGTGGATGCTTGTTCACTGCCACTGCCTGCACTAGAGTGATCAGTTAAGGTGAGTTATTACTAGTAGCAGAGAAATAAACAAACAAACAAATAAATAAATGTTGTAGTGGTAATCAAAATGGCCCATTTCCCCATGTTTATTCTCTCCCCCCCTCTCCACCCAGTACTGTTCCTCACACCTTCTTGTCAACTGCTGGAAATGGGCCATTTTGATTACCACTACAAAAAGTTTTTTTTTCTCTCTCCTGCTGGTAATAGCTCACCTTAACTGATCACTCCGTTGTGTATGGGAACACCCATTGTTTCATGTTCTCTATGTGTATCTATATCTTCCTACTGCATTTTCCGTTCCATGCATCCGATGAAGTGGGTTTCAGCCTACGAAAGGTTATGCTCAGATAAATGTGTTAGTCTCTAAGATGCCACAAATAGTCCTGTTCTTTTTACGGATACAGACTAATATGGCTGCTAGGCTGAAACCTATAAGTAGAGAATGTTACTCAGGTTGCTTCCATGGTGATTTTAATCATCTAATGCACCACACACACTTCTGGACCTACATAAACAACAACGGCTCTTGGCTCTTGATTGAAATTTGGCTTCCTACATCAGCCTGCAAAGGATTTACTTTTCCTTTCTCACTTTGCAGTTGAGACCCCTTTAAGTTATACTAATTTGTACAAAGTTTAATCTATAGAAATGCTACTTTGCACATCTCCAGCACGTCTTATTCAAGGATCTCAAAGCATTTTACGAACAATAAGTGAGGTTCACAACAGCCCTGACAGGTAGGTGTTGTCCCCTTTTTATAAATGGGAAACCTGAAATACAGAGAGGAATAGCTTGGCTAAGGTCATTCAGTGCATCTGTAGTAGACCCAGGTAAAGAACTCAGAACTCCTTATTCCTGGTCCTGTGCATTGGCCTTCTTTTTGCTCCCCTTGGTGCTGAAACTGAATGGTTCAAGGGATTTCCTTGAAGTTGGACAGATTCATCACTTGGCTCCCAATGGAGAATCCAGAGTCAACCAGTGCAGTGGGCAGAGTAAGGGAAGGCACTCAGGAAATGTACTGTTTCAGAACATCTCTTGGGCAGTCTCTGATGGCAAGCTTTTTCTGAATCCTGGGCAGAATTTAAAGCTGTCCTCATTCCAGGAGAAGGCTGAGGTAGCAGCACAGCTCTCAACCTAGCTATGGCTCTCCTCTCCCTCTGGAAAGGGTGTCCCCACCCCCCAATTCCCATTTAGCACGTAGCCAGTGGTACATTGCTAAAGGGCATCACTCAACCACAGGCTGAATGAACATGGTGAAGTCCTCTTGCGCTTCAGTTTCTTTTACGGAAGAGAAACGTTTTCCCTTGGTGAATTTGGTGCTAGTGAAACAGTGTCTCCAGATGCCCGGCACTCTCTCATCCCAATACAGGTAAACAGTATAAATGTCTCTCACACAGCTGTGCCAATGCACCTCAATCCTGACCTGCAACTCATCGTGTTATCCTTGTCATGGCCTGGACTGACCAGAATGATGATTGTACACCTCTACCCTGATATAACACTGTTCTCGGGAGCCAAAAAAATCTTACTGCATTATAGGCAAAACCGCGTTATACTGAACTTGCTTTGATCCGCCAGAGTGCGCGAGCCCGCTCCCCTGGACCACTGCTTTACCACGTTATATCGGGTCGCATTATATCAGGGAAAAGGTGTATTAAAAACTGCAAGGTTGACAAGCCTGCACTCGAAGAGTGGCCATCCCAGGAACATGAACTAACCTGACAGAGGGTCAAGGGTGTGTGTGTGTGTGTGTGAATTTGATGTCACATTTTCAGAGGAGTAAGGCTAGAGCATTAACACACTATTACCTAGGTCCCATGGACACTGTTTTGAATGACCAAACATTAACTGAGGTGAGAAAGCAATACCAAGAAGCCAACTTTTCTAGATATTTTCCCACTGCAACCTAATCGCTGGTACAAAGGTGTTGCCTTGGGCAGTAGCACTGATTAGCACAAAGGAAAAGATGGGTAATAGAGGGAACAATTACAAAAAATGTAAAAGAATCCCTGATAAACTGCAAGATACACAATCCCACCAGTCACTTGAGATCAGAAGAATTCAGTCTGGGAATAAAATAAAAGGATATATCCTTGCCATTTTCGTTTTCAACCACAACATCTTCCATAGATTCAAAGTACTGGCTCCAAGGGACTGGGGAAAAATCTCGTTTCCTTCCAGGACTGCAAAACAAAATTTTTTGCAAGAGTGTAAGTATTTTATAATGCTTCACTCAAATTGCCATAAGCTGATGAAACAGCACATTTTAAAAATGGACATGTCACGGCAACACTTGACAGAGTGTTAGGATAGAAAGTGAAGGATACTTTGCCTGTAGTTCCCTCATATAGTATTTAACAGTTTTATAGCCAATCCCATTTACCTCCCATTAGGTTTTTTTTGAGGCAAATCAGAGAGAAAGGACAGAAGTAGGGAGAAGCTGTGACGGTGAGAATGTTTTTCCACTAAGTGATACTGAACAAGACTTATTATGATAATGAAAAGGGGGTTACTACGGACAGGTTATATTCTATCCTTGATCTTTGTGCAAAGTTCCACTAACATCAGGAGTTCTACTGTTGATCGAGAGTAGCATACAGTCCTAATTTTGACAGGTTTCAGCGTACTCTGAAACCTGTCATTACGCAAGGCACTGCATTTAGCCGTATCGAGTGGAAATCCATCAATTTTATGAAAAAACTCGTACAGATACAGACAGAAATCTTCCTTTCCAAATGCAAAACAGATGGACATCATACCAAAAGGACTAAAGGCAAAAAAAATCCATTACAATCTACATATCACACAGACTATGCTGAGAGATTGTGCCACACACTCTCAAAGAAACTGCGAAACCACCTGATCAACATCCTATACAGCAAACAGGGAAAGATTAAGACTGAGCTCTCAAAACTGGATACTCTAATGAAAAAACCAACCTTCCACACAAACTTCCTCATGGATAGACTTTACAAAAACTAGATGAGCCATTTACAACACAAACTTTGCTTCTCTGCAAAAGAAAAAGCACACTAAACTGTCTAAACTGCTACATGGCACAAGGAACCACAACAGTAGCTCCCTTAACGCACCCAACAATAGTGTTAATCTTTCCAGCTATCCCCTTAGCCCGTCAGAAGAATCTGTCCTATCTCGGGGCCTCTTCTTTTGTCCCTCCAGGCCCACGAACATGATACAGTTCTGCGGTGACCTAGAATCCTACTTTCGCCGTCTCCGACTCAAAGAATATTTCCAACACACCTCTGAACAACATACTAACCCACAGAATCCTTCCTACCAAGGCTATAATAAAAAGAATTCTGCATGGACTCCTCCTGAGGGTCAAAACAACAGACTGGACTTCTACATAGATTGCTTCCGTCAACGTACATGCACTGAAATTGTGGAAAAGCAGCATCACTTGCCCCATAACCTCAGCCATGCTGAACAAAATGCCATTAAGAGCCTCAGGAACAACTCTGACATCATAATCAAAAAGGCCGACAAACGAGGTGCTGCAGTCATCATGAATAAGTTGGAATATGAACAAGAGGCTGCTAGGCAGCTCTCTAACTCCAGTCTACAGGCCTTTATCCTCTGATCCCACTGATGATTACCAAAAGAAACTACACCATCTGCTCAACAAACTCCCTGAAAAAGCACAGGAACAGATCTGTGCTGACACATGCCTAGAACCCCGACCAGGTGTATTCTATTTGCTACCCAAGTTCCATAAACCTGGAAATCCTGGATGCCCTGTCATCTCAAGCATTGGCATCCTAACAGCAGGACTGTGTGGCTATGTGGACTCTCCTCAGGCCCTACACTCCCAGCACTCCCAGCTATCTTCGAGACACCACTGACTGTCTGAGGAAAGTCCAATCACCCAGAGATCTTCCAGAAATCATCATCCTGGCCACTATGGATGTAGAAGCCCTCTACACCAACATTCCACACAAAGATGGCCTACAAACCATCAGGAACAGTATCCCTGATAATATCACAGCAAACCTGGTGGCTGAACTTTTTGATTTTATCCTCACCCACAAGTTTCACATTTGGGGATAATATATACCTTCAAGTCAGTGGCACTGCTATGGATACCCGCATGGCCCCACAGTATGCCAACATCTTTATGGCTGACTTAGAACAACGCTTCCTTAGCTCTCGTCCCTTAACGTCCCTACTCTACTTACGCTACATTGATGACATCATCATCTGGACCCATGGAAAAGAAGACCTTGAAGAATTCCATTGTGATTTTAACAATTTCCATCCCACCATCAACCTCAGCCTAGACCAACCTACACAAGCAGTCCATTTCCTAGACACTACTGTGCTAATAAGCAATGGTCACATAAACAACATCCTGTATCAGAAACCTGCTGACCACTATACTTACCTACTTGCCTCCAGTTTCCATCCAGGACACACCACTCGATCCATTATCTACAGCCAAGCTCTAAGATACAACCGCATTTGCTCCAATCCCTCAGACAGAGGCAAAACATCTACAAGATCTCTGTCAAGCATTCTTAAAACTATAATACCCACCTGCTGAAGTGAAAAAACAGATTGACAGAGCCAGAAGAGTACCCAGAAATCACCTACTACAGGACAGGCCCAACAAAGAAAAAACAGAACGCCACTAGCCGTCACCTTCAGCCCCAACTAAAACCTCTCCAGTGCATCATCAAAGATCTGCAACCTGTCCTGAATGATGATTCCTTACTCTCACAGATCTTGGGAAACAGACCAGTCCTCGCTTACAGACAGCCCCCCATCCTGAAGCTAACACTCACCAGCAACCCCACACCATACAACAAACACTAACCCAGGAATCTATCCTTGCAACAAAGCCTGATGCCAACAAAAAACATCTTGATGCTTTTGGCTTGAACAGTAAAGAGTCAGCTACTTAACAAGGGTGGTTTTTATTGAGATGCCATGCTAGATTAAAGATATTCTGCATCTGATAAATCAGTGTTTGTGATGAGAGCAGAACTGTGCTAACAACAGTCTCCTCTTGTTATACAGTATAGTTAGTACCAATGAAGATCACCTAGAAAAAGAGAACATAAATTTCATTGTGGCTGACAAGACAGTGCAGAAACTATGGAAAGAAAAGTTAAATATAGTGAGGCATATGGGGATTTACCTGTATAATACCTATTAATATTAATGGGGATAGAACAGCTAAATCCCAGGCTGGAAGATTACACAAGCGAGTTTTAATAAAACAAGTTCCCTGGAATGATAATAAAACCAAACACGGGCATGTGCACAGGTCTAATACCTAAATGCTGTATGTACTGCAGCATTACCAAAGTTATACTGAAGTCGAATAGGACTAACTCCACAAGAGCCAGCAAATTCAGAGTCTACGTTTCTACTTCTACATTGTCCCCACTGAGCCTTTGGACTGTGGGAATCTGATCAGTGTGCAAGTAACTACTCTCTAAACTGCTTCTTTGTCTGTTATTGGAGTGTTATTGCAGGAGCAGCATGGATGAAACTAAGAATAGTGAGATGATAATCAAACTGTCAACATCTTGCCTAGATTGTTTAGGCAAAGACTCATTACAGGGATACTCTGTACTAACGGAAAAACCAAAACTTTATTTTTCAAATAAAATGGTTCCCCGGTTGACAAACAGAACATTCCAGAATACAATATAACATTAGGAAGGATACTACTCTATTGAAGCGTTCCTCAACCTTTTCAGATTGGTGATACCTTATTTGAAGTAAAAAAAATCTTCACGACTCCCATATATGCTTAATTCTTTTATTGTAAGAGCACCAGTGCTAAGCTGACAGCGTGTGTTTTGAGAGGTTGATAAAATACTTGACACTGAAAGGCAAGGGAACGTGGGAGCTAGATTTTGTTTTAGGTTTTAACAGAGTTTTAAATGCCTTGCAAGCCCATGGATAACCTTTTGTGAATCCCCTGGAGGTCAAGACCTACTGCCTGAGAAACAATGGTTCTAGCTTCACCAAAAAATTGAATGGCCAATTGAGTGATCCAGTTAGCTGAATATTCCTAGGTATTTAATAGCACACATGAGAGAAAAACAGCCCAGAAATCAGATGGTTTCACAATTAGATATCTGCCAGATAATTGTCAAAGTACTCCATGAAAGAGCATTGTACTGTGTACCTGGCACTACGTATACCTGAGAGACTCATAAGGAAGCTGTCATCAGTGGAGGGAACAAGGAAGGGTCTCTTTTCATGCTAACATTATTGGCTTAGAAAGCCATTCTCAAATAGTGGACTAAGAACAAAAGAGTCCAGACATCAATGGCTGGATTGAACAGATTCAGCTGATGGACCAGACGACTTCCTGTACACATCAGGTCCATAGAGACCTTACGTATTATTCAAGTGCCAATCAACTTCATATTTAAGTAACTGACTCCTGCGGTGGTTCCCTACGGTGAGGGAGATGAGGCATGTCAGCAAGGCAGCGTGCACTGCTGATGCCTCTGTGGAATCGTCTCTGTCCCTAGAAAAGACGATCTCCTGGACTATCCAGCATTATACTCACCTTATGCAGTGGTCCAAGACTATTGCTTACTTACTGTCTTATCCTTTGGAGCAGCAGTTCTACAAGCAGTTACACCCCGTCAGCATCTTTAGGAAATGCTGCAAAACCTTCCTCTTTGAAAAGGCCTTTCCCCCATTAGACTGTCACCCCCTTCTACCCAATAAGCCCCTAACAACAACAAAAAAAGGAAGGTAACAGAATCCAAGAAGGTTAAAACCAAAAACTGTACCCTCAGTAGAGTTTTTACCCAAAAGAGTGAGTCACACCAAAACATTCAATATGAAATACCGCCGTCACTCATTCAGCACACAGCACTGAAGAGGCAAAGGTGTTGGGAGGCACTACGGCTCCCTTCTAACGTATACATTTTCTTTCCTGTCCACCACGCACAGTCCTTTTCGCCCCCACTCAATCACGGCTCTGTTGGTGCAACGTTATGTGGCCAGCTGGTGACTTCCTACCCGGCACTGAACAGCCCCAGAGACTGGAGCCTGAACACAGGCAATACAGCAAGGCTTGCTCTTTTGCAACACTGCACTTTTTCAAAATGTGATCATCCTTTATTCCCTAGAGAGAACACAATATTAGAACAAGCTGACTTACTTCCCCACTTATAAGAAGGACCTAGCTTCCAGCCCTGCTCACTGACAGGTATATCAGTAGGAACTGAATCCAGCATGAACTAGCAATTGCATCGAGTGAGAACTACACTTTGTGGCCTGAAATTGGTAACAATACACTGAGGTACCGAGCTGCCACACAAAATACAGCCTGTTCCGAGTATGAAGCTGTAAGACACTGTGGGAACATTACACAGCACAATACCCAGAACAGAAGTGTACAGTTTACAAATCTGAAGATGATTTTTTCCCCCTTAACTGCCATAGCAGAAAACTAGAAATCCAGGTGAGCTCAAGTCCTCTCTCAGTCTCTCGCACCCTTACATCACCACTACAAAGGAAACTCTGCTGACAATTCTGTTGATGATGCTATGACGGGTTGAATCACAAAACCCTCATTGGGAACTGTCAAGTGATGTGCCAGGACTACTTCTGCCCCTGCTTTCCCTGCCAGCTTGGGACCCCAGCACCATGTCTTGCTGAGCCAGACACACCCGTCTGCTCCAACACAGACCCAGGGTTGCCCCAAAACTGCAGACTTAACTGAAAGCAGCTAACAGATGTGTTCTTGTCTTCAACACTCAGATGTCCAACTCCCAGTGGGGTCTAAACCCAAATAAATCCATTTTACCTGTATAAAACTTATACAGGGTAAACTCATATATTGTTCACCTCTATAACACTGATGGGGGGGTAAACAGCTATGCATCTCTCTCTCCCGCTCTAACTATTAATACATACTCTGGGTTAATTAGTAAGTAAAAAGTGATTTTATTGAATACAGAAAGTAGGATTTAAGTCAGTGGTTCTCAAACTATTGTCCTGGTGACCCCTTTAACATAGCAATCCTCTGAGTGCGACCTCCCTTAAACATATAAACCAGTGTTTTTAATTTGTAACACGATTACAAATGCTGGAGGCAAAGCAGGGTTTGGGGTAGAGGCTGACCACTCATGACCCCCCCATGTAAGAACCCTGCAGCCTCCTGAGAGGTCCTGACCCCTAGTTTGAGAACCCCTGGTTTAAGTGGTTCAAAGTAGTAACAGACTAAACAAAGTGAATTACCAAGTAAAATGAAATAGAACACGCAAGTCTACGTCTAATACAGTAAGAAACTGAATACAGGTAAGATCCTCACCAGTTCCAGAATGCTTCCTTTTACGGACTAGTCTCCTTTTAGTCTGGGTCCAGCAATCACTCACACTCCTTCCAGTCACTGTCCTTTGTTCCAATTTCTTTCAGGTATCTTTGGAGGTGGAGAGGCCCTCTCTTTAGCCAGCTGGAGACCAAATGGAAGGGTCTCCTCTGGGCTTAAATAGACTCTCTTGTAGGTGGAGACCCCCTCCTCTCTCCTATGCAAAGTCCAGCTACAAAATGGAGTTTTGGAGTCACCTGGGAAAGTCCCATGTCCATGCATGACCGAGTTCCTTACTAGCCAAGCCACATTTCTGGGAAAGACCAGATGTGGATTGGTGGCTCCAAGTTCATTGTTGGCTTAAGTGTTTCTTGACTGGGCACTGAGAATAGTCTTTTCCCAGGAAGCTGACCAACTGCTTCACTAGAGCCTACTTAGACTCAAACAAGTATGCAGCCAATATTCATAACTTCAAATACAAAAACGATACATGCATACAAATAGGATAATAGATTCAGTAGATCATGACTTTTACAGAGAAATGTTACAAGGCATATGTAGCATAAAACACATTCTAGTTATGTTATATATACACACACACATACATAAATAAGCCTATTTCCATAAAGCCTTATGGATGGCACCGTCACAGATGCATACGACAAAAATCTCACGCTCAGCATTAAACTCATTCAACAGGACTAACAAGGCTTTGTTTTTGCAATGACATAATCAAGCAAGACAAAAGCAGCAGAAAGGAAGAGTATCAGAGGACCATTTTTAACTGTCTTCTTTTCCACTTCTATTCTGGGAAGGACAATCAGCAGAGAATATTAAAATCGGGGCTTGCAACGTCCACTTCCTACAGTTAGAAGGAAATCTTCCCTGGTGAATGTGGGACATTTCTGCAGAATTTTAATTTTCATTTAAAAAAATGAAAATGGAAAGACAACTTGAGGTTTTGTAAAAATAAAATCTGTTTTCTATTATATTTCTAGATTTACTTCTCTGGATTTCCCGACTTCAGTATTATTCGTTGTCAAGCTTCAATTAGAAGATGACACATTACACACCTATTTTAAGAGAATGATAAATCCTGTTCTCAGCTTCCTCTCATTTTCTGAATGTAAAAAACAAGATTTGAATGCAGATGTTGAGAATTCAGCTGGCTGAATGAAGCAGAGAGGTGTACACCACACATCTGTGGGCGAGTGCTCAGCCCAACCTGTAAAAAAAAAAACAGGTGAGCCCATAAAGATTTCCATTCATCCAAGGAATGGAGACGATCCTTTTTGGGGACTCTATACTAAGGGGTTGTCTAAACAATGAATTAATGCATGGCAAGGGAGGGTGCAAATCTACAGCACTCCTACATGCTGGGCCCTAACTCAGTCCGTGTGTACCCTGCTGCTGTGTGCTAAAAGTTCCCTGGTGCTTTGAAAGAAAATTCTGCAAAAGCAATAAGCAGACAAGGACCTATTGGTCTCAGTCCATATCAGCACTAATGGCATTTCTTTATGGGATATTTGACAGATTAGAGGGGACTTCAGGGAACTCTGAAGGAGAAGCACGGCTAAGCGATCACCACAGAAATCCTTCTTATCCTACGGGTGAAGGAAAACAGAAGGCAGAAGATTTTGGAAGTGAATTGCTGTATAGGCAAGTGGTGTAAGGTGGTTTGGATTTTGTGGAACATTGGTTCCCCTTCCACTGAGATGGTGGCCAGCCAAACTGTACAGAAAGTAGACCAATCTTCTACAGTGCTAGACCAGTCAGAGCTTTAAACCAATAACAAAAGAGGGTGAAAAAAGGGAACAAACGAGCATTTATTTAGCACAAAATGTTTTTGTTCACAACATCATAAAGCAAGATACAAAAGGATGTGAAGAAAATAATTTACTTGCTTATACACCAATAATAGGAGCCTGGCTAATAAACAGAAAGAATTGGAAGTTCATAATAAAGAGTATAAATCAGAAGCTAGGAACTGTAGAAAACTGACAAGGAAAGCAAAAGGACAAGGAAAAATCCATGGTCAGCAGAATTAAGGAGAAAAATATTTTAAAGTATATTAGGAACAAAATAAATCCTAACAATGGTATTGATCTGTTACTAGATGGAAATTACAGTCGTCATAACACAAAAAGACAGTAAAAGCAGCAGAGAATCCTGTGGCACCTTATAGACTAAGAGACGTTTTGGATCATGAGCTTTCGTGGGTGAATACCCACTTCGTCAGATGAATGTCATCATTCATCTGACGAAGTGGGTATTCACCCACGAAAGCTCATGATCCAAAACGTCTCTTAGTCTATAAGGTGCCACAGGATTCTCTGCTGCTTTTACAGATTCAGACTAACACGGCGACCCCCCTGATACTTGACAAAAAGACAGAAGTGTTCAATAAAAGCATCTGTTCTATATTTGGAAAAGAGTCCAATGATGTATTCATATCACATGATTAGGAGGATGGAAAAAGTTACTGTTGAAATTGAATAAGAAAGATGTCAAACAGCAGCTACTAAAGCTACACATTATAAAACCAAGAAGTCTAGATAACTTGCATTCAAAAGTTTTAAAAGAAATGGCCAAGGAGCTCTCCAGACAATTAATGTTGATTTTCTATAAGACTTGGAACACTGGTGAAGTTCCATAAGACTGAAAGAAAGGTAATATAATGCCATTATTTCAAAAAGATAAACAAGGCTAGTTGAGTAATTATAAGCCTGCCAGCCAGCCATCAATCCAGGGTAAAATAATGTTATGGAACTCTTAATAAAGAATTACAGGAGGATAGTATAATTAATGTCAATCAACATGGGTTTATGGAAAATAAGTTAGCTTGACAAGATCTGATATCAAAGAGAAGGTTAAGAGGTGACAGCCTATAAGTACCTACACAAGGAATATCGATTTGATAACAGAAGATTTGGCTCATCAATCTAGCAGACAATGGCATAAAGAAGATTAATCGACAAGTGGAAGCTAGATGAATTCAGTGTACAATTAAGGCACAATGTTTAACAGTTCAGGTAATTAACCACTGGAATAATTTACCAGAGGTTGTGGTGGATTCGCCATGACCGGGAATCTTTAACATCAGGACTGAATGTTTTTGCTAAAAGATCTGCTCTCATTCAAACAGGAATTAAATCAGAGAAGTCCTCTGGCGTGTGTTATACTGCAGATCAGAATAGTACCTTTTGGCCTTATCCCTACTGTCATAACTTTCCTACTCAGATCTGAACCTTAGAGTTCAGAACATAAGATGTTAGCATGAAACCTTTAAGCTTAATTACCAGCTTAGATCTGATATCGCTGCCACCAGACAGGAATTTCAGTGCCTGCCTCACTCTGGTCTCCCTAAAACCTTCCCTGGGGGACCCCAAGACTCAGATGCCCTGAGTCTCACAACAAAGGGAAATAACCCACTTCCCTTCGCTTCCACTGCGGTCCCTGGGTTACCCCTTGGAAACAGATCTTCGCACCTGCTGTCAAATTCCTTAGAAACACAAACCCAGAGAGAATGGAAGTGTCTCTCCCCCGGTCACCCAGAGGCATTCTAGCAACTATTCAAAGCGTTAGCCAAGTCTAGACACAAAGGATTTCCCCCTCCCTTTGTTCCTTAGCCTAAACCAGAGAAAAGAACTTCAAGAACAGCGTCAAAACAAGAAAAGCTTCATCTAAAAAAGGGAAACACCAGTTACATAAAATCGGCTTCGGTATCAATACAGGATGCACCCATCAAGCACACAGGGGTATTGGCTGTAAAAGAAAACATGAATAAACAGTCTTTATCCAAAAAGAAAATACCATTTTAAAACATGGCAGCACACTAGGCACACAGTTAAGGGTACAGACAAAAAACCCACAAAGCCAACAATATGAAGCCCCCTTTTTTTTATTTTCAACAATATAAGCCTATTGTTTTTCTACCTTTGTACTCACAACTTGGAAACAGAAGATTAGAAAACCTGAAGGTAGAGAGATCCTCTCTCAGAGCTGAGAGAGCACAGACTCACAGACAAAAGACACACACCCAAAAACTTCCCTCCCTGAGCTTTGAAAAATCCGGTTTCCTGATTGGTCCTCTGGTCAGGTGTTTGGTTCCCTTTGTTAACCTTTTACAGGAAAAAACATTAACCTTTAGCTATCTGTTTATGACACCTACAAATATATATTCCAGATAAATCATTGATTCTTGACTAATAAGATGATTTTATGAAGTTGATTTTATATTTGTGGGGAGATCAAAGAAACCAAGGTCAGGAGAAAGGGATAGCAATACTTCCTTCCCAATCCCAAATCTGCTGCAAGCAGCAATCAGAAGACACTGTAATTTAAGCTAGCAAAAGTTCCTTCTTCCTTCCTTCCAACAATCAAGAGGTGGCTTTCAGATTTTTCCAGATGCCTATTAACCAGAGGCTGATATGAAAGACTGAACATCTAAGCAGGACCCAGGGAGAACACTATGAAAGGAAACCTACTACCTTGGGTTTAGGACTCGGCTCTTTGCCAGGAAGTTGCCCTGCATCTCACTGGGAGGGGGTCACCTTATCTTTTGCAACAGCCTCTGACAATGTGAGCTTTGGTAAATATTTCAAGTCCAAATTTTAAAAGGTTAATGTTTGGATAGAGATATTTTCCAAGGGAAGTAGTGGAACCTCCACCGTTTGAGATATTTAAAATGTGACGGGACAACATATTCTAGCAATCCTCTATTAGCAGGGGGAATGGACAGAAAAAAAGGATATGTCCTTGGAGTTAACTAGCACAAGGGGTCTGTGAAGGGGCTAGTTAGCAGAAAGAGATGCAGTGCACTCTAAGATGTGAGAAAAATCAAATGTACATCTTGTAGCTTTGTTAAAGCCAGCCAGCACTATGTTGCAGCAGCCATTTTAACCTTTCAGTACTCAGGTTATTTAAATACTAATTCTACCATTATTCATAAATTAAAGTACAGATCAAAGGATTCATTACATTCCTGCTACATGGCTGTGCTCATCTGTAATCTCACAGGGCCAAACACTGCTCTCATTACACTGCTGAGAATTTGGAGTAATTCTACTGACACCTGCTGAGTTATTAGATTTACACTTCCATAACACAGCAGAATTCATCAACTCCTTCCCAAGATGGATAACATCAAGTCAGAGGGATGCTTTTTTCAGAACATCTTCAACCACTATTTAAAGGACGGCTGTTTTAGAAATCACTCACTCACTCACGCCCGTCACCCCAACTGGAGTATGGGCCGCCAACCACAGACTTCCAGAGTCCTCTATCCTGGGCCATTCGCTCTAGCTGGTTCCAGGTATAGCCCATTTTAGAAATCAATTCCCTCGTAAATCATTTTTCTATTTGCTTGGAGTGATCCAAGTCACTCCACTTCCACCTCCCACAACCTGTTCCACAACACCTCAGAAGTCACACCTGACAGACTGAGTGACTGATGAGACAGGCAAGTCAGCTCTCCCTCGTCAAAGGTCTAGTGGGAGCAATGCAGAGGGGTTATTGGGAGGAAATCAGCCTGTTAACATTTTAAGATACACCTCTACCCCAGTATAATGTGGTCCCCGGGAGCCAAAAAAAAAAAAAAATCTCACCGTGTTATAGGTGAGACCGTGTTATACCAGGGTAGGGAGGAAGCAAGTGATTCCTCTGGGCCCGCCTGTTACTTTCTGTGGCCCTCCCCAGGGGCCCCCCCACCCCAGCTAACCTCTGTTCCGCCCTCCACCCTTGAGTGCGCTGCTGCCGCTCTGCTTGTCCCTCCCTCCCTTCCTGGCTTGCTGGGCCAAACATGGCCCGGCAAGCCTGGAATGGTGGGGGGAAAGAAGCGGAGTGCTGGCGGCGCATTCAGGGGAGGAGGCAAAGACGAGATGGAGCGGGGAGTGGTTCCTCTGTACCCCACCGTTACTTGCTGGGGCCCTCCCACTCCAGCTCACCTCTGCTCCACTTCCTCCCATGACCACACCATAGCTCCAGTTTTCCCCCTTCCCTCCCAGGCTTGCCACCCCAGTCAGCTGATTGACGCAGCAAGCCTGAGAGGAAGCAGCAGAGCTGTGGCGCGCCCATGAGAGGAGGCGGAACAGAGGTGAGCTGGGGCAGGGGACCCCCGTGGAGGGCCACAGAAAGTAACAGGCGGGCGCAGAGGAATCGCTTGCAGTAACATGAATTCGGATATAATGCGGTAAAGCAGCCCCATCCCCCGGAGCGCTGCTTTACTGCGTTATATTCGAATTCACATTATATCGGGGTAGAGGTGCACTTAGTCTAACCAGATTCCATTGGGCCTATTCCAAAGTTTGAAAAAATTAAACCCAACCCTTCTCCAAGTGAACAGATGTATCAAAATGATGAGAAGGTATCATATCAACTTAAAAAGAAAAAATTCACATGCTTGTCAATTTTTTGTTCCAAGTAATATCTAAGATGATTATAAACAAAAAAAAATTAGAGAAAAAAGTTTTATAGTTTTACTTTGCACATCTGACAGCACTTTCTTTATGCCGTTTAGTTGTTGCCATGTTGGTCCCAGGATATTAGAGAGACGAGGCGGGTGAGGTAACATAATACAATCAAAGAAATAGGGCTTGAAGGGACCTCAAGAGATCATCAAATCCAGCCCCCTGCACCGAGGCATATTTTTATTTATAGTCAGTTTTACTATTTCCCTGTATGGTCAGTCATTGTCTACTTGTTTGTGTGGGCCTTTCACACAGCAACAGGAGACAGAAAAATCACTTAAATAGCAAATTGTGACTGTGAAACTTTAAAAACTGGCAGGGGGCGCTGATAACTCTACACATTTTACAGCTTCAAATGTTTACTGTTCCACTAGCCAGAGCATATACAGAGGAGATTTGAAAGCTCTCTGAAGATGGGAAGTGCTAAGCAGTATTATTAGTAAGAAGCACTCCATCTATATGGTTTAACTGCAAGACTTAACCAGGAATAAACAGCAAGTATTTTCAAACCATATGAAATTACTAGATATATTCATTCATCACAGGTTAACAGAGATCAAAACTGCAATGAAGTGAAGCAAGAAACACTAACAAAGCCAACATGACATCAACTAGAGAATAAGAAGTGACCAGAACTTACTAGGCTTACTATTGTTCCAAGTCAAAAATTTAAAAAAAAAAAGAGTCAGTAAGCTGGGTATTTAGGAATCTGTTGTAGTGATGCAAAGGATACATCACACAATGTACCAGCATTTTGCAAAAGAACAAGAAAATTGTTAACATCAAAAGAAATTGTAGCCACTTTGGTCTGTAGGCTGAAAGGTTCCATGACATCAAGTATATACCACCCCATGTATGGAGGAAAATGTTTCTGAATATTATGTTTATTAAAATGAAACATTTTGGAGCCACCTGCCTTCAGGAACCACATGACAGAAGTGGTAGCACAACAGACCAACATAGGATTGCAAACTGATTTCTATCCTGCTTTTAACAGACTTAACTCCAGAAAAATATTGGTGTATATAAATATTTTACTTAAATATTAAGTGTTACAGGTCTCCTAAGTAGGATAGCAGCACTAACTAAACACTTTATGAGTATCTCAGAGCAACTACTTAACATTTGTTTATAGTGCCATAGGTGTGCACAGTGCTTTAAAGGAAAGAATTAAGACAGGCTCCCTGCCAAAGTGCTTACAGCATGTGAACCCAATACAAGTTCCTCAGTCCCTTCAACTTCCATAAAAGAACTGTATAGGACGAGACTCTAAGTTATATATTTAATGTAAATACAAGACAGATGATGGACAAGAAATGGGAAGGTTTATATAAAATAAGGCTGAAAGATCCTTTTTTGCGAAGTGTGAACGTTAGGGTGGGGTTTTTTTTAAATGCAAAATACCATAATTAAGCTAAATAAAAGGCCGATGAAGGAATGGATTTAAGTGTTAAACATTAATCCTCAGAACATCCTTATGAAGTAGGTAAGCAGCTCCATTTTACACATGGGGAAATTGGTAGTTAAGGGACTTGCTCAAGGGTCTTACAACCCAGTGGCATGTCAGAGAACAGACACCAGCAAGCTCTTAAAGCCAGGTGCACTCTCCAGACAGGTATTCTCCTCTGATAAGTCACTCAGTTCTACTCATTTTATTAAAACCTCGTCAAAAAGATTTCACAGCAGATACATACAAAAACTTCTCTAACAGGTGGACTGCATTTTCAGACTTTTGTTTAGTAAAGTTGTGGCAGTTTTTAAATTCACTCCAAGTCCTTCTGTACCACAGTAGAACATTTGATACGAACACAAACTGTTCAATCTCCTAAGACCTCTGCAGTAACTAAACAAAATGTACTGCAGATTTTTTCATTCTCTCATTTCTACTTCCGTGGAAAGTACAAGGTAATTCTTAAGTCTGACACTCCTTGCTTTAGGTACAAAGCCATGTCATTAAACACTTCAATGCAATTCAGTTTTAAAAAGAATTATGAAAAAATATTAACGAGTATAGCTTATTAATGTTTATTTGAAACTTTGAAAACAAAGTAACTAAGATCTAGAGTAAGTTTTATTGCATATCATTCATTTATATAGAATGGAATAAGCCTAAAGTTAAGAGAGCCTTTAGAACTATGTGAAAAGTTTCTGCAGAGGTAAATACACACAAAAAAAAAATATACATTTTCAAGAAGTAACAAGGTATCTACTTAAACATCCCCTCCACCTGCAGATGCCAAAAGAATTGTTAATATCACAGAGGAGCAGCTTACAAAATTAAATTTTGTAAATTATCTGATCTCATGCTTCAGGGTAAAGCCTATATCCTGTACTCATCTGATAGGAGATTTCAACCAATAAATGGCATTGCACCTCCTAGAATCAGGCCTTGGGCACTATGCCTATGTCATCAATTCACACTGAAGTCAACAGAAGTCGATGATGCTAGCACCTCACAGGATTCACCCCCAATTGTATTACACGAGTAGGCTTTACCTTCTTCTGAAGGATCAGCTACTAGTCACCGCCCCAGTTTAGATCCTATTCTTGATGATCTACTGATCTCTCTTTCAGTGTGGCAAGTCTTACACTCCTAAATTTGGAGAAAAACAAACCACTGGTTTTTAACAATCTTGAGTTAGCAACATCCTCCCCCTCCCCCTCCCCGACATGATACATGACAGCTCCAGCAGAGAGGACATTTTTATAGCATAGTTTAAGCCTCTAAAAATATACAAGACTTTGGCATCACTTGATAGGAGTGGCAGTAGACCTCGTTCTAACAAGTTTCATTCAACAGTTATGCTGTTAAACTATCTGAGACTAGTAAAAGTTGTTTCAATAGAAACAGCTAGCGTACATCAGGGTGAAAGATCTTTCTGTTCACCTGACTAGTATATGAAAAGGGTAGAGAGTCTAACTACCTGTACTTCTGAACAGCCCATCACCACAATACCTAGGCTGCAAGATTAAGAATCACTACAAATTACATCCAAAGTAGAATTAAATCCTTTACACTCCCCTTGTTAATCACTATTTAACCTCCTTTTAAAGAATGTAATGTTACCTTAAACATGGGACTAATAGCTAAATTCAAAAATATGGGTGCAGAAGTGGAAGTTATTGTGAGTGATCACTAAGGAATAGTTAGACCCAGGGTTGTCAGGACCTCTGTGTTATATTTATGACTGTCATTAACTCACTGGAAGACTATGGGCCAATCACGTAACTCCTCTCTGCTATGGTTTCCCCATATACAAAACTTGTGACAATGGTACTTTCCATCTGCATAAAGCATTGCCATTTTTTAAGAGAAAAGATGGTAGAGAAATACAAAACGCTACTCTGCATACTCTGTTTCATTCTGTACAATCATTTTCTGCCTGGATTTTGTGCTATCATTTCAAATTCCAACTAAATTCATCCGTGGCCTAAGTGGAGGCAACATGCACATTCTTTGGTTTGGAAGTGAACCTGAGCCAGTAACGTGCACACCCAAACATACTGCCTTTCCACAAGCCCCCTACTTATCCATTAGTCTCTGTCACCGTTACCAACACTGTCCTCCCCAGCGCCCAACCCTGTCTCTGGCCCCTCATATCTGGGTTCTGACCAAATTTTGCTATTTTACAGCATCTCCACATACAGCCTGTGCACTCATGTGATTACAGCTAACCTCCTCTTCTCCAAATCTGCACAGCTATAATCTCTCCCCATCCAGGTCATCCAAAACCCCACTGCCAAGACCACATTCCTCTGTGACTGCTATAATCATCTCCTTACCGTGGACACCTCCTTTTCTACCATATAAAAGTTCAAGCTTATTCTCCCCACCTTCAAAACTGTCCTTAACTCCAGCCCATCATCTCCCCCTCTGTCACTATGCTCCTGCCAAGATGCTTTCCTAGCCATTTCCTTTCTTTCATCCCTCCTCCTACACTTCAAACAGCCTCATAATTAATATTGGCCAATCCTTCTCTCTCAGGGCACATCTACACAACAACAGTACAGCTGCATCTCAGCAGTGTAGACACTTCCTGTGTCAATGGAAGGTTTTTCCATTGATGTAGGTAATCCACCTCCTTAAGGAGCAGCAGCTAGGTTGACAGAAGAACCTAACTGCATCTACCCTGGGAATTAGGTCAGCTTAGCCATAGTGCTCAGGGGGTGAATTTTTCACACTAGGAGTGACATAGCCAGGTTGCTGTAAACGTTAAGTGTTGACCAGGCCTTCGCTCTCAAATTATACACTTAGACTTGTTTATAAAGATACTACCTGTCTGCTTTGTGTTGTGCCATCCCAGATGGCAGATTGTCACTTCCCAGGAGCAAGGACTTACGCGCCTGGCAGAGTTCGCCTACTGCCCAGCTTCATGTAGACTCCTGCTGGGTAATAATATTTAAGCTAAACTTGCACAGAGTTAGCACCAGTTAAGAGAGCATTTCTTCATTCACAAATAACAAGCAGCTTCAGAGAAGACTCATAGCTGAAAATGAAGAGATGTCCTGAAATATTGAACTTCACCAGGCTCTGTTCATGAGAGAAGGACGTTGAGGGATCTTAACGATAGAGTGTATTCAATTAGACAAGTGAGTTAAAGGAAAAGGCAGCAGGTAGGCCCCAGTTTCAAACCATGACTATTTCATCATTGTCAGTTGGGTAGAAGGAACACTAGCTCCAACTTAGACAATGTGCATTAGTTAATAGAATCTCTCTGAGTAAGAAGCAAATCAGTTGCCTATGCCAAGCTAAGGAGATGCTCTTTACCATAAACAGGCATTCAGCTGTCTAATTCTCTTCATATAGACAGAAAGATTGTCTGACAAATTAGGTCCAGACACATCTCATAAGCATTTGTGAACATCCTGGTTCAAAACTGAATTTCCAACAAAAACACACAAGAAACATCAAAAGTATTAGCATAAAGTCACCCTCCAGGGAAACTATTCAAACTGCTGAAATACGTCTCAAGTTAACGTATTAGAATTCCCATCCCATGCCTGAGGCCAATGTCCCAAATGTTCTCTCGCCCATAACCAGCACCCTTGCCTCTCCTGCCAATCCCCACCCACCCCACAATGGGCACCTTCACCTCCTCTGCCAATCCTTACCACCACCACACAACCAGCATCCACGCACCCTTTGCCAATCCCCCCGCAGGATAAGTATAAAATTAAAGAATCAAACTTAAGCTAACTTTAATAAGTGTGTGTGTGTTGTAAAGAAGGCCCCAACCAGCAAGTTAAAGAAGGTTGTAAAAATAATAAGTAGTATTACTTGTAGTGTGGGAAGGTTGTATGGTTTCGAGAGTAACTAATAAAATAAAGAGCTACAGTAACAAAAACTGTCTTAAAAAAAAACAAGCCCAAACCTTCCCTCTGTTCTGCTGGGTGGAGGGGCATGGAGAAGATAAGGAAATGCCCTGCGAAGAAAGGAGGCTGTAAACCTTATTTGGATTAAGATTGGAAATAAGGGTGAACTGTCTCAAATTGGTTTTTAGTTGAAGTCAGTAATGGGTGATGACATCACTTGTTTGTTAAAGAGTATAAAAAGTAAACTCTTAAAGGGGTTCATTGCTAAAACCTGCCTGACCACTTCGAAACCCATGCATCTAAGCACCCCTAGGTTTAGCCCATTTGTAAATATCGTGATCAAATGCTTATAAATGTTTGGTTACTGTTTGGATGTAGTAACTTGCTTATTAGTTAGGCTTTTTAGGCATGTTTGGAGCAATGGTATAAATATAATTTGGCCTTTGGATTTAATAAAGGAATTGATGGTTAAATTAGTGTTTGGTGGTTTACTATATCAATACCAATAATTTCAAATATTACCACCACCACCACCACATGCCCACCCCACAATGGATGCCCTCATCTTTTCTACCAAACCCTACCCACCCACCAGGCAACGGGCCCCCTCTCCTCCTCTGCCGATCCCCCTGCACCCACCCACGGGCCCCCTCGAGATACCCACCCACCCCCTCACCTCCTCCCTCCCTCCACCCACCACACCCCCTCGCCTCCTCTGTCGATCTCCTCCCTTCCACCCTCCGCGCGCCCTCTGCCGATGCCCCCACCCCACACGAAAACCGCACAGGTCTCCTCTACCGATCCATCCACCCACCGGCCCCTCGCGCTCCTCCCTCCCTCTACCCACCCACCGCACCCACGCCCGGGCCCCTCGCCTCCTCTGCCGATCCCCTCCGCACACCCACCCACGGGCGCCCCTCGCCTCCTCCCTTCCTCCACCCACCACACCCCGCCACGGGCCCCTCGCCTCCCTCTGCCGGATCCCCCGCACCACCCACGGGCGCCCTCGCCTCCCCCTCCCGCCACCCACCACACCCCGCCACGGGCCCCGCCTCCTCTGCCGATCCCCCCGCACCCACCAACGGCGCCCTCGCCTCCTCCTTCCTCCACCCACCACAACCCCCCACGGGCCCCCTCGCCCCTCTGCCGATCCCCCGCACCCACCCACGGCGCCCTCGGCCTCCCCCTCCCGCCACCCACCACCCCCGCCACGGGCCCCTCGCCTCCTCTGTCGAGCCCTCTCCCTCCACCCGCCCCGCGCCCCTCCTGGCCGATACCCTCTACACCGCCACATCCGGACCCACAGCCCCACCTCCGATCCCAGTTCCACCCACCGGCTCCCCTCGCCCTCCTCCCTCCCTCTACCCACTCACCATTCACCTCCGCCACGGCCCCTCGACCTCCTCCCCTCCACCTCGCAACCGCGCCCCCTCTGCCCGTCCCCCACCCGCACCTGGGGAGGTGGCGGCCCCGTCCAATCCCCCACCACGCGGCAAACGGGCCCCTCCCCTCCTCTCGTCTCCTCTCCTCTGCCGACCCCCAACGCCCCCGTGCTAAAATCCGCAGCTCCCCTCCACACCCCAGCCCCTCCCCCACCTACCCCATGCGCATCTTGGAGCCGGACTGGCCGCCCCCGCCGGGCACGGCGGGTCTGGGGGGCAGGCGGCCCAGGTGCAGGTGCTTCTCCAGGGTCGACATGACGGGGGAGAGGCAGACACACGAGAGCAACTATCGCCCCAACCGAGCCAGCAGCAACTGCACCCACCCCCCCGCCGGAAGTACCCCCTGCCGCGCCGCGCTGCACCACGGGAAATAGAGTCCGCCCCTCCGACTCACTGGCGTGGGAGCGTCTCTGCCGGAAGTGCCTACCCTCGCGCAATCTCCCCACGCCGGAAGCGGGGTCGCAGCGCCCCCTGGGAATTGTAGTCAATCTCTCCGGTTGTGCGCCGCTTTCCCGCCGTGTCCCAGGGCGCCCCGCGGCGGGCTGAGGCGGTGGCGGTTGCTTGGTAGCGGCGGTGGCTGGGAGCCGGGCCTGGCGCGGGGGAGCGGCTGGGGGATGAAGCAGAAGAGGCCGAAGGGCCCCGCTCCCAGGGTGGGAGGCGGCGGAGGTTCCCGCAAGAGGAGAGGTGAGCGCCCGGCGCGGGAGCCCGTACTCTGGGGGCGCGGTAGATACCCTGGCTGGGGGCGGTACCCGGGGGACACGGTAGATACCCTGGCAGGGCAGGGGGTGGGTGGGACCCGGGTGGGGGGTACACGGTAGATACTCTGGCTGAGGAGGGGCGGAGGCGGTACCGGTACCGGGGGGACACGGCAGATACCCGAGGCGGGGGCCGTACCGGTACCGGGGGGACACGGCAGATACCCTGGCTGGGCAGGGGGTGGGTGGTATCCGGGGGGAGGGACACGGTGGATACCCTGGCTGGGCGGGAGTGGGTGGTACCCGGAGAGGGGGACACGGTAGATATCCTGGCTGAGGAGGGGCGGAGACGGTGCCGGGGGGCGGGGGGACACGGTAGGTGCCTTGGCTGGGCGGGGAGAGGGAGCAGTACCCTGGGGGGACACGGTGGATGCCGTGAGCAGTTGGTGGAAGTAGGGCGTGCAGTGGTGGGTGCTGTGGGGCTCATAAGAGGCAGCAGATCCTCTGATGGGCATCTGAAGGAGAGGGTGGTAGCACCCTCCATAGCATGATTGGATAATGGGGTGGCAGTACCTTGAGCACCCTGTCAGGAAGTGGTAGTTACCTTTACTGGTGCGGTAGGTGCGTAGTGGCCATTGGGGATTATAATGTGGTGTGTCATGCCCTTGAGGTGTGACAGAGGGCTGGGAGTCCCGTATGGGTTTTGGTGATTACTTAAAGTCAGTTAGGTAATAGGGAGTACCTTTGTGGGAGCAACAGGTACCCTAAGGGCACACTTGGGTCAAGACAGGCTCCATGCGTATGGTGGGCACCCTGGAAATGCAGAAGGGATGTGGAAGATGTCATTCCATCATCCAGGGAGGTCACTCACTGAAGGATGGTGAGGGACATTGCAGGGCAGTACTGAACAGACCAATTGTAACCGCAGCACTTTCCAGCTTCATTGGCACTAAGGGATGGCTTTGCGCAGAGCAGTCATAGTCAGTGGTGGTGTGAATGTTAATTGTTGCAACAAATTCTGTATGTGAATACCAGGTGTGTTACAAGTATCAGAAGGGTAGCCATGTTAGTCTGGATCTGTAAAAGCAGCAAAGAAGTGGGTATTCACCCATGAAAACTCATGCTCCAATATGTCTGTTAGCCTATAAGGTGCCACAGGACTCTGCTGCTTTTGCAGGTGTGTTACAGTCATGTCAAGAATCTGCAGTGCACAAATGTTGTAGACTATAATGTTCTAAATATCTATAGGGTAACCCTAAGTATAGCACAGAATATTAGACGTATTTACAGGGTACACTCCAGGTATTTTTTTAACTTTGTAAAGTGATCTGCGTCTCAAATATACTACTTGAATTTATATTTTCGAGAACTAATACTGTGTTGTATCTCCACAGGTATCAGTGATATCTCCCCTTCTACAAGTTTACCACCTCTTGTTGAAGGCCAGTTGCGCTGTTTTCTCAAGTTAACAGTCAGTAAAATCTTATGGATGGTGTCTAAACCGCCTACTTCCGTTCTCATCCGGGTGAGGTGGTGGGGGGAGACATCAGATGGTACGCTGTTTAATCCCAGGAATACTTCACAGACTGAGCAAAAAGCAGTGAAAACCACTACCCGCTATGCAATTCGCTGTGGGCCAAAACAGTTTGCCTCCTACCTGACAGGTACAATAGCTGTATCCTCTGTATTAATTTTGCAATTGAAATTGTTTGTATTATGGCATCAATTCAGTAGACTTCAGCAGGAATTGGGAAGTGCATCAATAAGTAATAACTTAATTTTATTTTTAGTGAATCTAAAAGATGGTTTTATGTAGTGTCTCATGTTTGATATTTCAAAGGGTATTGCATGTTTATAACTCTCAGGAGAATCATCAGAATAAAAAGCTATCTCATGCTACTAGATGTTCTTAAATATCCTTGTCAACTGATCATGGCAAAAATATTCAAGAGACAGAGTGAAAGCTCTGTGTCTTCTAGTCAAAGAATTGTCACAATAAACATCCTGTGTTTTTGCAGCTGAAATGTCATGAAGACAAAATGATCCTGTCAAGTGCCTTTTAAAAAAACCAAAAACTTTAAGGCCCCAATCTTCCAGCAAACTCTGTATCACCTTACACTTGTATGAATCTTACTGCAGGATTGGGGTCTTTCCTCACCAGTTGCTGTTTCGGCCCATCAGGGTAAGCAGTGGGCGTGCTGGGACACTTTCTTTGCTTAGGTTTACCTCAGTTCCTGTGAACACTCAAGGTAAAACAAACCATCTTGGACCACCAGCGGCTTATTCTGATGGCCCGGGAGCCAAAGTTTGCTGACCCCTGAATTATAGGGTCGGCTTATGAATGAGTTATAAAAAAAATTCCATTTGTACTTATCCATCTCCATCTTTGGAGAGGAGGGGGTCAACTTATAAACAAACCAGCTTATGATCAAGTATATATGGTAATTTTTTTAGTTAATTGCATTTACCTCACGAGATTAATTGACTGCCCTAATTTTAACTGCAATATTATTGTAGTTCACAAAGAGGTTTGTTTTTTAATATGTTGTCTTATACCAGATCTAAGTTAGCTGTTCCTGTCTCCTGTAGATATGGGTGTTCTTGTACTGGAGGTAAAGACCAAACCTGACCATCTTCCAATTGGTCGAGCTCAAATCAATGGACTATCACAACTATCTCCAAGCCACCCAATCAGTGGATTTTTCACCATTGTTTCACCAACATCTGAAAAACTAGGAGAACTACAGGTAGTACTGAAATCTCTTTCTCCCCAGCTCATCTGAGCCAGCCAAGATTTAAAAAAATTGGTGCCTAGAGTTAGGCTTCTAAACCTATATTTAACCTTAAGTATTTGGTTTTGAAAGTCCTGCCCCTGGGCTATATTCCCTTGAAGAAACTGATTCCTTTGATTGAAAATGTGTAATGTGAGCTAACTGCTTGTAAATATTCCAGAGATTAAACTAGTATCTGACATAACTGTATCAAATACATAGCCTCTAATATTGAAAATGCAACATGCCACATAATATGGAAAGTAAAACAACCATAGAATGTTTGGGGCATTTAATTAAAAAACATTCTTCTCACATTGTCTTTTCAGGTATCTCTAATCTTAGAGCCCTTGTCTGAAACCTATGACAGTAGCAGCTCCATCCCAACCACAGATGTGAGTTTAGACATTGCTGCTTCTGCTCAGGGAACCAGAGGAATGACTGAATCCAGCAAGACTCCGTTTCTTGCTCCGGCACAACTACATGGACCGGTTGGTATGGCTGGAAGAGAGTCTGTTAACAGTAGCAGGGCCGCTACTCCAAGGTAACTTTTTTACAGATAAAATAAAGGAATTTCTTCTCATTTCAGATGTTTTATTAAGCAGCAGCAGTGTTTTTATGACTAAGTCTGTAAGAAAATCATGGGCCGCAATTTTGTTGTGGAAACAGCAACTTTATATAGCTTCTACAAATTAGAGTGGTATTGTGACCCCATGCTCCAGGTCACAATGCCACTCACTCAAGTTTGGACCAACTGCCCCTCCATCATGCTTACCTTCAAGAGCCAAGCAGGAACACATGGTGTGTCTTTTGTGCTGACCACACCACAACCACAACTCTAACAAACTGGCTGCTATTTTTGAACCAAACCATCACAGCTTTCTTACAACCTTAGGTATGACTTTTATAGATTAAGAAGTACTTCCATGTGTAGTCTAAATCATGTTGTAATTAGGCATCTAGCTAGGAAAAGAATAAGGGGCCAGATCCTCAGCTGGTATAAACCTGCAGAGCCCCACTGACTTCACTGGAGCTATATGGTTTACATAAGCTGAAGATGTGGCCCAGCTGTTTTAATTATAATCTGAGTCAGCGTATTTCATGGTGCAAGTGTAAGAACAGAAGTCAGGATTTCCTCTGTGTATCCAAATACAAATATGTCACGTTTTTCTTTGAGGAGGGGGATGCAGTACTCTGATTAAGGAATGTGCACAGAGTTTGAGGAGCACTATATTTACAAATCAACTTAGGGTTTTACTAAACTTTATCTTTTTAAATAGAGGAATAGACCACTTGCTCTTTCAAGAGAATTCTGAGAACATAAAGAACAGTTTCTCTGGGTCTCAGCAGCGTCTGATTTTACCAGATGAAAATTTAAAAGTGAATCCTCCAAAGAAACAGGCATCATTTCCCAACAGTTCTGATCTTGAATTGCAAGCAGGAACACCTATGGGGAGCCACAGTAACGCACATGTACTATCTTTGCACAACCCAACTACAAAAGACCTCCTTTCAGGTTTGTAAATATTAGCCATCAGGGTTTAGGTTTCATTTGAAGCTGTACAAGCTTATTAATATTTCAGCTAGCTGGCATGTGATACAAACTGGTGCGTTTGTAGGACTAAAGGCTTCAGGGTAAGCGTTACATGTAATGTTCTAGAGACAGTATTTGGAACTTAAACTGACAGAACACTTTTATATTTAATACATAAAAAAGATTTAATTTAGTGCTGGTGGCAGGTGGTCTGATTATCCATAGAACAGGTATATCATGGGCAGCAGCTGTACAAACTACCTCATCTCTGACCTGGAGGAACAGGAAAGGAATATCAGTCTCCTAGCGTATTTAATCCTTGATTTACCTGCTGAGATGGCTATCAAGAGTGCAAACTGTGTGGTGGGATTTTGTGTTTTGTTTGTTATCAGCACTTGTTTGATAAGAATGGACTTAGATCACTAATTCAGTTGCCATGGGCCACCAAATCAGCTGTCGGGCTGTAGTATTATTAGCTCACTGTCATCCTGAGCTGGAATGAGATGAGTAAACCAACAGTGGAAGTTTCCATATATCCTGTTACCAATCTTCTGAGCAATCCATTGTATTTACTGAGAAATCTTGAAATTGGACTGCTAGTGAGAAACCTTTGGATATCAAGCCAACCTTCCATGGGTTAATCTGGCAACTGTACCTGCCATACTCTCTCCCCACCATCAGGTTCAGTCTATCTAGCACAAGCGAGTTGTGCTTCATACTGCCCGGTGCTCAAGGCTGAAGTAGGATTGCTCCCTCTTACTCCCCATTGTGTTATATGCTTTATGATATATAGCAAACTTAATCTCCAATATATCAAAGGCTCTTTATAATGACAGATAGAGACATAAAACTTACATCTGGCATATTTACTTTATGTGCACATGGCTTTTATATTTTAAATTCATTTTTAATTTTGAGTTTTTATTCTTTATTTTCCAGCTCTTCTGGATCAAGGCAATAAACTCCGCAATGCCATGGCTGTTTCTGCAATGCAGTTCAGCCCAGATACTGATGTTGAGTTGAATGAAGTACATCCTTCCGTAAAGAGAGAGACCTTCAAAGCAACAGCAAAGTGAGCTTGAAAGAGGGAGTGTTTTTTACTTCCAAGGCATTATCATATTTTCCTATAATGCTGTGATTTGTGTCACATCTTTCAGTATTCTTATTCAAACAAGGGAAATTAAAGCCCTGGTGTGAATAAGCACCTACATTTCACCTCACCAGTTCCAGTCCATGTTGGTAATGACTTAACGTCAATACCATCTGAAGGTCATTCAGTGATCTGTCTGATATGATTGAGTAGTTCTGTCCATGATGCACTGATATCCACAGTTGGGACCTTTGCTGGTAGTTTAAGCAGAGTCAAAAGGTTACATGAATTTAGAGGCTGAGATACCCAATCAGGCCTAAAAGAGATCCCACAGTTTGAGGCAGGTTGGTAGGGAGACAGTTGCAGCGCTGCTCCATACGCTACATTTGATTTGTAAGTAAGTAGAGGATTTCAGTCTTCCCAGGAATGTTGATCAGGTACCTTTCATGAGCACTCTTAAAAAATAAAAAAATAAAAAGAGAATGAGAAAAAGCATAGAGAGCCTGCAACTGCTATGTTTAAACTGCAGGATTGGGTAGCACTTTTGGAAAATTTTAAACTATACCTACAAGTTTGGATCAAAAATTGTAACTTGAAGCAAAATCTACCTAGTGTTATATAACAGAATTTATCCTTTTTGTACTTAAGGAGTTAAAATGCAAATAGAAACACACTGTATATAGGTTTTTATTTGTGCTAAATAAGAGAAAATCTGTTTATTTGATAGCTGAAATGAATAAAATCTAGAACAAACCAGAAACACTTATTATCCTTACTCCTCCTCCTCCTGATTCCTCTTCACTGGAATACCTGTCATCCAGGAGCCTTAAAACCTTGGACCCTGATGTCATATCCACTACTGAAGATCCACTTCTTCTCCTAGCTTCTGAATACACAGGTCAAGAATTTGACTCTCATGCTGAAAAAAGAGCAATACACCTACTTCTGGGCGGGTGAGTGCCATGGCATGCACTGAGATGTTATCATAAACATTCCCAAAATGACCCAGATATCTCCCTCCCGTATTATACGGGATTCTTGTTGAGTCAGCGCATCCTTGGAAATATTTTGGAGTCCTAGGTTATCAGGTGGTGATAAGAGAGAGTGTTTTACACTTTGAGTTTGTGCCCACCTTAGTTGTGAGAGTCTTGTTCAAGCAATATTGCTGATGCTGTTGGAAGACTAAGCACTGTTTCCAGTGCAAAGTGATTGTATCTGGCAGAGATACTGGGCAAATATTAGGCAAAAAAATATACAATCTAGACTTCAAGCAAAATAGAGAGTGGCACTAGTTATATTTACTCTTTGCCCTGTTATTAAATTGCCTCTTCTCCACGCTAAATCCAAAGCGTTGCTTACATTTTTATGTATCAGAGGGGTAACCATGTTAGTCTGGATCTGTAAAAGCAGCAAAGAGTCCTGTGGCACCTTATAGACTAACAGACATACTGGAGCATGAGCTTTCATGGGTGAATACCCACTTGCATCCAACGAAGTGGGTATTCACCCACAAAAGCTCATGCTCCAATACGTCTGTTAGTCTGTAAGGTGCCACAGGACTCTTTGCTGCTTTTACAGTTTTATGTGGCTTTTAAGTGGCTTTTCAAGATATTATATACAATTTTCCCCATTTATAATTGCTTCCTTTTTGCATTTTGCTCAGTTAAATAGTGAAGCCAAGTCAGGTCCCTCATCCTGCAAAGATTTTTATATATTTTAGTACATTTAATAACTTAGAAGTTAAATTTAAGTAAAAACTTAATAGACATGAGTAGTACCATTGACTTCACTGGAGCTATTTGCATATATAAAGTTAAGAACGTGCTTAAATCTTTGCAGATTCAGAATTCTACTCAGTTTCCCTTTCTGGTTTTCTTGCCACTGTGTTCTTGTATTTTCCCCCTTTGGGGGAAAGTTTAAAAAAAAAAAATTTGCCAGCAAAATCAGTGAAAATCTTTCTTTACACTTTTTTGTAAACTCCCCTTCCTTTTATTTAACAATCTAAAGCAAGGGTAGGCAACCCATGGCACAAGTGCCAAAGGCAGCGCGCAAGCTGATTTTCAGTGGCTTCCTGGGTCCTGGCCACCAGTCTGGGGGGACTCTGCATTTTAATTTAATTTTAAATGAAGCTTCTTAAACATTTTAAAAACCTTATTTACTTTATATACAACAGTAGTTTAGTTATATATTATAAACTCATAGAAAGAGACTTTCTGAAAACCTTAAAATGTATTACTGATACGCAAAACCTTAAATCAAGTGAATAAATGAAGACTTGGCATACCACTTCTGAAAAGTTGCCAACCCCTGGTCTAAAGTATTGGAGGAATATCCAGATTTTACTTTGACGCTTGTGAATGGTATCATACTGACAGCCTTGGAAAATGCAGTTGTTGCCTAGCCTCAGAACAGAGCTCAAGAAGTATTCCACTAATGTACCTTTACCCTGTTCCCAGTGAACAATGTGAGAGTTGGCTCTCCATGTCCATCCAAATCTGGGTGTCTGAATGCTATCATGACATTTGGATGTGGTGAAGATGTATGGTGAAATTGAGAGCTTTCTAATGGGAAGTGGACTGACATTCACCAGCTCATCTCACAAAAGTGGCAGGTTTAAAATACCATCTTGTGAAAACTTTTTTAAAAGTAGGTTATTAATAATGTTTGCGAAAACGGGATGCTTTTTAATTCAGGGCATTGGTAATGGGGCATGAAGCCTTTCGCTTCTACAGTAGATCACTGGCAGATATCCAGCCAGGTTGATAGTAACCGAAAGTTGTTTTATCTGGTAGCTATTCAGTGGCTTATTCGACTTACCACTTCTAAGTCCTTCCCCCTTTTGATAGTTTTAGAAGCAAGGCCAAAGACTCTGGCCAATGGAATGCCCTTTACGTCAGTGATACTCAGTCCTCAGTGCTTCAGGAGCCAAATTAGTGATCAGCATTACCCAAAAGAGCCACAGTAGTATCGATTCATTCTTTTACAGTTATGTCTCACAGCAAAATTACTGACCAACTATTCTACAATTGGTTAATAATATAGCAAATGCATCCTGGTAGGTTAATAAGTTAGATTGGTTAATAATTAAATCACACGGTGTTTTAATATCATGTGCTGCAAAAAACTGCAGTAGACACATTACAGAGGCACTTTGCGGCTCCCAAGCCTCAGTCTGAGTATCACTGCTTTATGAGTTCTGTCCAGATCAGGTCTGAGACACATTGTGAGGGGAACTTGTTTTGTTTCTGCCTGTGCCATATCTCTTAACTGAACTCTTCATTACTGTTAGGCACTATCTTCACTGTTGCTAGTTGGAACATCACAACTAAGTTCAAATCTGGATATAAAGGTGGCTGTTCTATAAACAACGCAATTAGAATTGATATGAAACTGCTATATTAAGAGGGATATTTTTTTTTCTCCTCTTGTGTCCGCAGTGCTGATTTATCCCCTGTGCATTTCTGGGATGGGACAGGTTCCCCTCCAGAATCTCTCTCTGCAGGAAGTGAGGTGTATGACAGCGAGCTGAACGATCCTCACTATGACCAGAGTCTGCTGGAGAATTTGTTTTACACAGCTCATGTAAGTGGGGGACAAGGAGAAGATGCTTAGGCCACAGTGCTATAGTAAAAGAAAATCAAGACATCAGATCAGTAGGAAGAGAGACGTCTGAGTATCTATAAGGCGTTTTTGTAATGTAACCTATAGAAGTTTGCCACTATATTCAAAATTACATTAAAAACTGATAAAATAACATTATTAAGATGACGGTCCAGCACTCTCATTGGGAAATGCCAGAATAAAGATTGCCCATACAGCGTTAATTCTGTCCCCTCTGAGTATGCTTTTGATTGTCTGATTACATGATCACATGCTATTTTTCCCACCCTCATTTATTGTGACTGTTGTGTACCTTTTGTTGGCACTGGTCATATTAAACTTTTATATTTTCCAATATCTTTTTTTAGAAGTCTGATACCAGTTTAAGTGACTTCCTCAGTGATGATGAGGATATTATATCATCTAAAAAGGTAATCAGGACAAAAAAGCTTGTGAAAGGTGACCACGGAAACCATCAGAGGTCACAGAAAACTTTGGATTCTAGCATCTGTGATCAGAAAGAAAAGGCAACAGAAATGAAATCCAGGTGAACAGTTCAGTTACAGACTCCTTGGTGTGCAGTAGCCTCAAATCATAATTGCCATTAGCAATAATCATGCGGTGGTTCTCAACCTACAGCTTGTGGCCCAATCAACACACAGCTATGGCCCACATGACATCCTCAGGGCCATACAGGTAATATTGGATGCGGCCCACGAAACACGTGTGGCTCACAGTGGTAAATAGATTGAGAACTACTGCGCTCCCACGCACTTTCACTTGCATATAGTGTAACAGTGCTTTGAATAACCAGTTTTATTAAGAATTTGATGTCCTTTTTTATGATGGAATCCAGAGAGTTACCATACATCATTTAAGAAATTAAAGAGATACAGTCAAGTTTAAAATTATGTTTGCAAAACAAAAGAAGTATCTATCTTTCTAATAATAATTTGCACTTTTTGAATGACTAAAAACTGAAAATATTCTAAACCAAAGTTTCTATTTGTTTTCTGTAGTTTGTTTACTTTTTGTATTTCCTTTAGCTTGCATAATAAAGAGGAACGCTTCCATTTTCATTTTTTGTTAATAGCCAGTTTCACTTTAAAGTTCTTCATGCAATATTTGGGCTGCCTGCATTGCAGAGGAGTGAAAATCTGACTCTCTTGGAATTTAAAAACAAGTAAACAAAAAATAAGAGCATGTAAACTTTTTATAAGCTTGTTTTTTACAAAAGGTAGTTCTTAACTGCATTTGAAAGGACAGTGTTCTTTTAACTGAATGTATGCATTATTTACAAAGCCTCTACAGAAAGCATGTTACCACAGGCTTCATTAAAAAATAAACAGAAGGCTCAAGGTATCTTGCCTGACTTACAATAAAACCTACAGCTAAACTTGAAACAAATAAGAAAAAAATAGAGAATAAATAAAACTCTTAGCATAAATGATTGTCAAACAGTTAGAGAGGAAGTTACACCAAGCAATACGGTATTCACACTGGAAGTAGCTTCACTGTCAGTCTCATACACTGTTTACAGTGACACCTCTCAGTAATCCAGTTAACCAATTTAATGATACGCTAAACTTTTCTTGAAACCCGAATCAGTATACTTCCTGACTTTCTAAGTGGCTGTGCTGCTGTTCCCAGATTCCACACCTGCTGCTATCATTGCATTCTACTCTCTGCAGGTGAAATTCACTTCTGTGGAGATGCAGCACAAAAAGCCTACAAACCACTAAAGCCCTCAAGATAGAGTTTACATGGTATGTAAGTGGTCCATAGGCCTGTTGCTGGTCCCCTGCACACAAGTGAACTTACTTTGTCTGTTGCAGAATCTGCACCCTCTGACCAGTGTCACAGGCTTCCTGAACCTTTTCTTGTTGCAGAGCTGAATTAGGAGGGTATCCTGTCTTATGCAGTTAGAATTGCATGGAAAGAAAACGTCTGCACTTTTCCTTCTTTATATAGGTGTATATTTTAAGTACATAACACATTTTAATATAGAAGCCACCTTCATTATCTTCAGTTTACATACTTTGACTGTAAAGCGAGAGTAGAAAACTTGTGATGAAAAGTGTAGTACAGTGAAAAAACAAATGTGCATGTTCATGTATTGTGAACCGTTTTTTAAAAAAAACACCCTGCCAGCCTACAGTTTTTTCCTTTAGGATTTTGCTGCAATGAATGTTTGTTTGTCTAAGCCAGATTCTCTGCTTTAACCCTTTTCAGCTGTTCTCCTGCTAGACCACTACCACTTTCTGAAGCTCCCACAAAATGCACAGAGGAAGGACAAGCCATAACCTTAAATGTGGATAGGCTGGCATTGCTGGGTCGAATACACTTAGCCAGAGTCATAATTGAAAGCTTGAGAATTCCTCCTGAAAGCACCCAGACTACACCAGGCAAGAAAAGCTTCACAGGGAAACCACCAAGACCAGCATTAGCTAAAAAGCGGTAAGAATTAGTATTTTTATGATTTTGTGTGTGTGTGTGTGCGCGTGCGCGCCTTTGTTGAATTTTGGAACCAGGGTTCTCAGCGCTGGTGTTTTGTTCAATGGACTTTATCTCAACAGGGTCCTGAGGTTCTTTCCTCCTCCTCTCCTTGTCTTAAAAAGTAACACATCATAGACTTTTAAACAAAATACAGTGATAAAATATGCACTGTTGTAGCTGTATTGGTCCCAGGATATTAGAGAGACAAGGTGGTTGAGGAGTGCTGTTTAAGATCAAAAGTGTGTCTCTCTAACCAACAGAAGTTGGTCAAATCAAAGATATTACTGTGATGGGATCCTCCAAGGGTGCATACTGGGCCTGTGTGACCTCTGTGCCCCCTTAACTCTCTTCAGCCTGGGCTGTCTCTCACAATGCCTTGCTAGTGACCAGCAGCAAGCCCTGCCAGGCGCTGTTATCACTCAGCACAACAGCATGTGGAGCCCCACACCCAGCTATTTTGCATGAATGCTCCCAGAGCCACCCATGAATCACAGAGAGAAACGCATTAGCCAAATCCTCCCCAGCACTGTACCTCAGGAATATACCGTCAAATTAATTAATTGGCTCACCACTTCAGCAGCAGCAAGAGGATATACACCAGCATTTGTCAAACCTGAGCAGATTTGCCCCCACACTTCATACCAACTCACTGGTAAAGATAAACAATTAAACAAATGCATTGACTGTAAAAGATACCTTTTAAGTGATATTAAGTGATAGTCAAAAAGTTAGTTACCAAAAGAAATAAAATATAAGCATGCAGTCTTAATTCTCAACCCTATTAAACTGGGCAGCAACTAGAAGCAGTTTTTCTCACCCCAGTGGATATCGCAATCTATAGTAATACAGATTTCTCCTTTGAAATCTGGGCCAGTCCTCTCAGTTGGAGTATCAAGTCTTCACTGTTGTTGTTGCTTGCAGTGTAGGTGGGTGAAGGAGAAAGGCCCAGTATGTGTCCTGTCTGTTTTATACCCTCAGTCCATGTGTTTGGAAAACACAAGTCTAAGGGTATTGCTGAGTCTCTCCAAGCAAGGTTGAGCAATTCCCCTGGTGTAGCCTCATTCAGGTGAGTCACTGCATTGTAGCTCCTTTGCTGGACAATACACTGTTGATGGGTTGTTTCTCACACAGAATCATAGAAATGTAGAGCTGGAAGGGACCTTGAAAGGTCATTGAGTCCAGGCCCTTGCCTTCACAGCAGGACCAAGTATTGTCCCTGACAGATTATTTTGCCCCAGTTCCCTTAACGGCCCCCTCCAGGCTTGAACTCACAACCCTGGGTTTAGCAGGCCAATGCTCAAACCACTGAGCTGTTTCACAACCCGCCTGGGTGTTGGTTACTTGCCTTGCTTTTACCTCTGGGAAGCTAATATCTGGCTGATACCCAAAAACATGCTGTAAGTTGGGAAATGTCTACACTGGCAGAGTTACAACACTGGCAGTTAGAGCGTTGCTGAGAAAGCGCTGAAATGAAACCACTATTGTGCGTTCACATTGTCAGCTGCCTGTGCAATACCGTGTTCACACTTGTGGCACTTGCAGCGATATTCAGAGCAGTGCACTCTGGGCAGCTATCCCACAGAGCATTTCTTCCTCTTCCCACAACTCTTAGTGTCAGAAGGCAGATAGGGTCCTGGGGCATCCTGGATCCTGTCCTGATGCTCCGTGATGCATTGCTTTACATCCCATCAATCCCTGTGCTTCTGTCCACATTCGGCACCATCTTTCAACGGTTTGTGTACTGTGCGCTCTGCCTCTTCCACCTGCAGGAATGGATCCCACACTGTTGATCAATATGCTGCTCGCTCTCACTAACACGTCACAAGTAGCAGTGGTGTTATTCCTTAAACTACAAAGGCAAGAGGAGTGCATCATGGATCTTGCCACACGTACTAGCTACAACACAAGATTGCTTGTGGCATTCACGGACATGCAGACCATAGTGGAATGCCACTTTGGGGCTCAGGAAACAATCACTGAGTGGTGGGATCACATCATCATACGTGTCTGGGATGACAAGCAGTGGCTGCAGAACTTTCGCATGAGGAAATCCACATTCATGGTACTGTGTAATGAGCTTGTCCCAGTCCTGCGGTGCAAGGACATGAGAATGAAAGCTGCCCTGTCGTTGGAAAAGTGCATGGCAATTTCACTGTGGAAGCTAGCTACTCCAGTCTGCTACCTATCAGTTACTAACCAGTTCAGCGTGGGAATGTCGACTGTTGTTGACAGAAGTGCTTGGGGCTATTAATCACATCCTGCTCCAAAAGACCATGACTCTGAGCAACGTTCATGACATTGTAAATGGCTTTGCACAAATGGTCTTCCCTAACTGTGGAGGGGCAATAGATGGCACGTACATTCCGGCTCTGGAACCAAACCACCTAGCCACCAAGTACATTAATCGGAAGGGGTATTTCTCAATGGTTCTCCAGATGCTTGTTGGATCACTGTGGGCATTTCATGGACATTAACGCTGGCTGGTCTAGAAAGGTGCATGACACACACATCTTTTGGAACACTGGCCTGTTCAGGAAGCTGCAAGCAGGGACTTTCTTCCCAGACCAGAAGATCACCATAGGGGAAGTCAAAATGCCCATTGTGATCCTGGGAGACCTGCCTACCTCTTAACTCTAATTTAACAAATGTTGTTCTTGGATATTGTGTAAGTAACAATATTGCATTACATTGGAGAATAAATTCATTTTCATCTCTGTAGTTCTTTAACCGAGTCTCAGTAGCAACAGTACTCAGATAAAGCATGCAATAAAAAAACCTGTAGTCCACTAATATTGAAGGACCCATGGACCCAATAACATGGGCTTTGTGGACACTGTGGCTACAAAGTTTACTCCTGTTGTTTATGGCCTTTAGGGGCACTACACCACGGAAAGCCTGGGATCTTTAATTCACTTTTTCATTTGTAGCACTTTCTTCGTTGAGTACCACTTTCCAGTGGGAGTCTCCAAAAATGAAACAGGACAGATTTCCCTAACAACAGAAATGATTCGCATAGCTTCAAGTAAAATCACAGGCGAAGGTAAGAGTTTTCTTTTTTCCTAATCTCAACTGTGTTGAATTCTATGCCTCTTAAAAATTTATTAGCTCTTTCTGATATTTTATTATGCTTTGTGGAAGGGAGACCCAAAACATCCACTTGTGAACCTGCATAAGTTGCATCTGACCCAGGATAGTTGGTCAGTGCACAGGACCACAGGGACTTTGGAGATGGAACACTCTCCTGCAGGGAGAGAGGATCTAAACATAATTGAGTTTAATTTTTTAAAAATGAAGGAATAAATTAGATAGCAATAGCAGACTGTTGCCCCCAATGGAAAACTTAATGCACCGGTATGGCTGAGCATTTGTTACTCCTGCAAAAAGATAAGTTAGTTTCCGTTATAAGAGAATTGAGTAGCTGAAAACTCAAGTTATCTCTTTTAAGGTTCCAGCAAGAACCCTTGACTCTGATCCTCGTACTCCATCCACTCTCTTTATATGGCCTGAGAGATGCACAGAGTACTTGCCTGCTATCCTGACGTGGGCAGGAACTTCCTCCTCTGGACACTTCACACATGCACACTAGTCCTGCCCATCCTCTACATACAGACTGAAGATTTCTCTGTTCCTTTTCAATTTAATGGAACACTCAAACACTCATAGCTGTCAATCTTCCTTACAGTGGTGAAATTTCAACAGCGGTTTGTGTTCCCTATTCACTTTGGTGGAATGATGATAGAGCACTGGTGGAACTCTGATCTTGCTTTCAAAATCTACATGAGAAAAAGCACACAGAAAAAGGTACTTGTCACAAGTTATTCTGTGTAAGCAAATATGTATGTGTTTTGGGCACTCAAATACTTTTGTACGATCTGGTGTCCTTTGTACACTATCTACAGTGCTGTATTGGAATTGCTCTAATCTCAATCACAAGAGAAAGACAGACAAATTGATGGCATCCAAATTGGCTGCTGCTTTAATAAATAATAAATACTGAGCTATTTTAAAAGGAGTTGAGGTATGTGCAGTTGCTTTTAGGGGAATAATATGGTGTTCATCTTGCTATCTCAGTTCAAGACTGAAAAGCCCAAATATGTTTCTCCATCACCCTTCTCTAAAATCACGGTATTGCCATTTAAGGAGTAGAGGGTGGATTTAAGCATTAACCATCAAACAGACATGAGTAATCCAGCATTTCTCAGTGTGATACATACCCCAGTGCTGCTGCATGGAAGATGTATGCATAAGAACACACAGCAAGGTTGAAAGGGGGCATGGTTGGTTTCATTTTCGTGAAGGAGGGACTCAGCTTTCAAAAGCTTGGGAAATACTAGAGTAACCTGTGCATTTGAAAAATAAAATGTATATTTCTTTTGGATAAATGGGTACATGTAAATAATCACATTCACGTAATCTGCTGCCTACAGAAAATCAGGGAGTAGGGTTAACTCAGTTCAGTTTTTGTTATAATCTGCAATAACATTAAACATATCATTCTCCATCTGCCTTAATCATTTTCTAATGGAAAACAATGAATAATTTGTCTCCTTGGTAAGTACAAAATCATATTCCATCCCTGGAATCTTGCAGTGATCCAGAATTCTCACAGAAATTGAGATCTCCCTGTTGCCATCATCCCGTGGTGATGCCTGGATCAGGAACTAATGGAAACTGTAGTTCTATGCAAGCTGGGTTTGTATTAATGCAACATTGAGACTCTGTGCTGAAAAGGAGAACAGTGGTGTACAGGCTTCTTCGGAAGTTATCACTTCACAATTACTCCTGGGTTTCTTCCTGATCAGCAAATCTTTCAGAAATCTTAGAATTAATTTCTTTTTTTTCCTGTCCTCAGCCGCTGCTGATTGGCTCCGCAACTCTTACACTGCGGAAGGTTATCCAGTCTGAACTGCTCACTGTCAGCTGTGAGCTACCTGTGGAGGAAGAGGGAGGTCAAACACAGCTTGGACCTATAAAGGTAAATAAATTCCCATACAATGTTTGAGTTAAATCATCTTCTACGGTTATATTTTGGTGGCTGAATATCTTTTTTTTTTTTCTTAACTTTGATGCCACATCTTAAAGCTGGAGGTTTGTGGGTACAGTAGAGTAGAACCCAGATACGTACACCTCTACCCCGATATAACGCGACCTGATATAACACGAAATTCGGATATAACATGGTAAAGCAGCGCTCTGGGCAGGGCAGGGCTTCGCGCTCCGGCAGATCAAAGCAAGTTCGATATAGATGAAACAGCACTATAACGCGGTAAGATTTTTTGACTCCCGAGGGCACTATTGTATCAGGATAGAGGTGTATTTTACAAAGGCTTTAGGGAGACACCTGTAACCTTCTTAAAACCAGAAGTTCTAATTGTAGTTCCTCGGAGTACAGTGTAGAACCATCTAGTTGAGGGGAAGGGAAGGAGAAGGGGGAGTCTATCTGGGAATTTCAGCCCTACAGAGCTGAGGAATGCCTGGGGAATATAAGCAAAGGTTGGTTTGGTTACTTTTGTAGTTCACCAAAATGGCAAGTGTTTTCTATTATAAGGCTTGAAAAACCCACTGACCAGGGTGAGTGGGCAGATCCCCTTCTCCAAAGACCAGGGGAAGCTATGGAGTAGAGTGGCCAGGGAACTGATCTACTTGCCACTTAGTGGCAGTATAAAGATTGAGGCAGTTGTGTATGGGCTGAGTTAGTGAATAGAAGAATAAGCATGACTGTGTTGGTTACAAGGGAGTATGGAATGGGATAGTGTGAGAAAGGAGAAGAATGGAGGGAGGGATGGAGGAATGGATGAGAAAGAGGAATAGAATGGGGGGGGCATGCAGTGGATTGTGCAAATGACAGGAAAGAGAGAGACTGGAGGGAGAGATTTGGAGACCAGTAAAATGAATGGGGAAGTCAGTGGTGAAGGAGGAAGAGAGAGAGAACAGGAGGAAGGAAGGAGTGTAGAAAGAGGTGCCTTAAATGAAGGGGGGAAGAAATAAAGGGAAGGAAATATTACAAAACAGAAAAATTAAACTGGAATAGTCATTGAAAGATGAAGGCAAAGACAAAGATACCATAGCAGGAGAGGGGAAAAATGAAGGGAAGAGATAGGAAGAGAGAAGGAAGTACAAATGAAAGGGAGGAATTCAATGCCAAAGTATTGTGATCAAATAATGCTATGTAATGTGAACAAAAATCGTGTATAGACCCGCCCAGATAAAGTGCTCAGTGGGAGATAGTATTTTTTTTACTATGTCTAGTTGGTGTCGACAGTTTTTCAAACTGTATTATTGTATATGTTTGAAATTGTACAGGTTTTCTTCATTTTGTGGGTGTGTGTGGGTCTGTGTGTGTTAGAGAGGTATTGCTTTATTCAGCAAATATTTCTGTAGGATTTCTTAGAGTAAGGGTTGAGATTCATGATCAACATACAACCATGAATGAGCTTTTAGGGTTCGGTAAGGAAAATTAATGCAGCTGTTGAACCAAGTATGCTATATGTTTCTGACTTGATATTGCTGGCCCTTTCCTTCATAGAGGGCAGATATTCTGATTAAATACTTTCTCCTTGTATAAAACAGGTATCATTGGAGCTTGCAGCTGACAACAAAGACTTTACCAGCGCCAATGCCAGGTCAGCTAGTACTGTCCAGCAAGCCCCAGTTTATGCCATCAGAAGTCCAGGGATTAAGTTACAAGAAGCTGACAGAAATGTCATACTTGCAAAAAGCCCTCGACTTTTGAAAGAAAGTAACCAGGAATCCTCAAAGAGAACAGAAGTACCCAGAACGGGGGCTCTGCAGTCACCACCATCCATGCCATTATCTGCGTCCCGTAACCTGATGACACAAATTAGTGCATCGGAAGAGGATGGATTATTATTGCATGTATTGTTAATGGTGCCTGATGGAAAGGATTTTATTGCTGGAGACTCTGGAATCCATGGTTCCTGTAACGTGTATTTAAACTGCAAACTGTTCAGCACAGAAGAGGCAACAAGATCTGCTGTTATGTGGGGTACAACACAACCTGCCTTTAGCTTTTCTCAGGCAAGTCACACACCTCCCCTGTTATGCTGTCTAAATTGCATATTCCTGTGAGGCGCAAACTTTTTCCCAAGCCCAAGTTTTTATCTTAATACAAGCCATAAGGACTTCTCTGACTATCTCTTTCTGATGTATTAAAGTGCTCTTATTACTACTTTGGTCATATCACAAACCGTGAAATGCAGGTGAGTGTATCCTGGAATTGCCCAAACAGTAAACAAGACCTTTAAAATACCAGAGGAAAGTAGGCAAGGAAGCCCATATATAATAAAGCAAGGAAAAGAAGGCAACTACTCTTTGTGGGATGGGAAAGAGATGCTTAGAATATTGTGTCCAATGCTGTATGGTTGGAGGGATGACTTTATTTCTTTATAATCCTGTATTTTGTTTTATTTTCAAATACTATATGCGTTAGTCAGCAGAAAAGCTAGAGTTAATGCAATGTTAAGGGAAAGAAGTATCAGCCAGGAAATTCCAAAATGTTAGGCTTCTGTTGTTACACAAACTCAGCCATGTTTCACATACACCTCTACCCTGATAAACACTGTCCACGGGAGCCAAAAATTTTTACCGCGTTGTATGTGAAACCGCGTTATATTGAACTTGCTTTGATCCGCCGGAGTGCGCAGCCCCGCCCCCCCAGAGCGCTGCTTTACCCGTTATATCCGAATTCGTGTTATATCGGGGTGCTTTATATCGGGGTAAAGGTGTACTGTTGTATTTACATCTTTTTGACCAAATTGTTATAGCAGAAATCCCACTTTTTTTTGTTTTGTTTTTTCTTGGGTTTTTTTCCTTTAAAAATATCAGGAATGTCAAATCTGTTTTCCCCAGTTTTATTGCAGGATTCATTGGGAATCTTAGAGATGTGAATTGTGGGAGTCCTTAGGCCTTAATTGAAGGTGTAGTTTCATTGAAAGACATATCAAAGACATATTTTTATCCCGAGTCATTTCACTGGTATTTATGATAAATAGGTGTTACGCTCCCCTTCATTCCCCCTCCCCCCACCCCAAAAAATAGTTTAAAGCAATTTGAATAAAAATCACTTGCCATCTCAATCACACTTTTTTTTGCATGGTACGTTTTCTAATTCTACCAAAACTGGGTAGACAAGCCTGAACTGAATTTTTAATTTGGGTCTCCAACTAACAGCATTCAGACCACTAGGGAAATCTTCCTCTGTTAAAACAGAATACTCTGCGTTTGACAAACAGCTTCCCCTTCTGTTTTAATGCAGTTGCTTCATTTACTAGTTGTGCAGTAAACTCTTTCCCATACTAGGTGATGCCTATTTCGTTAACTCCCAAACATCTGGAGAGACTCAAGAACAATGTAATGGTTATTGAAGCCTGGAACAAAATGCGAACCCCCGGATGTGACAGACTACTAGGATTGGTGAAGCTTCCTCTGCATCAGTTTTACATGTCATTCAAGTAAACAGGCTCTTGAATTTTTGTTCTGTTTTTGACCCAGAGTATGGGGTATGTGCTGACCAGTGGCAGGGGAAAGAAAGGGAACGTATGTCCTTACAGCAGCCTGTAGCAAGAGTCTGCTCTGCATTGTAGGATTCAAGAATTGAGGGCCAGACTTTAAAACACATGTCCTTGGTCAGACTGGAAAGGTTTTGTCAACAGTGCAAAATGTCTGATCCATATTATTGTTAAACTATATTCTCTGTTGGGACTTTGCTAAAGTAGCATTGATATTAAGTCCCCGATCCTACAATCAGATCCTTGGAGGTGGATTCAGAAGTCTGTGCAGAGCCCACTTCAAAGGGGCACTACATGGGTGCAGGAGTCTGCCATAGCTGATGACTGCAAGGTCAGGCCCTAGATTTGTAACAATAAAATCTACAAGACAAGCAACAGTGGGCCCACTGTTGTTCACTAATGTGAAAATGTATGATTTTCACTGCTTTAAATCCACCATTTGCGCAGCATTGTTGTGGTGCAGAAACAAGTAAGAGGTTGACCAGTGAACAGCCCATAGAAATGAAGACAGCTGCAGTGCTGTCCAACTAAACCAGCTTAACTCATCCTGTCTGTAAGAAAATGTGTCTGTAGCAGATCAACCTGACCATTCTCAAATAGCAAGCTGTGGCGTTCATAGTTATCATTAGTTACATTGGATTAGAATAGAAAATGGTATGTGCACTATAAACAATATTCAGTGCCTTCCACTTGTATCAATCTGTCCTTTCCCAAACTGTTACTGAAATAAGCAGGTGATCTTATCCTTAAGACTACTATTGAACTGTCAGTTTACATAGCACAGGTTAGTGTTTCTAATAGAAAAATGTTGTCTGAATAGCTCAACTTCAGGTGGTCTTTCCTGAACATTTCTTTTTTCCTCTTTTGTTTAGGGGTT
Organism: Chelonoidis abingdonii; assembly: GCF_003597395.2. Classification (NCBI taxonomy): domain Eukaryota; kingdom Metazoa; phylum Chordata; order Testudines; family Testudinidae; genus Chelonoidis; species Chelonoidis abingdonii. The sequence goes on along the minus strand of NC_133769.1, from coordinate 364,320,246 downwards.
TGGTTCCTTCCTTCTTTCCTTCCTTAATTTAATGGCAGCTTAGTTCAAGCAATACCTGCCTAAAGTGATTTAAAATTGATCAAAATAAAGGACACAAAATATATTATTTTTAATTCAAGTTACTGGTTCCTGACATTTCGGTCAAATTAAACAGAGGAGCAAATCAGTTAGTGCTTCAGTTAGGTGGAAAGTGCTTTATTATTCAATTCAGTGGACATTAGACACTGGGATTTATCAAGAAGTAAATACATGTTGCTATGTCTTCCGACTACTACCACTAAAGGCCTTGATGTTTCTGTGGAACACTCCACTTGTCACCCATCTTTTTGTTCTTTTTCAATGGTTTTAACTAGTAAAATCATACACTCAGTGGCTGTTTTTGTAGTCTAGTGGCAGTATGTTATGCTCCTAAATGAGGATCTTTGGACAGGTTCCTAACTCTCATCTTTCATTTGCTGGACTGGCAGTAGCTGAGAGCACTTTACCTCATTTCCCAGAGACCACTACTGCTAGCTGGTGAAGTTAGTTTCTCCTATCCACCAGAACAGGGAATCAGTATGATGTGAAGCCCAAAGGTCGGGGGAGGGAAAGCAGTCTCCTTAGCTGTGATGGGTCATTGTAAGACCAAAGTTTTTTGTTTGTTTGTTTGTTTTAAAAAAAAAAAAAGAGGGGGCGAGGGGAGGGGGTTTAATACATTGGCTTGTCCCATTGCCTTGAGGGCTTCAGGTGAAACGAGTTATGTCTAAACATGTGATACCTTAGTGGCTTGTTCTGATACCAGTTTTTTCCTCTCCAGAGACCCCAAGATTTCTCACCTGCTGCTTCAAGCTCAGTATCCAGTGGTTGCAGTGGACAGCTATATGTCTGTGATAGATATTTTTACGGGCAATAAAAATGGGAGCCTAAGGGTCATTCTGGCAATGGGTTCAGCTGATCAAATAGTGGCACTGCAGAGACTAAAAAATGAAGAAGGAACTGTACCTCCCATCACGCAGCGGCCTCCTCACTCTCTGGATCCTCCCCCTGCCAGTCACTTAGTGGTATGCTCCCATAACTTCTGTTTTGGCTTTTAGAGACTCATTGCATAAGAACGGCCAGACTGGGTCAGACCAAAGGTCCATCTAGCTCAGTATCCTGTCTTCCGACAGTGGCCAATCTCACCTTGTTCAGTTTATCTTTGATACTCCCGGGGTCCCTCGTCTTTATGTTTTGTCGGAGCCCATCTTACAGTGGATTGTCACATTATCACCCCTCATTCCAAGCAATGGCACAATTGCTGTATCTATACTTTGCTTTTTTTTCCTGTCCTTTCCCTCCCTTCTCTGTTTTGTGTCTCCATTCCCGTTTATCCCATTCTCTTGGTTTTTTCCTCTTTTTCTTTTTTTCCTTTGTTTTAATTTATTGTTGCTTTCCCCACCTGCATGCTCACTACCATATTTTTGTGTCCATTAGTGGTTCTCTTGGACCTGGACACGTACTCTTGCAGCTAAACTGTGTTGTGAGAGGAGACGCATGTAACTTGGGCTAATGAACTGCCTTTCTGAGCCTGTAGCCCTGTATGTATGATCTGATGCTTTGTCGAGCTGTATTGTGGACCATGTGTCTCAGGAGCAGGAAGGAGAACTTAAAGAAGCTGCCCACAACAGCATGTTTGCAGTGGAAATCAGAGCAGATCCAGGGTCATATAGCTTCCCCCCATACCAGTGCTGACCCTCTCCTACATCCCCACTGCTTCCGTCTAGATTAGAATAGCTTATAGTGTCCATCATTATAAAGTCTAAGACCTGACCCTCTGCACCATGTGCATCTAACACAAGTCTGGTATTCTCCCAGGGGACTAGCCCCTGAGTTTGGGAAAGACTTGTATGAACAGCTGGGAGAAGGGGTGTTTCTCATTTTCTAAACAAAAGTTGCTACAATGTTTTAAATGTTTATATAAACTATAGAGGAAATGACTTAATGCAATGTCAGGGTGATGAACCTCATCTTCTCATTCCTTTAGGAATGTAGCTCTTGTGCACTATCGCCAAGGTGCTTCTCTTGTTCACAGGAATTCCCTTTATCTTATTTAGCAGTTGGAGAGAGAGGTGGAAGGACTGATGGAGCATGCATTTGAAATTCATGTGGGGAACGTTAAAGGGCTCACTCCCCTACAGTCCACAGTCTGGGGAGAGGCTGATTGCTACGTGCAGTACTATTTTCCAGTTCAGGAGCCTGACTCCAGTGTGTTACAAGGGACTGAATTGTATGAAAATGGTAAGTTTGGTTTATGATAGGACTTTGTTTAAAGCATTGCTTTAGCTAAGCGTTGTTTGTTTCTGTTCTAGTTCCCTGAGTACGGTGTCTGTATCTCTGTGCTTCCCTGATATGGCTAGTGCAGCAGAAAGACAGTGTACAGCTAACTTTGGGTCAGCTCAACAAACTAAAAGCTGAACCCTTTGAAGTAGATGTTAAGACTCTCATTGATTTTCAGTAAAAGGTATCGGGTCCTATGTCCATTGATTTTTAGCACCTTTCACCTGAAGATCCGAAAGCACTTCATAAACTTTGACCCCAATCCTGCAAAGTTATGAGCATGTGCTTAACTTTACACACAGTGAGTAATCCATTGATTTCAATGCAGACTTCACATGCATAAGACTTTATAGGAAAAAGTCCATAAACTGACTTAGACTATATAGGGCTTCTTTCACTTTTGCAGTAGCTAAAATACGGCAGTTGCTTTAACTGAAGCATTATACAAAGTCTTAGGACTGAATGATATATGCAGTTGAAATTGCAGGGGAATTTTAAGTATATATAATTCCTGAAGCGGGAATTAGGACAAGATACCTAGGTTAATCTCTCTTCTCTTGCTAAAAGAGCTATGGGCTAGTTCTTCTGGCAGTCAGAGGTTTACTGTTGTTAGTGCTTTGTACCTCTGATTTCTATCTCATCCAAAAGACAACACTTCCCAGAGCGCACTGAAGAAAAATTGCCGTGGAATTAGTTCAGTGCTATTTTTGAGTCACGGGCACTACATTCTGTAGCATCCAAGTATTTCTTTAAGAGTTCCATGGGGAGAGAGTTTGGACAATGAGCTTTTAAGCAAAGTCACATTAGGTTGTTTTCAGATTACAATCTGAGTGCTTGCCATCTTGTTTCTTGGATATATAAAGTTGGGATCAAATATTTAACTGGCTTTGTTTGACTTTGTAGGCATTAAGTTAAAGGCTTTCCGCTCAGCAACTACTTTGTGCATCCCTGATCCCATTTTTAATGATGAGCATCATCATTACCTGTTGGTACCTGCTGATGTCCCAGTACAGAGGGTCCTGCTCAGTGCATTCTCTCCACAAGGATTAGCAGGAGGAGGAGGAATCCAATTTGAAATTTGGTGCAGGTACAGAATAAAGATCCATTTCCTCACCACTCAGAAAACAGTGAGACTAGAGGAGTGACTAACAGTGAAAATCTCCTGCCAAGCAATACATTAGTGATGTCACTATGGAGTATGCATTTTATTCCTCTGAAAGATTGCATTTAGAGAGGGAATTTTTACCTGATTTTTTTTCCAGAGACACTGATCACCTGACTCTTTGACATCACTGGGAAATTGTACTTTCACTTTATAACTAGTTTAAAAATCTGTGCATTGGGTTTAAATAATCCGTGTGTCCTTAGGTTCCCTTTCTTAATAAAGTGGCATATGTGTGTTGTTTTATGCTGCTGTTTTATTGTTTCTTTCCACTGAGCCACTGATTTTTAGGAGAATATAGTGTGATTGATTGTTTGCATATGGTGAGTTTTGTCTTCTATATATCTTACACACTGTATGACCCTCTGCTGCTCATCACAGTCCGAAGAAAAGGCTTGGCTAATACATGAGCTTTGCTGCAGCAAACTAAGGCTCTTGTGAGCCAACTGAATGTGTAATAGAGCCAAGGACCCATCACCAAGCATCATGTGGCCTTTCTCCAAGTTTCAAATCTAGAAACTGTCAAGATGATCTCCACTGTTGGCGCAGTGCTCAGGCACAGAGACTGCTAGGTGCCAGACAGAATAGGTCTTTCTGTAATAAAATCAGCACCTCAAGAATACATCCAGAAGCAGATGGGAAGCCAGCACAGAAGAACAGATATAATGTCCCTGTGACAGTATGGATTGCTAACCATGCAAAGATTTGTTACTTTCTCCATCAGCTGAATTTTCCGTTGACAGGACCTAGCACAAGTGAAAAGGGAAGGACAAATTTATAATTATCAAATTCATGGCTGAAAAAACGCATCATGGACTGTGAAATCTGGTCCGTCATGTGCGTTGTCCCGTCGTGTCTGTCCCCCCACCCACCTCCCCCGTGTGAAATCTGGTCTTTTGTGTGCTTTTATCCTGTACTATACAGATTTCACAGGGGAGACCAGCGTCTCCCGACTGGGGGTCCTGACCCAAAAGGGAGTTGCAAAGGGATAGCAAGGTTATTTTAAGGGGGTCACAGTATTGTCAGTCTTATTTCTGCGCTGCCTTCAGAGCTTGGCGGCTGGAGAGCAGTGGCTCTTTGCCGGATGCCCAGCCAGCAGCAGTGCAGAAGTAAGGGTGGCCATACCATACCATGCCACCCTTACTTCTGTACTGCTGCTGGTGGCAGCTCTGCCTTCAGAGCTGGGCTCCTGACCAGCAGCTGCCACTCTCCAGCTGCCCAGCTCTGACGGCAGTGCCACTGCCAGCAGCAGCGCAGAAGTAAGGGTAGCAGTACTACAACCCCTGCTAAAATAGCCTTGCGCGTGCCCCCCTACACACACCCTACTCCCCACAACTCCTTTTTGGGTCGGGACCCCCACAATTACAACACCATGAAATTTCAGATTTCAGCTATTTAAATCATGAAATTTATGATTTTTAAACTCCTATGACTGTGAAATTGACCAAAGTGGACGGTGAATTTGGTAGGGCCCTACTACTGAAATCACAGTTAGGTAACCACACATGCACACACTTTTCTCCTGACTTGATCATTATTCACTAAATGAAATGCATTGGCTTTAAAACTAGTTCATAGCTATAGAGCACAGTTAAAAACTGTCTAGTCATTATTTTCAAATTTTCTTTATTGCTGGTAAACTGGTGCTCCAAGAACAAACTTCACGGTATTGTTACTGATTTTAAATCGTTTTTTCATTGTCTTGCAATAGGATCTCTTAGTAATTTACATACATTTTATTGTTTGGTCTATTTTGTGCTAGTCCATTCTCTTGTTTTCTTTTAGATTCCAGTTTTTAGTTGAAATATTGATAGGTGACCTGTGCCTGTCACATCAGTACAGCTGTAGAACTATCATATCTGGAGTATTCGGAGTATTCACCTTTTTGTGAAATTGCCCTTGTGTGGGTTTCTCTAAATATAGGAAAGTATCTGAAGATGTGTGAATTGAAGCTGATCAGCATTCAATCTTGAGAGCCAGTAATCACTACAGCTTGACCAAAATGTCATGGTTGATGCGTCTGTGTGTCTTGCGCAGGTACTATTATCCTAATGTCAGAGATCAGATGGTTGCAAAAGGGACCTTGCCATTGTCACGCCTGTGTGCCATGGTAACAATGCAACACCGTGAAGAAGTAGGGATACAGACCTTTACTCTTCCGTTAGTCCCAAGAACCGAACGCTCAGAACTTTGTCCACGATCCTCAGGTAAGTGAAGACATTCTTTTCTTTTAAAAAGTGAAGTGTGTGTATCCATTGCCAAGGAGAACAAGAGAAACTCACCTTGATTGAAGCCTAATAATAATCCAGCACGTTGATCCTACCAGTCCAAGATGTCAAAACTCACTGTTGCAAATCAATGACAAAACTTCCACTGACTTCAGTGGGTGTAGGGTTGGGTGTATATTGTATTTATTTGCTAGAAAACTGTTTGAATGAACCAGCCCTGGGCCTACCACGTCTCACTGCCACATGAGTCTCCAGTTTGGTCTCCCACTTCTCAGACCAGAAGGGAGGAGGGAATTGAAGCAATAGGCTTAGCCTATGGCAGGGGTCGGCAACCTTTCAGAAGTGCTGTGCCGAGTCTTCATTTACTCACTCTAATTTAAGGTTTCGCGTGCCAGTCATACAGTTTAATGTTTTTAGAAGGTCTCTTTCTATAAATGTGTAATATGTAACTAAACTATTATTGTATGTAAAGTAAATAAGGTTTTTAAAATGTTTAAGAAGCTTAATTTGAAATTAAATTAAAATGCAGAGCTCCCTGGCGTGTGGCCAGGACCCAGGCAGTGTGAGTACCACTGAAAAGCAGCTTGCATGCCACCTTTGGCACGCGTGCCGTAGGTTGCCTACCCCTGGTCTATGGAATGAGAAGGAGCCTGTCCACTCTGCAGAGGTTCTTCCAGATGTTGCAAAAGTAGCACTGAAGAGGCTTTTAGGGAAATCCTTTTAGGACTTTTCAGTCAGAACAAAGGTGGTGGTTGTGACTGGTTGCCTCCTTTAGGATGCCACCTGATGTGCTGAGATACCACTGAGCCTGTCTATTATGCTAGCATGGGTACCCTTTTTACCTGTCTTGCTGAGCCAAGCAATTCTCTTAAGCCTCCTCCAGCACACACAGGCAGGGCCACACCAAACTGCAGAATGAAACAGACACTGAGATCAGTTCTGTGAAGGCTCAGCTTCAGGGACTTGCCCCAGCACTTAGGTGTCCACCTCCCTTGGGGTGCAGACCCAAAGGTATATTATGAAATCTGTCTCCTCCCTCAATGTGGAGGAAGGTATACACAGCCTCTTATCACCCCTTTCAATTAGAATTGTACACTGGGTTATATTATAAACAAGAAATAAGTTTATTAACTACAAAAGGTGAATTTGTAAAACAGATTACTGAGCAAGCTAAACTCAATATACTTAAGAAACAGATTACAAAATGTAATTTCTTACCCTAAATGTTATTTTAGGCAAGTTGTAAAGTCTCTGTGGATCAGAGTTCCAGTTATATTTCTTTTCAGATTGGACCATTGTCTCAGTCTGGACTCCTCCTCTGCCTTCCCTTCGGGTGACCTTAGCAGTCTTTCTTCTTTGGCAGACAGGCCATGGAGCAGAGGGGTCCCGTTTGTCTTCCTCCCCACCCTTAAGTAGGATTTCCATAAGGTGGGAACTCTTTGTTTCCCAAACTTGTGTCGTCCCCCCCGCCCCCCTTAGGGGAAAGTTGTGAGAAGTCCCAGATAATGTTTAGTATCAGGTGACAAGACAACAGTTGCATCCCCCCCCCACGCCTCCCAGGATGGAGAGAGAGTAGTATCTTCATGGTTTTGTTGTCCCTTCCTGATGGCTCATCACATTTTATGGCCTGTCGTCTCGTGGGTGTCTTCCCAATACACACCCAGTTGTGATTGTTACACAGTCCATATTCCTAACTTTTTAGATACAGAAAGGATACAGGCATACAAATTGGATAATCACATTCAGTAAATCATAACCTTTCCAATGATATCTTACAAGACCCATCTTGCATAAAGTACATCTCAGTTATGTCATATCCATATTATAAGCATATTTCCGTGAAGAATATGGAGTGCAACATCACAGTTGTGATATGGAGTATGAGAGGAGTAAACTGCAAGAATAAAGAGTGGAGATTCTTGGAGGTAGTGACCAAGGAAGAAACCACAGAGGCTTACTGGTATGGAGGAGTGAGCTTCTTGCAGAACATATACTTGCATTGGCAAAAGGGATTCTGATAACTTTGAGAGTATTGTAGATGTTAAAATCTTTAGAGGATTTTTTATGTCATTTTACTCCCACCCTCCTGTTCTTAAGCAACTGTCTGATATAATCACAACATCTTGGTATCATATAACTGAGGACTGAATCATAATGAATTCACATAAAAGGGCAGAGTTAAGGTTGTGCAGATGCAACCTTAACTTTCATTTAATAGATTCATACATTTGAAGGTCAGAAGGAGCCATTAGGATTATCTAGATGGACCTCCTGCATAATAACACAGGCTGTAGAATTTCACATGGTGACTCCTGTATCAAGGCAATAACTGGTGGTTGAACAAAAGTGTATCTAAACATTCAATCCTGACTTATTTTAATTCTTAACTATGCAACAATAATGCTGCCTTTTCATAGACTTTTTTTGTGTGAAATTACTTGCTTACATTAATAGAATAAATCTTGGTTAATATTGGCTGTAATTAAAAAAAAAACAAAACAAAACAAAAAAACAGATGGATGTTTTTCTATTTCTTTGTCTTTTTTTATTCCAGGCTTGCTTGATGTTAGTGTGAGGTACAGACATTCACTAAAAACAGCAGGGGGAGTAATAGCTGCTCGAGCCATTTCTATTTCTGTACAAATACACAGAGCAGCTGGTTTGCAAGCAGCAGCCAGGTAAGATCTAATTCTAAGACAAGATTTTCTCTTAACATAACTTTTTTGGAGAGGGGGCAGCGTGTTATGGTGGTGGAACAAATTGTCACTCGTTAACCTTTCATCTGTGGAGATCTAGATTCAAACTATGAAAAGAACATCAGTGGCTATTTCTGTCCACCAAACCACTGGAGAGTTTAGTACAGTTTGCTCATGAGAGGCCTGGAACTGAAATAACAGGCCGTGATGTAGTTCAAGACTGTGGTGCAAAGCTGGGCTAGGGAGGAAGCTTGTACAATACCTGCCTGTAACAGATGTGGCTCTAGCCATTCCTTTTGGCCCCTCACTTTACTGAGCAGGGCTAAATTCAGCCACAATTTTTACAGTATAAAAGACTTTGTATTAAAGGAAAAAAAGGGTATGCCAGCCTTTGTGCTTTGGATCCTCTTCTCGTTGGCTGGGATTTTGCATGATAGCACATAAACAAAATGCATTAGTAGGCTACACATTCCTTTTGAAAGGAATGCTGCTTTAAGAGAGCTAAATGGCTTGAAGGTTAGTCTCAGCAGGCAAGTTTAGTGCGTTATAGAAGGAAAGGTTAAAGCAGAGTAGTGAGCTCTTTAAGGACAGGAGTGGTTCCCAGCACTCCTGAGCAATGTCGTTTGGTCTGTTCTCTGAGCAGCATTGATGGGCTTCTCAGTCAGGCCCTGATTCAAAGCCACTGGACAGACTCCCTTTGACTTCAGTGAGCTTTGGATCCGCGAATCAAAGTCTAAGCGGAGTTTGGGTCTTGCTATTTGTTTCTTTCTGGAGCAGCTGTTCTGAGGAGTGATCCTGCTGCCTCCTTTACGAAAGGAGATATTCTGGGAGCTCTCATGGACATTTTTTCAGAGGTGCTGAGCAGCTGCCATTCCAACTGTAGTCACTGGTGCGAGCAGTGGTAGAGGCACTAGTATAAACAGGCCACAGCAGTTTTGGCCACCATTTCATTACTGATCATAGTAGGTCTAGATAAAAAAGAGCTGAAAATTGTCAGCAGCCAGTTCACACTAGAATTCCTGCCTTTACTAGCCCTGATGGAGCTGCTGCAGAGCTCGATCAAGGATGGGAGATTCCCAGAAAGTCTCTGTGTAAACAAGACCTGAGAGCAGAGATTGAATCCTCTGTTTTGTTCTCATTGTAGTGCAGCTAGGGGTTAAAAACCCCTTCATTGTGGTGGCATAAGTATGTACTTCTAACTAGATCACTGGTAAGCACACCTGGTGTGTCTCCCTATCATTTTTCCTTATTATATGAAGAGCTGTGGCAGAAAAGAACCCTTCACTGCAATCCAGTGCAGAAGTGGGAGTTAATGCCTATGTGTCTATGCACCTCTCCTTCCTACCTGAGGGGGAGAAGCACACCACCCGAGCTGTGGCTCGAACTTTCTGCCCGGAGTTTGATCACCACACTGAGTTCCCATGTAACCTCGTCATCCAGAGAAGCAGCGGAGAAGCATGTTGTCTGGGGGAGCTCTTGCAGTCTGCACAGATAGTCTTCTGCATCTACCACCAGAGCATCAAGTCAGGTAAACAAAACAAAAATGAGTAGGAATCCTAGGTGGCTATTGCTAATGGTGTTACTGACATTAGCTTCTCGGGTATAGGACACACAGTGAATATTCAGTATAACTGAAATTTAGGTAAATGTAATTATTCCAGTTATACTTCGGCCAAGCACTTGGGGCTACAGCTAATATTTCAAGGGGATTTTCAGCGACTACGGGTGATCAGGATGTCAATTTTACATCTCATCCAAAAGAAGGTAATACAGTAGTGATGCTGCTCTGCACTTACATAGCACCTTTCTTATGAGGAATTCATGACACATTACAAAGGCACATTAGCTTTATTATCTCCATTTTATAGGTGAGGAAACAAGAGAAAGAAATTAAGTGACTTGCTTAAAGTCGCGCAATGATATTACCTCACCCACCTTGTCTCTCTAATATCCTGGGACCAGCACAGCTACAACGACACTGCATTCCTCCTGAAACATCAGTATTATTTCCTGCAGCCCTCTGGGTTTCCCCTGGAGATCTCCCACTGAACTAATGACATTGCCTGACCTTGCTTAGATTGAAATGTGATGAGATCACAGCCTGAAATGGTAACATTTTGTAGAGAAAGTTACAGATTATTTCTAAAAGAGGAAGATAGGTTTCAAAAGCAGCATTACGTATAATTGTTTACATCTTATTTAAATTAAATGATTTCCCTCCAGCTGCATTAAGGCACCAATATCTTAAAAATACACCTCTACCCCGATATAACGTGGCGCGATATAACATCAATTCGAATATAATGCGGTAAAGCAGCGCTCTGGGGGGCGGGGCTGGGCACTTGGGTGGATCAAAGCAAGTTCAATATAACACGATTTCACCTATAACGCAGTAAGATTTTTTGGCTCCTGAGGACAGCGTTATATAGGGGTAGAGGTGTAGTGTGCAGTTTTATGATGGCAACTTTTTCTGTTATCTCAATATAGTGGCAACATCATCAAGCTTTTTATAGCATTATGTTGTAGAATATTCTAATACAATTTAATTAAAGATACCAGCCTTCAGTGATAGGCAAAAAAAAATTAACTGTTGGCACGAGTTAGGTACTCAGTTACTCTGTGGACAGTATATAGCTCTTCAGTGCTTACTTTAGAGCATGTTGGTAGTGGAAGTACTCCCTAGAACGCTCCCAGAATACAACAGTGCTGGAGCACACATCCTGTAAGTAGAGTGCACTGCCTGTGCATTGCCAACAACTGTGTGGTTATTTACTCTTACCGTTTTTCATTCTGAATTTGGCCAATATGTGTTGTGCCTCCTTGGTGGACCTTCATATTTCTTTTTTTCATGGAGGGAAGTATATGCCAATATTATGACCTTATATCTCTAATAACAAAATTATATAGCTCTTATTAGAAGACTAATACTTGTGCATGTTTTAAATCAAGCTCAGCTTGATGTGTCTGGATATCTTTGATTTTGATTCTACAGCCACTGGTTCAATGAAAACTCAAACATCAGGAGACTACCTGCTTGGAACAGTCAGGGTGCCAACCAAAGACCTGTTGATCAAAAGATCAGGTAAAGTGGAAATGCCATGTTACTGACATTATCCATATAAACAGTACTTCAGTAGTAACATATTGTATAGCTTATGTGGGTTACATGTTTTGCTTCCTATTTTATGAAGCCAAAGTTCTCTCATAAGCATTAGAGGTTTTTTAAATTAAAGATTCCTTATTAAAATCACATTTAACTGAATTTCATTGGAGATCGTCTGCTGGGGTATGTTATGATCTGCTAGGTAGCCCATGTGAAAAGGAGAGATTTGGGAATAGCTATTATATTAAACCATGAATACATGTTGCACAGCTCTTCGTGCACATCTGTTGAGAGAGGAGCCAATCAGTCCTTATTATCTAGAAATATGTCCAGGACATAAGAAGAAAATGGAAAAATACACACCCACAGTGAGCTGACCCAGTGAATATTAATTGCCAGAATTTTTTGGTGCAAGTAATATGTATTAACCATTCTCAGGATTGAAAGCTACACTGCCCTGAAATCCAGAACTTGCAATATTCAGTCAGGGATGTGTGATATGTAACAGCTATAAACAAATGCTCATACAATGAGAAAACTAAAGGTTGGATTCCCAGATTTCCATACTGTAAAATAACCACTTCTTGCATTGACAGGTTACAAACTGTCCGGCCTTGAAATCAGGACATTCTGATGATGATCTTGTTTATTTCCACTTCAGTCTGAATATGATTTTAGCAACCACTTTCTCAAACCTTAGAGTTTAAAAAACAATTGGTTTGTATATACCATCTGGAAGGTAGGAATCCCAGCTTTATTAACTAGAGCTTCATGGGATATTCACTTGTAAAACCATATCATCAATTAAGTGGAAAATTAAAGTAAAATGGTAATCAGGGTCATATGATTTTTTGTTTGTTTGTTTTATTTTAAGGCCGGATAATTTTTAACCTTGGCAGGTGGCAAATACTTAGATGAACCAAATGCTTTCAAAAGGAATAAACTTTTCCAAGTACTGGTCCTGGAACAATGATCAGGACGAGAAAAAAACCCTTTTCTTACTTGCATTTCTCAAAAATGTAATAATTGAGTCTGATTACTCTCTGTTGTTTTGTTGAAGGTATAACAGGATGGTACTCAGTAACCCTACCTGAGGATTTGGTCCCTTCTCATTGCACAAACATCATGGAAAACATAGTGGGAGGGCTGGAACTTTCTATTACTTTTGCTCATCATGGTGACAGAGAACAAGTTGTGGAGGCTGCTAAGCTTTTAGGCTGGAATCATGAGCAAAACCATGAAGATAGTATGGATGATGATGACGAATGGCATCTGAGCAAAAATCCCGCAACTGTGATGATTTCTACCCCCAGAGTGTGGTTACCAGTGCATTGCATGCTACTTGCAGGCCAGACTCACATAAATAAAAGCACTTACTGCTATCTCCGATATAAATTGTATGATCAAGAAGCCATTTGGACTTCACTTCTGAGGCCAAAATTAACTGAAGATGAAAAACATGTTACGGTGATGTTTAAGAAAACAAAAGAGATGGAACTGACAAGGAGCCAAGCTCTGTTGTGGTACTTTAGAGAGGAGAAGCTAGAAATCCAAGTGTGGCGGGCCTATGGGAAAGAGAACAACGTTGAAAGACCACTTGATACAGATCGCCTTATCGGCTCTGCGTTTGTGGACCTTGCAGCACTTGGACAGAGGTCAAGGAGAACAATCACAGTTAGTGGTCAGTTTATAAAGAACATTCTTACACTTCCTGATTTCCTTTATTCCATTTCCTTATGTACTTTCTAGTTGGCTTAACCTCATCCCCATTTCCTTATGTACCTTTTAGCTGGTTTAACCTCATCCGTATGTTGTCGTTTGAAGCAAACCAGTTGCAGCCTTGTTTTGTCCTTTCTATGTTGTTGGCTCATTTTGTTTTCTTGAAAAGATGAGCCAGGTTAAAACACTTGCATCAGAGTTCAAAGCTTAGTGAGTTATACTGGTGAAGAATTTGGTAATGGTGATCAGTAAATGGGTGAAGAATTAGTGTCAGTGAATTGTGGAAGGATTCCTCATTAGAATCTGAATCACTGAACTAGTATTAATGCTGATCAGGCACGATAGCACAGCAAAGGAGCCACTGGTTAGAGTTAACACAAGAAACCTACATTGTCTGGTAGTAGTTAAAGTAAAGGACTAGAAAGTTGGAAAAGCTCTTGGAGTTTTCAATTCTGTTCTGGTTCTATATTTCATACATCGCTGTGATATCAATTCTAGGTCACCTTCCAACTTGCAGTCTGATCTTCTAGATCAATGGCTCTCAATCAGGGGTCCAAGGCCCCCTGGGGGGGCCATGAGCAGGTTTCAGGGGGTCTTCCAATCAGGGCCAGCATTAGTCTCGCTAGGGCCCAGGGCAGAAAGCAGAAGCCCCACGGCATGTGGCTGAAACCTGGGGCTAAAGCCAAAGCCTGAGCAATTTAGATTTGTGGGGGTCCCTGTGGGCATGGTGTCCCAGGGAGTTTCCTAGCTTGCTATCCCCTAACATCGGCCCTGGCTTTTATATGCAGAAAACCAGATCTTGTGGCACAGGTGGGCTGTGAAGTTTTTAATATCGTGTTGGGGTAGGGGTGGGAGCGCTCAGAAAGCAAAAAGGTTGAGAACCCCTGTTCCAGACCAGTCAGTTGACCCTCATTTGGCCAGGCTCAAACCTGGTGGGGTTAAAACTAGAAACTGCAGGTAAAAAACCCTCAGAACAAAAACTATGCACAGGCTGCATCTGAATTTTTGTTTCCTGGATACAGTCACAAAATCATGTCAAAGGCAGTGTTTCCAATTCACATATGAAGTTGAGAGAAAAGTGCTGTATATCTTAATTTCAGCTGTCTGTGGGAAAATAAAGAATTAACTTTCCTAGGGTTTCCCATTACTTTTTTCCTTTACAGACTGATGTTACTAACAATCCCTGAGGGATCTGTTTGTGTAGAGATGACATTACCAGATTTGAGATCCACCCCACTGATCTGAGAACAGACTTTAGTCTTCATGAAATGTAACAGCTCTTTCCAAGATACTAAATTTTGTCTTGTCTTGTTTGTTTGTGAATACCCGATTCCAGGTATCTATCCAGTGTTCAGGCGCAATGCTTCAAACCTGTCAGGAGCTGCTGTACGTGTTCACATTACACTTGCTTCCACTCATGCTCATATTACTCCTGCTCATGGGTTTGACTGCACTGAAGATGTCAGTAACAGTGAAGAGGAAGGCACAGAGAAGTTTCCTGACCCAGGCCAGCAAGTCTTGAAAAGCCAGAATCACAAACTGAATTCCCCAAGCTCAGAAATCCCTGTGGTGAAACCAGCTGATCAGACTGGCGCAAAGGATCTGGAAAACACATTTGCTGTCACTATCCTTGTGGAAAGAGCAATGCACTTAAGTTTAAAAGGTAAGAGAAATCTTCTTACAAAATACGTTCTTTTAAAAGATATTGTCAGATATTTTACAGCAATTTAATAAAAACAATGCCCAAGAGATTTTACAAAACTTAATATTAACAGGAATATTTTCATTATTTTTTGAATTTCAATCAGAACAATTTTTGTTTGGATTTAAATATCCCCCTGCAGAGCTGTAGCCCCATACCACTACATCAGGTTAGTTCACGAGCATTGGAAAGTGAACCTGCCCATTCTTTTTCTATTCTCCATGCAAAATGGACAAGGGCAAAATGTAAACAAGCAGGGTAATGTTGAAAAATATATCAATTGAGGTGACCACTGAATTCTGGAGTCAGAGGCTCATCCAAATAGCAGCCTATTTGCCCATCCTTAATTCCAGTCAGTGTTGACAGAAAACATTCTTTCAGATTTACAATTTTCAGCTGCTTATTCATTTGTGGAACTAAACTAGTGACACAAAACTAGGAATCTGGGAACTGCTGGAATCTATGAGGGTGATATAAGAATCTATAAAGATTAGAATGAACTCACTGTAACCTTGAGCAAGTCATTTTTGTCTCAGTTTTCCACTTTGTTAAATAAGAATGATATTCAGATGCCCAGTTACCATGATGATGAGCACCAGTAATTGATTTTTAATAGATCTTCCAATCTGTTAATTCTGAACATATTTTAAAATATTCCATTTTAGTGAGATTATATTAGCACTCAGCGTGCTCCTAAGGTGACACACTTGCTAGCTTTTTAATTTTTTTAAGCTGTCTGCTATTCCCACTATCTGCAGTTAGTACTAAATGAAGGTCTTTTTGTTGAAAAAGAAGTGAATCAGTCCCTTGAGATTTCCACATACATCCCAGTGTACCCTTACTCCTCCACATCTTGGGGATTGTGTGTGTGTATGTGTGTGTGTATGTGTAGCACATAGCACAGTGGGCCCTTAATCCTGATTGGAGCCTTTAGGGTCTAGGCAATACCTGATTGCAAACAATAAATATTAATAAGAAAAGCAATACTGCCAGGAAAGACTGTGCAGGAAGGCCCAGGTTAGCTAATGCTTTTAAGTTTTTCCTAGAAATATTAAATCTGTTGTTTAACTATTTAAATCAGTGGTCCCCAACCTTTTCTGGGTGGCGGGCGCCGGACAATGAGCCCCTGAGGACCATGGCCGGCAGATAAACATCCGCCGAAATGCCGCTGAGAAGTGGCAACATCAAGAGGTGTCGCCGCCGAAATGCTGCCAAAAATCAGCAGCATTTCGGTGGTGATGCCTCTTGGTGATGCTGCTTTCCGGCGGCATTTCGGCGACGATCCCTTTCACCGTGTTGGGGACCACTGATTTAAATGATTGCCCACTGGAGTTTAGTGACATATGGTATTGCAAAAGCAAGAATAAAATGGTCATTGACCAACCGTGCTTTAAGCACAAGTGCTGCTGGTACACTCTGAGTCCAACTTGTTATTTTAATGAACAATGATACTATAATCTTCTGAAGGTCACAGTCTCTGTGTGTGTTCAGGAACTTGATGAAATACTATTTGCTAATAAAAGGATTTTGGAACACAATAAACAATGTTTCTTTTGTGTGAGTTTTAAGATGGAATTGTTTGTGCATACCAAGAGAGATGCTTGCAAACAGAAAAGAATTGGAGAAACTATTTTATGCCTGTGTCAGCAAAAATATTTATCTTAATAAAAAAGAGTTCATTGTGAGACTATAGATAACAAGGATAGAATTAATGTTCCTGTCTATTACATTAAGGATGATATTTTTTTCAGGAACTTTAATGAAACATTAATAGCTAGTCAGTTTCAGAAAATTAGCAAAACTTCTCTGCAGGTACTAAACCAGTCTCTGAGCCTCCTACCAATTTTTGGTTTTACAATCACATTTTCCCATTTTAATTAAAAATGGGGGGAAACAGTTAAACTAACTATACATTAAGTGCTACCAAAGACAAAGTAAACTGAAAAAATAGTTTTTTTTCTCTAACATCATTTTAGTTACAATAATATTGGGTGTCACTTGATGTGATTTTTTTTGAAGTTGCTGATGTCACTTTCGTGTGCCATTACTAGCTTCCTAATGTCAATTTCTCCCATGCTTCCTCTCAATTCTTCTGATATTTCCCTTGAATAGACATTTACAGTGTAATTTCAGTTATCCCAATTCTCTTTATCCAGAAATCCCTCTGAAGCACATGGCATTAGCCACTGTCGGAAGACAGGATACTGAGCTAGATGGACCTTTGGTCTGACCCAGTATGGCTGTTCTTATCTGAATCCCCCCGTAGCCTTATGTTAATTACCTGTTGATTAACTAACATTATAGTGGTGGGAACTATGATTTGTGAGGATTTCTGGAGATAGAGATGAGAAAAGTAAGTAGAGGGGGGAGAGAATGAGAATAACATAGGGTGGGTGAGGGAGAGAGAACAGGCAAGAAATAATCAGATGAAGGGGTTACAGTGAAGATTGAAAGGAGAAGCGTTCAAGGAAAGGATGGATGGGAGATGAGAGAAGATAAAGAAAAGAGAATGGGCCAGAAGGGAGGGAAATGAATGGAAACAGAGAGGAGGTTGGCAGAGAGGAAAGGGGAAGGAAAGGAGGGAGGTGGGAGTAGTTGCAGAAGATAGGATCCTCCTTAGTGCTGCTTGAGCTCTTCCTGGCAGTGACAGCCCCTAGCAAAAAGCAAAACTTGAAAAACATTAGCTTTGCTGTAGACTGCCAAGGCAGATTGGACGTTTTACTTAGCTCTGCGCCTACAGGTGAAGAGACATCTGGCTACTCATCTATTACAGACAGGTTTGCCAGCTTATTTAAGCATATGTGTATTATCCACAGGCAATATCTGAGCTGCGCCATTCACAATCCTGCCCAGGATAGCAACATTTGTGGTGCCCATTTAAGTTTTAAGCTCTTTGTACGTTTGTAAGAAAAGCAGACTAAACTCTGAAATGCTTCTTGTGTGTGGAGGAAGAAATTCCATTCCCCGATAGAATTCACAAGCAGGAATCTTCAGACAAGCAGAATTACAGACGGTTTATGTGGCTGTTCACACAGTGTGAAACTGCCATTTTGGTAGATGCAGTAGCATTCTCCTACATGAAAGTGATTTAAAATCAGGGGCATAGTGCAGTAGCTGCTTACCTTGTTGTTACCATGATAGTCAGTGAATCCTAATGAGATGCTTCTCACACAGCCTTCTTCCTGATCCTTCATTGGAAATCCTGTGGCAAGGAGTTCAGTTCAGTTCACCAGAAGAAAAGTTGAATATATTTTTCCTGCTGAACTTGCCAGGAACCCAAGTGCTGCATCTAATTTGTGTAAAATGCAGCAGGCTGCTTAAACCACCCTTATTTTTTTAAATGGAGTGCAGCCCACAGAGGCACTCTGATAGCATACTAGGACATGTCACTGTTATGGGCTCTGCCATCTACGGAAAGATGAGGGTGATATAGGCTGTCTTCTGATCACTGTTGTCTTCTAGTGTTGATGTGGAACTCATTTCTAAAGTCTATTAATATGTGAATGCCCTGAAAATGAGCCCTCTGATAAATACTACGTCCAGATCGTCTCCAGGAAAAAACGCACACTTTTGTTGCTGTTGTCATAGCAAATTGCAGGGATTTCTTAAATAGCAATCTGTGTGCAAGAAGGGAACAAATTATCTACAAAGGCATTAACTGAGTTTAGAAAGCACCAAAGGGACATGGGGAGACAAAATTGCCAAAGACAAGAGAAATCTTGTCAATACTGAGGGGAAGAAAAAAATATCAATTTGGACCTATCTGATGTTCAGTGCTCTGTATGATCTCAGACAATACCCTGGTTTAAATTATGAGTTTGGCCACTACCTTATGGGGCAGAAGGGTCTTACAACAGTATAAAGAAAGGCAGCATGCTCAGTCCCCTGAAGGCAGAGAGGAGGAAGTGATCAATAGCAACTTCTATGGCTGATAGAGGAGAGGTGTTTGGTTCCAAAGAGAGTTCTTTCCACCCCACCTTCTTGACTAATGCCTCACCTACTAGCAAATTGTGTAGCTGTAATTCATCACTGGAACGGTTCCACTGGCAATTAAACAGCACAGTGGTAAAAATACCCAAATTCTCATTCTACTATAGCTTCTACCACTGTTAGGACTACAGTATAGTGAATTATAGCTGCAAAGCTTGCTAGCGTTGACACCACCTAAGAAGAAGAGTTGCAAAGGAGAGAGAAAATTGAGGGGTGGGAATCCTCTGTTTAAGGACCCTCCCAAAGGACATAAATTAGGCCAGACTCATAGCATCTCCATTTTCCCAATATAATTCAGTACAGATGACCAGAGAATGTATAGCACCCAATGCTTTCCGCAGTACTTTATATTCCATGTCTTCTGGTTTTTGGAAAGTGTCCAGATTCCTAGATATGACCTTGTGTTACTGAGAATGTACATTGTTTGCCAGGGGAGCCAAACTAGGCCAAACCAATTAACTGATTACTTTATCTTTTTTCTCACAAGACCTCCCAGGTTTGTAGAAAACAAAAAATTGGGGGGAGATGTTTGTGTTTCCAGTCCTGAACTATTTTTATGCAAGTCATAATAATCTGCTTGTAACAGAAGCCTTGCAAAGCTTTCACCTCCACGTTGCAAAATGTATGGCGTCTGTGGTAGCTCAGCTTTATGTTGTTAAGCTCCTGTCTGCAATTGTATTAAAAACAGTGTTTTCTAAAGCTTTTAGAATTCAGTTTTGCAACCGCATCAGGGAAGGCCGGTCAGAGCCTATTATCTATGGCCTTGTGGTTAAGAAAATGGGACTGGGAGTCAGGAGATCAGTTATTCTTTGCTGTGGGATAGACCGTTTCCTTTTGAGCAAATCACTTAGGCCAGAAGTTCTCAAACTGGGGGTTGTGACCCCTCAGGGGGTTGTGAGGTTATTACATGGAGGGCTCATAAGCTGTCAGCCTCCACCCCCAAGCCCCACTTTGCCTCCAGCATTTATAATGGTGTTAAATATAAAAAAAATGTTTTTAATTTATGAGGGGGTTGTGCTCAGAGGCTTGCTGTATGAAAGTAGTTGCCAATACAAAGGTTTGAGAGCCACTGACTTAGGCCTTGTATGCACTAGCCTTTTTTCCCCCTAAAATTTCCCACTGGTGCAGCTCTACCAGTGATAGGAGGACCAGTGGGAGAACAAGTGCAGGTGAGGTGCCAGTGGCCACCAGTGCACTAACCACTGTGTTCATCCCTGCTCAGAGACTGTCTAGATGACACTATGGAAAAAAACCCAGAGGCTGCCAGCACCTTACTGTGTCAAGAAGTCCCACGTGTTGCTGCCATGGGAGCTGACTGGTGGTAGAAGTGGGCAGGAGGTTTCTTTTGGGAGGCAAGTGTAGTGTAGACAGAGCTTATTTCTCTCTCTGCCTCAGTTCTTTATCTATACGTGGGGTTAATGCCTTACCTTACAGTAACATTCTGAACCTAAATCCCTATTATGTAATGTTTGTGAGACATTACATAAAAAAAACTTACTAATCCTTGGACATCTTTAGCACCTTGCATTTGTCTGTGAGGTGGTGCACATTTCCTTATTTCAAGCCTGACACGAGATGGGTTCCTGTGCTGTAATGGTTCTAAATAGTTGTGCTTGGTACAGGAACATATTCAGTCAGCAATCAGTCTGAGGGCCTTGCAGAGCCAACTCAAATCTCATAGCCTTTAAGGCCAGAAGGGACCATCACGATCATCTAGTCTGACCTCTGATACAGTGTAGGCCACAAAACCTCACCCACCCACTCCTGCAATAGGACCCTACAACTTCTGTCTGAGTTACTGAAGTCCTCAGATCTTGATTTAAAGACTTGAAGTTACAGAGAATCTACCGTTTACACTAGTTCAAACCAGCAAGTGACCCATGCCACTCGCACAGAGGAAGATGGAAACCCCCCTCAGGGTCCCTGCCAGTCTGACCTGGAGGAAAGTTTCTTCCTGAACCCAAATATGGTGATCAGTTAGACCCTGAGCATATGCAGGACCCACTAGCCAGACACCTGGGAAAGAATTCTCTGTAGTCACAGCCCTCCCCCTCAGTCCACTGGAGATATTTGCAAACAGCAGTCATGAATGGACCATATGCAATTGTAGTCAATCTCATTGTGCTGTCTCCTCCATAAACATATCCAGCTCAGTCTTAAAACAAGTTAGGTTTTTTACCCCCACTCCTCTCTTGGAAGGCTGTACCAGTCTTCACTCCTCTAATGGGTAGAAAACTGCATCTAATTTCAAGCCTAAACTTATCAATGGACAGTTGATATCCATTTGTTCTTGTGCCAACATTGGCCCTTAACTTAATTTAAATAACTCCTTTCCTTCCCTGGTATTTATCTCTCTGATGTATTTATAGAGCGCAGTCCTGTCTCCTCTCAGCCTTCATTTGGTCAGGCTAAACAAGACAAGCTCCTTCAGTCTCCTCTCGTACTGTAGATTCTCCATTCCTCTGATCATCCTGGTAGCCCTTCCCTGGACCTGTTCCAGTTCTGGGAGAGTGAGCTGGGTTTTATTTTGGGTTGTGCATTATCCACAAAATTGCTAATTAATTTCTAACTATGTGACCAGTTCGGCCCCTAGTAATACCTACAAAACCCCATTGATGAGAATGGTGTTGCTGGGGTGTAACTGAAGGCAGAATTTGCCAGGAGGAATTTTTAATACTGGTTACTGGTGAGATGAGTCAGAAATAACCCAGTTTGACTTTTGGATCCCAGGATACATTTGCACAGCTGATAGTATTTATTTAAAAAAAAAAAAGGCAAATTTTTATCTGTAATCAACAATCACAGAATCCCTGATGCCATTTTTAGAGTCACTTTCATAGTAAAGGTAGACAATAGTATTTTGCACTCCACTCATATCCTGACTGGAGCCAGTGAATGTCAGCAACATCCTGGGCTAGCTTTGCTACCCTAAGGAAACCACCAGCTGTTAGGTTGAGCTGGCCTTTACCATGATGCAGTTTTTATCTTTGTCACGTGGTATAATCGTTATTATCCGTAGCTAATCGGTTTGTTCTGCTGGTAACACACTACTTTAATTTTTTAATGAAATGATTAATCATCTGCCTTATTCTAACCACAATTCATTATATTTTAGGGAGTCCTCTCACTGAACGTGGAGTGACAGCACCCAGTAGCTATGTGACGTTTGCAGTTGCTGATGCAGATGCTCCAATAGCCACTGCAATAATAGAAAACACTGACTCACCAGTTTGGGACTTTCAGCAGCAAACAAGGTATGTAATGCCTTTCAGAGGCAGACACTTTCATAGCCATGGTGTCTGGTAGTCCACTGGCCAGACAATGAATGAATAGATGCACTTAGCAAAGTGGTCCTCCAGTAACTGGACCTGTCCTGTTATGATTCCTGCATGTTATTTTATCACCACTCACAGTTTTATGCAAGTCCCTTTGTGGTCCACAAGCAGCAGCTTTAACCAAATAAATACAGAGAGGCTTTCTCTGGCCAAAGCCGTAGGAGCCTTGCTAAGCTTGTCGCAGCTGAAAATCTGTGTTTGCATATCTTACAGTAGCTCTAGTGCCTATAGTGTCTGGACTGAGTTGTACGAGGGAATGTATGCTCTGGGCTAAAACACAGGACCAGGAGTCAGACCTGTATTTTATTTCTGGCTGTACCATAGATTTCTCGTGTGATATTAGGCAAGACATTTAATATCTCTGCGCTTCAGTTTCCCCACCTGTAAAATGGAGCTCATAACATTTTTCTGCCTCACAGGGCTGTCGTGAGGATTAATTCATTAATGTTAGTGAAGTTCTTTGCACTTTCATAGCAGTTTTATGTCTTTGTATTAAGTTTGTACAATGCCTAGAACAATGGGGTCCTGGTCCATGGCTGTGTTTTTTAGGCCACAATACAATTAATAAATAACTTACATTAGTACAATTTGGTGGGGATCTCATGGTTTCTGCAAAGTTGTGAAGTCAGGTGTTTGAATTAAACGTGAAGCAGTTGCCATTAGGATTTTCTAAACTAAAAGAGACCGACCACCATGAATCAGTAAATAAAATATCTTTTATTGTTGTACGCAGTGTTGTTGTAACCGTATTGGTCCCAAAATATTAGAGAGAGAAGATGGGTGAGGTAATACCTTTTATTGGACCAACTTCTGTTAGTGAGAGAGAGAAGCTTTGGCACTTACACAGAGCTCTCTGGATGGACTCATCTCTCTCAGCAACAGAAGTTGGTCCAATAAAAGATGTTACCTCTCCCACATTGTCTCTCATAAATAAACTGTATTTAGCATGTTAGGCACTAACTTGTCAGTCATAGACTGCGTGGAAATTATACCAGTGACTGCACAGAGACAGGTTTGCTGGCTAGGCAGTTGTTTTTATAACGCAGAGACCAGTCATTCAGACATTGATAGCTGCAGTTACAAGTTTTATTCTCTAAGGTTATTTGTGCTCAGAGCCAATCTTGAATACTAGAAATATGCCAAGTGACCCGAAAATGCTTTGGGGGAAGTAAGGGATTTTGTCTCATCACTATTTTGGGAAGGTGTTTTTTCAGAAATTAGGTTAGTGTTTCAGGTGGCCATCTTAATCTTTATTAAAAATTTGCTACTGTAGTGCTTGATAGTATTTTCACAGTTCTCTTTTTTTTCCCCTGCTGTTTTCACTACCCTAATTTAAAAATATTTTAGAACAAGAAAAAAAAAAAACTTACTCCTTGAGTAAGCAGAAAACAAGCCCATGTAGTGGTAATTATGTACATTGCACTTTTAATGGCCTAGACTGGGTTTTTTCCCTGTTACTCAGACAATACTTTTCATGAGGTAGACAAAATGTTGTTATTGAAATTCCAGAGACACTTTGCCTTGCTAGCTTCTGACAAATTTTATTGTTCTGCATAACAGATTATGATGATTTTATTCTTAATAGACTATCCAAAGAACTTCTGTTGGATCCACAACAAACCCTGGTCTTCAAAGTATGGCATAAAGCAGGTAAACCACCATGGTGCAATGCAGAGAAGCCCCTGGTTCAGAGCACAGAGTGGGTAATTGGGCTCCTTCCAACAGAGGGAGACAGGAATTTCAAAGACATTAGTGGCCTCTCCCTAGGAGAGGGCTATACTAGCTAAGCAGTCCCATTCATTTCCTGTCTTGCCAAAGTCCCTCCAACTGTGAGAAGCTTTTAGCTAGTTTTAGTTAAGTTTAGGTTTCAAACCTTGCTTCTCACCAAGTTTTTGACAGGATTTTAGAAGTCAGATTTTCCTGGGAAGGGGGGATGGATTATTATTTCTCTTCTTCCTTCTATTTGTTCCTTCTAGAGTTAGTTGAAGAGTGTTCTGCAATGGCTTACAAACTGTCTAGTGTCTCCTGCTTTCAGCAGAGGCAGGTATCATCCTGCTAATTTATGGCCTCAGTCCCATTTCTCTCCAGAGCCTCATTTTAGGCTTTTTTTGTGGGCCTTCCCCTAATCCTTAAGAAAGCATGTAAGGCCAGGTTCTTACCTGCTCTCATATGTACCAGGCTCATCTCATCAGCCTGAGAGCCTTTAACCCAGCAGCCCACAAATCCTTACAAGTCCAAGCAATTCTAACAGATATTTGTGTGTTTTCCCCTGATTTACTACTTACAGGCATGATTTAAAATAGAATCTGATTTACAGATAAAGATTACAACTCTGTCAAAAGGTAAACAACTTTGATCCTCTGCCACAGCTACTCAAGGCTGGACTCCTTTGCCTATTATTACCAAAATGTAACCCAATGCTTTTATAGCAGCATGAACGTACTTTAAAAAATGACGTTATAGCCAATATTAGCATTTATCGGAACAGTTGGAAGCATTTGGCCATAGACCTTGTGCCTGATAGCATACCTAAGTCTGTAGGTATTCACTTTATCCACACATCCTGTTTGTTGTTACAATGCCAAAGGTACTCACCATCCCTGTTCCTGTTTGCTCATGTCATTGTTAAACTAGATCCTCCAGTGTTTAATTGCTACAAAACAAATTTGAGTTAAAAAAAAAATGCTGTGATAGCTACATTTTATTATTTTTCTCTCCAGTGCTGACTCAAAATACTAATTTTTTAAAATGTATTAAAGTTTATCTGGCTGACTTTTGCTACAGAAACTTTTATTTTGAGTCTACAAAAAGGGTGCAAGTCTGATAGACTTTTGTCCTATTGTTAGAAAACCTCCATTAGCCATTGACAAAATTTCTGCTAAAAGTTTTTTTTCCCCCCAACAGAATAACTTGAACTGCGGAAGTAACCCAAACAATGTCCTCTTTTGTGTTTGCTGGCAGGATTGTTTGTCCCTGTACCTGCTGACATGTGCAGGAGAGAACAGACAAGTTACCGCAATAAACATAACAGCGTAACAATAATCAGACACAGGCATTTTAAAAGCGCTTTGAAAATGAAAAGGGAATATCAGTTGGTAAATAGAACCACAAGAAATCCTAGATCCAGAAGAAGGTCATGGAGCTCCACAAATTGTCCTTAAAAGTTTTTTTTCAACTCTCTCGTTTTCCTTTACTCCCCTGTTTTTTTCAAAATGTGTTTACTTTTCCCTTCAACTGTTCAAGCTATCCAAGCCTCTTGCATCACTAGCCTTTCTTATATCTCAGTTCATACGTGTATAACCCTTCATGTAATAACAGAGGTGAAGTGAAGGCATTGTACCTGCCAAAGCAGGAGTTCAGGCCCTTAAGTTACTGTAATTTAAATTCTTACACTCATCTAAGTGCTGATAATATCAACAACTGCAATAGCAACAATGAATTTTTGCAGCTAAGGGAAAGAGAGAAGAACTGGTTTTAAAATGCATTTGTGATTTTTCAAGTCTAAACATGTCTCTAACTAATGATTAGAGATCTTGAATGGTCTCTGGTACATCTGTTTTTTAAATAATTTCAGTGGGCTCAAGTTAATGGGTATAGTTACTTAGTATTTCAAGTCTATGCCTGCACCCTACTCATTTCCTTATGTTTTTGGAAGCCCCCTGATTCCTTGATGGTCTGCTGACGTATCCCACAGCATCATTCCAACTGTTCCTACCTGGAGTGAAGTAGAAATGGACAGACCTCCAGCTCCCATATCACTAACCATCTATGTTACTTGCAGCCATAATACACTTCTGTGTAAACAAATCATTTATACGTGTTCTGTAACTGTGGTATGCTGGGTGACACTGTTAGCCCACCAAAGAGTGAAACCTGGGATGGAATAAGAAAGCTCGACTTTGTTTTGGACTAAATCTGCAAGACCCTAAAGCAGGGACTGGCAGCCTTTCAGAAGTGATGTGCCGTGTCTTCATTTATTCACTCTGATTTAAGGTTTCGCATGCCAGTAATACTTTTAAACATTTTTAGAAGGTCTCTTTCTATAAGTCTATAATATATAACTAAACTATTGTTGTATGTAAAGTAAATAAGCTTTCTAAAATGTTTAAGAAGCTTCATTTGAAATTAAATTAAAATGTAGATCCCCCCAGACCAGTGGCCAGGATCTGGGCAGTGTGAGTAGCACTGAAAATCAGCTTGCGTGCCGCCTTTGGCATGCGTGCCATAGGTTGCCTACCCCTGCCCTAGCTTACCTAGACTCTCTGCCAGGCAGGGAAAGGGTTTGTGACTGCGATAGCAGTTTTTACATAATCCTTAATACATGGGTCCTTCACTGTATCTATTTTAATTTCTTTAACACTGCTGCTATTTTGAACAAGGGAAATATTTAATAGAATAATTAACATGATGTTAAACTAGACAGGACAGAATTATTAGTTTCCAGGTGCCTCTCTGACTATTCCTCTTGGATGTGCCCCCTGCAACCCAAACTCAGTCTCTTCAGAACTGAATTCTTGATTTTTGCCTCCCTTCTCTATCCCTCTCATCAGGTCCACTAACCTTACTGTCTCCCAGGCTCACAGCTTTGGTTTAATCTTTGCATCTCTCTTTTTCTCCCCCTTTATAACCGATTTCTTGGTAGATCCCATTACTCCTCATCACCATAGTCTGCCCTTTCCTCACTGTCCCCACCACTAAAACCACTTGTCTGGGCCTGGATCACTTTCTTCTTGATTATTGTAACCTGCTTTCTGACCACCCTGCTTATGTGCTCAGACTCTTGCATTCTATCCAAAAGTCCACTTCCTTCCCTGACCACTCCAGTCATGCCACTGCTTCCTCACGTACCTTCCTTATCTTTCTGTTTTTAAGAACATCATATTCAGGCTCCTTGTCCTCAACTTTAAGGCTGTATGTAATCTTGCTACCACACATGTCTCTGACATTTCTCCCTCCATTCTTCCCTATCTTGTTGCTTTACAGCTTCCTTCTTTTCCTCCTTCCTCATCTTAGTTTCATGCCTACACTCCTATTCCCACCTACATTTGAAACCTTTTCCCTCTCCTTGTCCAGCAGACATCCTGTCCTCTCCTTCAACCCTTCCTAAAAACCCACTCCTTGCAGGTGTTGTTTCTGCTTTGTTCTCAGCCTTCAGAATCCCCACTCCCTGTTTATCTGAACTTGGCCTTTGCCTTTTGTGTTCTCTGCTTACTATATACTTTTTGAGGTTTCCTCTGTAAAGCTGGGTAAAGCTTCAGGGCTGTGTAACTGATTGTTTTAAACTGTGCAAATGTTACGCTTGCACACCTTAGTTTTAACCCCGTGATTTACACTCTTTCTTTCCCCACAGATGTTGAACGAGTGATAGGATTTGCATCTGTGGATCTCTCACCCCTTCTTTCTGGCTTCCAGTTAGTCTGTGGGTGGTACAATATTACAGACTTCAGTGGACAATGCAGAGGGCAGATTAAAGTAGCTATTTCCCCTCTTGAAAGTATAATTCATCTCAAAGAAGTAAGACAGGCAAGGATTCGGACCAAAGCACCAGGTTCTTCAGTATGTACTCCAGTTTCTTTCTATTCACAAGTCTGATTTCATTCCTAATAACCGCCAATGAATTTTCTGGATTCACAAAGTGAAAAGTTAACTATACATACAGCATTGTGTAGTGGACTGAACATGGCTTTACAAATGCTGGAAATTCCTGAATTCTCAATTTTAAAAACTTATTTGTATTATAATAAATGTCCCTAGACGCCCGAGACCCATTATTCTAGGTATCGTACAAATATCTATCAGAGAAAGTCCCTGCCCCACAGAGCTTGCAATATAAGTGAAAAAGACATGCCTGTATGAAATTATTACATGTAACATATAAGATGGCTATAAACGAAAGACATATTTTTTCTCTATTTTCAGTTTCTTTACCGGTGTATTTGATAGCACTCTACATGTAGTCAGTTTCACTGTTTCCTCTGTATAGTTGTTTAGTTAGTTTCCCCTATTGTTTCACACAGTGACAGGGGAGAGAGACTTTTTTTTTTTTTTTAACTATGAAGGTATGATTGTAAAAACATGAAAAATGGTAGTGGGACTTGTTGGTGCTAGAACCTGCCTTAAACAATCCAGATTTCAAGTTGGTTTGTTCCCATTGGTCAGTCCTTGTAAAGTGCTTTGAAAACGTAAAGCAGTATATAAACTTAAGTTTATACTGTTGGTTAGTTCAGTGAAGTCTCACATTTATTTCTCCTTACTCTTGCTGTTGCAGATTCCTGCACACAGTCCTTTTTCATTCCAGGCAAGGGCCTTGTGTACTGCATTCCCCAGCTATGTTACAAGACACGCTGGACAACTGTTTAATACTTCATCAAAGGATGTTGATTTTACTACTCAGGAGTGGTAAGAAAACTGATACAAGACTATCTCTGGAATAAAATAATAAGAGTAAATATTTATTGTTTTCAGAGCTTGAAAATTATACTGACACCTACCAGCCCAAATTCGAAGTCTGCTGACCAGGGTGAAATATACCTGGTGCCACGCTTCTCACTCCAGATCCATGCCCCTGCGATTAAAGGACTAAAACAGATGTGTGCAGTACTTGCATTTAATTTTAAGACTGTCTGTCAATTTTCTACTAAATATACTTTTGAGTGAATGTCCCAAGAGATGCCAATCTCCTAATGTCCTGATACCAATTCCTTACTACAACATCAAAGTCGCTCCCCAGTGAGGCACCCAGCTGCTTCTTTCACTCCCTGTACCCCTAGATATAATGTAGTACCACTGCCAAGAGGTGGCTGTTTTTCTCTGCCCTGCTTAGTGGGATGTGGGGTAGGAATGGGTGTCTGACATCTCTGTGTATTTTGTCATGCTTTGTTTCGTTGTCACCAAATGAGGGGTGAAGAGGCATGCCCATATTGCACATCCCTGAGACCGGCTTTGGTAGACACCCTGCAGTAATTTTTGCTTATTCTTGCTAAAAACAGATGCTGTGGGGACATCCCTTTTGTTCATAGCTGTTACTAGCAGTAACTGCAGCTCACACTGAGCAACATGGAAGAAAGAGGATTAATTCATGGCCTGCTTGTTTAGAGTATGTGGAAGGTAATCCTTCTATCTAGAAGCAGCCTGCTAGGCAAGGTTTTATTAACTCTGTTGAAGTTTGCAAAGAGTACCAGCACCGGCAAATAGTGCTCCTTCTTCATCTGAACAACTGGCTATTTAGATCCAGATTGGTCCTTGCAAGCTGGCACCTATATCTGTGGGCTGCACTTCTGTGTTAAAAAGGAAGATTCCTGCAGTCTATTATGATATGAATTCTTAATGTCATTCTTGCCAGATTTTGCATGCTCTGGGCTTAATCCATTAATGCTTCTTTAATGATGCAGGAGGAGTATTTTTAACAGGCTTTGATATATTTAGTTGGCAGATCTTTCATAGGTAGAGATGTGCTGGTGCATGTATATAAATATATACCCATTTTTAGCAGAATTAGTCCAACAGAGACATGGATGCCTCGTCATGAAGAGCACATGCAAAATGTTCGCAGATTTCATGAGTCCTTGCAGCAGGTGGAAGGGAACGCACAAAGGGCTGGAAGATTAGATTCCCTGTCTCATTCATCACGTACTTCACTTCTAACTGCTCTCAGGTAAAGCAAATCCATGGCTACCAGTGTAGTATATGGCTTTAGGTTCACAAAGTAAATCTTGAAATTTTGCAATTCTTGCATCCTCTTTTAAAATAAACTAAAATTAATATAGTAATCTTATGAAACTGGGTGTTAGTGGTATAGTACTGTAACTTAACGACAGTATTAAAACAAGACTGGAATATTGAGGGTTGCTACAGGTTAGATTTGTCCCGCTTTGGCAGAGCTGTGAGAAGTCTCAGGACTGGAGAGAAGCAGTGTTTGCAAATCCGAGGGGAGTAGTGGGGGCAAAAGACATATCTGGCTTTAAGACTAAGCTTGATAAGTTTATGGAAGGGATGATATGATAGGATAGTTTAATTTTGGCAATTGTTCTTGGATTATCTTGGATTGGTCTGTTCAATGATCTGCGATGGGAATGTTGGATGGGATGGGATCAGAGTTACTGCAGAGAATTCTTTCCTGACTGCTGGCTGGGGAGCCTGCCCACATGCTCAGGGTTTAGCTGATCGCCATATTTGGCGTCGGGAAGGAATTTTCCTCCAGGGCAGATTGGCTGACGCTCTGGAGTTTTCGCCTTTCCCTGCAGCATGAGGCATGGGTCACTTGCTGGTGGATTCTCTGCTTGAGGTCTCAAACCACAATTGAAGACTTCAATACTCGGACATAGGTTAGGGGTTTTTATAGAAGTGGATGGGTAGGGTTCTGTGGCCTGCTTTGTGCAGGAGGTCAGACTAGATGATCATGTTGGTCCCTTCTGACCTATAAGTCTATGAGATTAGATTTGCCCGCTTTGGCAGAGCTGTGAGAAGTCTCAGGACTGGAGAGAAGCAGTGTTTGCAAATCAAGACTGAATACCTAGCACTATCCATCTCTGTCATCCTGTAACTTAATTTACTCTATGTTACCAAAAGTCTCTCTGAGCTAAGAGGAAAACAAACAAACTTGTAAGCATTTGATCACACACAATACTCAAAGTATTAACTGATTTACATGAGGTTCCCTCTATTTTGTCCTGTTTGGCTCAGAAAGAATAATATTCTTCAGTGCTTGCTCATATCCATTCCAAGTAGGTGTGTGCGCGCCGCGTGCACGTTCATCAGGAGAATTTTCCCCTAGCAACACCCGGCGGGTCGGCAGGCGCCCCTGGCGTGACGCCCTTGCGGCACTGCATATATACCCCTGCTGACCCGTCCACTCCTCAGTTCCTTCTTACCGCCCGTGTCGGTCGTGGAACGTGGAGTGCGGCTTAGCTGACCTCCACATCCCTAGCGTTTCACCCGTTCTTCCTAGTTCCTAGTTAGTGTTGTTTAGTAGTTGTTAAGTATAATTGTTAAAATAGTTGTTTAGTTAGTGGGCTGAGGATATACCTCCTCGCCCGCTCCGGGACCCGGGCTCATGCCTGGCTCTCCCGGCTTCAAGCAGGCTCGCCTGTCGTCGGCCAGTGCCAACGGGAGACCACGTCGTTGCCTCAAGTGCCTGGGGGAATCCATCTGACGAGAAGTGCCGAATCTGCAAGTCCTTCAAATCGAGGACAAAAAAGGAGCAGGACTCCCTTTGAAGCAGCTCCTTATGGAGGCCGCCCTGACCCGCAGTTCCGGCACAACCGCACCGAAGAGACCTTCTTCTTCGGCACCGGAGACGAGCGGTAACGCACAGACGCAAGTCTCCATCCAGAGGGCCCGCGGCCGGCGCACTTTCATCTGGGACGAAGAAGGCAAGGCTCCTGCGGTCGCGACTCGCACCGCGCAGTCTGAGCCTGGGAAGCCGTGCCGGCAGGCGCCGCCTCTGCCCCGGCACCGGTGCTTCCCGCACCATCGACTCCGGCCAGACAAGAGCCGTCGAGTCCGGTGCTTGATAGCTCCCCGGCACGTGCCGTGGTCAAGCTCACGATCCGACCACGCCGGAAACCTTCACACGGCGAGGGACCTGATAGCGCTCGCTGAGCCTTCCTGCCTCAGCCCCGGCACCCGCGGTGCGGGCACTTCCATCTCTGGAAAGCCAGCTATGCTCCAACCTCCACTCTGGAGCACAGGACAGGCACCGGTCCGGTCGAGATCTTGGCACCGATCCGCTCACACCGTCGTTCGCCATCTCGACGCTGCTCGCAGTCCCGGCACCTATCCTACTCTCGGCGCCGTCGTACTCGCGGCACCGTCCAGGTCCAATCTATAGCCGACGCTCGGCGCGTCGCTCTGGCTCTCGGCACGCTCCCCGACGGAGTCCATCGTACGTTCGGCGCACACCGATCCCGGTCGACCTCCCGGCACGTGCTGTCGTAGTCCGCGTCCCGATCTCGGCACCGGTTCGACTCCGGCACCGTTCCCCGGCACAGACTGTCACTCGGCACCAGTCATACAGCCTATCTGCCCCGCCTTGGCCGTCTAGACACCCTTCAGGCTCCTCGCGGCCAGACAGCGTGCTTTATGGGAGTGGTCCAAGATCCGGAACAGCCAGCAGTGGTCCTTTCTGGACGCCTTGGGCGTAC